>NC_133375.1:23811209-23964367 GCF_049309525.1 Garra rufa | reverse complement strand
ATACATTTGTTATATATTCATGTATTTTAAATAATCAACAAGTGTATTTTTTTATTAATAAAAATATGTGGGCAATACATTATAAATATGCTTTGTATACATTTATTATATATTATTCATGTATTTTAAATAATCAACAAGTGTATTTTTTTATTAATAAAAATATGTGGGCAATACATTATAAATACGCTTTGTATACATTTGTTATATATTATTCATGTATTTTAAATAATCAATAAGTTTATTTTTATGTATAATTAGTATATTTAAAGGTTTATGAAATATGTTTCAATTGTATTATAAGTGGTAACAAAATACATTTTTGGAAATGCTGAGATAGTATGTCAAAAGCACATTTTAGTTCATCTTCATGGTGTCTCAAAATAGCACAGTTGAGTACACTTAGATGATATTAAGTTTATCTTAAGAAGTACTTAAGAATAACTTTTAGTATATTAAGTACAAAATTAGTGCCCGAAAATAGAGCACTTTAAGTACATTAGGGAAGTGCACTAAGTGTACTTAAATTGTATTTTAGCACACTTCTTTCACAATTTGTATATTCTTTTAATATATTATTGTTATACTTTAAATTAGTCATAAATATATTTATAAATGTCTAAAAGTAAGGTTCAAGTGTATTTCTAGTTGTAACTAAATATATTTTTTTAAAATACAGATATAGTATGTTAAAAGCACATTTTAGTTCAATTTCATGGTATCTCAAAATAGCACAGTTGAGTACACTTAGATGGTATTAAGTTTATCTTAACATACTTAATACTATTTTTTTAGTACAATAATTACAAAATTAGTGTGCGAAAATAGAGCACTTTTAGTACATTACTGAAAAGTGCACTAAGTATACTTAAATAAAGTGTATTTTAGTGCACTTTTTTTTACCTGGGTGTTGCTAGAGTAAATATTTTACATGGCTTTTTAAAAATGCCGGGTAACCAGTGTTTTTCGTACATATTTAGCCAATCAGCGTACACTTGCGTCACTAGTAGTTCCTATAGAACTGACCCTATTCTGAAGTAGGAGCTAATTTAGTTACCAGAAATGGAGTTCTTAGAACTAAATACATTCCTAGCTCCTTTGGTGTAAACACGCCAAAAAGTGGAATCTTCCGCCAATAGTTCTAAAAACTATGAAAAGGTTCCTTTGTATGTAAAGGCTTTTACATTTGGCAAAAATATAGCTTTTTTATATAGAGGGTTTGCACTGAAGTCACGGTTTGGTCAGTTACCCAGATGCGCCGCCATATAGAAGATACTCGGATGTTAACAACAGCATGGATTGCACTGTTAATGTACTACTGAATTGGTTGTTCTGCTAATTTATGTTGTCTAATCCACTGAAAAAACGTGCAGATGCTGCTAAATCATGTAGAGAAGGACTTAATAAGCAGAAAGGGTGCAATATTTTGACAAACCAAAGTTAACAGGTGGTAAAGATACATACGAGCAGTATTAATTAAGATATTAGCCTAATATTTCACCTACCTGACTGAAAATGATAAAAACAAACACAAATGTTGTCAAGATTATTGCCCTGGAAATCCTGCTTCAGTTTGGTCCACCACAAATGCCTTTTGTTCCTCAGACATTTTTTTTGCACTCTTCTCTTTGATTTGTTATAACCATTGGCAGTCTATAGTACTCCAAATGTTTTTCCCGGTCCGACCAATTAGTACAACCCCAAAACATGACAATAATTCAACATTTTCAACATGAATTTAGCAGCATTGTGGCATTGTTTATGTTAATTGACAATGATTTTTTTTTTCAGTAATAGTGCAGGGTTGTTGGCCAGTTCATGGCATTTTGTTTTCTCTCGTTATGTATGGAGCTTCGTACATTTGCAATTGGATCGAAATTTTACCCTACTGAGCCCACTACCTTGAACACGAATTGCAATATCTACTGCTTTTACAGGGTCTGAGTAGACAGAGCTTTTTCAATGTTTCTGGGTAAAAAGATAAGAAACAGAGATTTCACCCTTGAGTGAATGAGGGGATCTTAGGAACTCAACCCTGACAGAAAACCTCTGACAGAAATCTACAGCAGACTTTACCAACAGTCTTGCTCTGAATAAACGCACACTGATGGTTACTTTCATCCATATAGTACTGTATAGGTTTGGAGTGATTACTAAAACATGAAACGGCTGATATAAAATTTAAAGTAGTGAAAATAGTGTTTAGATGTGTGTGCGTGTGTATGTGCGGGGGGTGGGACGGGTTGCAGAGCTCTGTCAGAACTTCTCTTCCGCAGGCTGTCATGATCAAAGAGCTGTTGGACCCCCTATCAGACTCGCACCTCATGCTTACATATACACACAACTCAGCCAGCCATTCACATCTCACACACACACCATGCTCAATTTACCCAGCCATCCGTATCACAAGTATACACAGAGCTCTACACCTACAATTACCTAAATAAATCACATCACAGTCACTAATTAAAGCACGTAAGTGTGAGTGTGTTGTATAGACGCGTATGGCAAGCCTTTGTGACTTTTATTCCTTCTAGGGATATGACTTCTTGATATCAGCAATTATATTTTCACTAGTTAAAATGTTTATTCTTGATATCAAGAATCTAATTGTTGATATCAAGAATTCAGTTCTTACTAGTAAAAACCTTTATTTTTAATATCAGCAACCATGTGGTTACTAGTAAAAAATTATGTTATTGATATCAAGAATGCAATTGTTGATATCAACAACCGGGAGGGTAATTTTTGATATCAAGAATGTAATTGTTGATATCAGAAATTAGATTCTTGCTATCAAGAATTACAATTATTGATATCAACAATTACGTTCTTGATATCAATAACATAATTTTTTGCTAGTTACCACATGGTTGCTGATATCAAAAATAAAGGTTTTTACTAGTAAGAGCTGAATTCTTGATATCAACAATTGATTTTGAATGGCAGTCTATGGAGACATTTCACTAGTGAAAATCTAATTGTTGATATCAAGAATTAACATTGTTACTAGAGAAAATTGAATTGTTGATATCAAAAATAGCAATTGTCACTAGTGGAAATCTAATTGCTGATATCAAAAAATGAACATTTTCCCTAGTGAAGACTGAATTGTTGATATCAAGAAGTCATATCCTGAGATGGAATAAAAGTCAAAACGGCTTGCCATAGACGCGTGCGTTTGTGTTCTCATTTACTGCTGGCACTGGTCTAGCTGCTGATTCAGTGGTTCTAAAAGTGTGAGTAGATGCTTATTTCAGCTGTGTTTGTGTGTTTGTGTTTGAGCGAGTGTGTTTCAGGTGCCATGCGTGTCTGTTCCCTGGTGTGTGCGTGTATGTGTGCCCATGCTGTTCTTTGTTAGGTAAATCCCAGTTGATTATGCAGTTCATTGTGTGGTTGTGCTGGTGCGGCGTCCAGAGAGCTGAGCGTGGAATTCTGACGGGGAGCCTCGCTGCAGACCAGATGACTCTCATGATTTTTCCTGTCCCTCTTTTTGTTCCAACGGCCAACGCTGCTTTTCGCACAATCCCTCCGTCTAATCGCACATGCAGGTGTGCCCAACTTTTAGCTGCGAGAACTCAGGTAGTGTTTTGCACAACCACGCTCCTCTGCCTGGTAAACCGACAGATACCAAATTACTGATCAGCACTCTGTAAATATGGCTATTACAGAGGCTTGTCCTTCCCAGCAATTGCTTCCACTTGCATTTCTTCGGATTTGTTTGAATACTTACGAATGTTTCAAACACCTGCAGTCTTTGGCAGAATGATTTCGGGGGCGTTCAAGCATGAAGCCTCTTAAACTATTCTCACTATTATCCTCAAAGAGATGCACAATTGTGTCTGGTTCTTTTATCCTGTAAGCTTTGTGGCAGAGTGTCTCTTGGGTGGATCAGAGTGTGATATTTCACATAGATATGTCATAGAGTTAAAATAGTAGATAGTAGTACTTCGTAATTGTGATTTTTTTTATCTTACAATTTGAATTTATATCTTACAATGTGTCTTTATTTTAAATTTCAGATTTTTAACAACCCGTTTTAATTTTTTACTCTGAGGCTGAAATGGACTTACAGCTTCTTTACTAAATTAAATTTTCATTAAAAGTTATCTAATTCTAGCACAAATTATACAGTTGAGGTCAAAAGTTTACATACACCTTACAGAATCTGCTAAATGTTAATTATTTTACCAAAATAAGAGGGATCATAAAAAATGCATGTTATTTTTTATTTAGTACTGACCTGAAGAATATAATTCACATAAAAGACATTTACACATATATCCAAAAGAGAAAATAATAGTTGAATTTATAAAAATGAGCCCTTTCAGAAGTAATACCTTATACTGTGTTGTTACCTAAATAATCCACAGCTGTTTTTTTTTGTTGTTTTTTTGTGATAGTTGTTCATGAGTCTATTGTTTGTCCTGAACAGTTGAACTGCCCACTGTTCTTCAGAAAAATCCTACAGGTCCCACAAATTCTGTGGTTTTTCAGCATTTTTGTATATTTGAACCCTTTCCAACAATTGACTGTATGATTTTGAGATCAATCTATTCACACTGAGGACAAGATTGTTCTTATTAAGTAAACTTCTGTGTAAACTTTTGAAAGGGGTATTTTTTTTTATAAATGCAACTATTATTTTCTCTTGTGGATTATATGTAAACATCTCTTATGTGAAATATCTTATTCAGGTCAGTACTAAATAAAAAATAACATGCATTTTGTATGATCCCTCTTATTTTACTCAAATAATTAACATTTTGCAGATTCTGCAAGGTGTATATAAACGTTTGACCTCATCTGTACATTAACTCTTAGTCCAGCTTTTTACTTCATTAAAATAATCGTATTAGGATTTGTTGTGATCTCTATTGGCATTATGATAAAAATAATTTTTTGACTTGCGGATAATAATAAATGACTTTGAATTTGTGTAAAACACACATTAGTCCAACCGTTTTCGCAAAAGCTTTGTTCCAACTAGCCAAACAGAGTTGTCTGAACAAACAGTTTCTTATTGAAGAATGTTGCAGCTGCCATTATGCATTGGAATATGAATACATTATACAGTTAGTGTTATAGAATTTTTTTATTTATTTTGCTGTTTGCACATTTTATATATGCTGTGTAAACAACTGAACATTTTAATAATTTACTCACTCTATTGTCATTCCAGACCTGTATGATTTTTTTTTCTTTCTGAGGAATATAAAAGAAGATATTCTGAGAATGTATTTTTTTGGTCCATAATGGTCACAAAGACTTCTTCAAAATTATTTTTGTGATCCGCAGAAGAAAGTAAGTCGGTTTGGAATGACATGAAAGGTGAGAATAACAATTTTTCAGTGAACTGTCCCTTTACAGATGTTTGTACATTAGAAGATGCTTTCTTCTTCAAAGGCACAATTGCAGAGTTTATTCAAACAACTTATAAATGTATAATAATTAGGCTGTTACTAAAAAATGCGATGCTGATTGATCATTTATTGAATAATACATTTAAACAAATGCAGTTTCTTTCAATTACTTTCCTAATAATCCTATTGTTGCCGTCTTTTACTGTTTCTTGCCCTCTCAGACCACATGACCACTCACTTCAAAAAAGCATCAGGTTTATCCCAATTGGCAGTGGAAGTACAAGACAGCCTCTTCCTGCCTCGGTGCCAACATAATTATTTTTTTCTGCGGGCACAATGCAAAACAACAAAAACAACAGCGGATGGAAGAAGAGTGACATCATTTGACATTTGCCTCGAATGGCTAAGCTACTATCGCCTGAAGAAAAGAAGCCCTCTGCCTCCAAAAAAAAAAACCGCCTTCGACCCCATCTCTCCCTCCCTCTCCGCTCCACAGTGATGTGCCCCGCTCAGCTCGGGGGAGACAGCAGTGGAGGGGCAAGGGGAGAGAGGGCGCGAGGAAACGCTGTGGAATGTGCTAGAGGAGAGAAAGGGGGGCGGGTGAACCCTCCAAATGGCTGTGGAAGGGTTTTTCCCCCCTTCTTCTTTTTCTCTCAGTAGACACTTGGAGCTGTCTTTTGTCTCAAGGGTCTGAGTCTACAGTGTGTTGTTAGGACAACCAACAGGAACGGACGCCTGACCAAGTACAAAAAGGAGAACCACACACACAGAAGGAGAGAGGGAGAGACTGAGCAAGTGCAGGATGTCCTGGTGAGGTGTTCATTAGAATGAAGGAGCGAGGTGAAGGAAGAGCAGGCCACACATACATACACGCATATTTTACGGCCGAATGTCTCTCCTGTACTGTTAGAGGCAGAAAGAAACTGCTTTCTGGCGGTATTTGAAAAGAGGGTTAAAAAAGGCCCTATTCAGCGGCCGCAGCCCTTTATTAACACGCGCGCTTCTGTAATAGATGAGGGGGGAACAATCCCCCGCGCGCACGGAGGTTGGTCTCGTGCTCAGGTATGATGTCCTTTCTGTTCTCGCTGCTCGCCTGCCATTGGTCGCCCCGGCTCCAGGGGAGGGGGCCTGTCCGCTCCCCCACCCCTCCTCGCGGCGGCCCCCTCGCCTCTGTCTGCGCGAGAGTGAATGGAGGAGCGCACAGCTGCACAACGCTGCTCAAACTCCGAGCGGCCCGACCGGCTGACTGACTGACTGACGCTGCTGTGCCCCGTGAAAGCGCCACTCTGATTGGGCGAGGCCACATCCACCTGCTGGCTCACAGTCGCCACTACCAATACCTATTCATGATCATCCGAACTGAGGCGCTGGAGCTGGAAACACGGGTTTTGGGCTCGGGATGACGTGTTCCGAGCCATGCTTTGGAATGAGGAATGCCGTTCCGCTAACTTTTCACCTCAGCCGCTTCCATGTTCTTTCTGGAGTCTGGAGGAGCAGCCGGACAGAGACTTTGACCGTTCATCATCTCGCTCCTGTCAGACTGCTGCGCCATGGCTCCTCTCATCCGATCACTGATATTATCGATCAAGGGCTCCTCTGTCTATCTCTGTCTGACTCACTTATCTCTTACAGGGCAAACTCGAGAAAAATGAGGCTACGTCAAACTGTTAAAACAGAGAAGCAGGTACTAGTATGGCACGCAATTTTAACATTTATTCTGAAAAATTTGTACTTGTAGCAATTAGTATTTATTATTATATTGCTAATATATATTTTACATAATTACTAGGAATTAATCTAATAGTGACTGGGTACTGTCTTACATTACATTTGATCAGTAACACTATTTATTAAATAGGTTATATTGGAACATATTCCAATAGTGACAATAATCTATTAAACTAGTCGCTAGTAATTACTCTTTTTGTATTTGTCACTGGTAACAAATTACACACTTTTGTAATTGAAACCTATGGAGATTTCTGGTTTAGACATCACCGTTAGTATGTATTTCCAGTTGATGATGCTACTGATTCCAGTTTTGCTAGTTTTACCTATTCATTATTCATTATAGTATTAGTTATTTTTTAGTTACTAGTAACTAGCCAGATTGACTATAACCTAATATACTAGTACCTATGAGACAGTATTGCAATAATAAAGTGAATAAGTTTTAGTAGTAGTCTAATATTTGGGAAATTTTAACTATTTGTAACTAGTGAGCTACTAAGAATAAATGTTAATCCAGCTTGCCATAGTAGCCTACCAGTGTGTAGTGAACAGAAATGTTGCAGGAATGTCACACGGACGTTTCCAGTCGTTTCATCATCATGCGTTGGTCATTCTAATGTCATGTATGACATGGTGACGAATTGCGCTGCTAGTTTTTTACGCACCGAACTGCACGTCAGCAGCCGAAGAACACAGCTCGACCTTCATCGCGATTTATAGTTTTCCTAATATAGGCTACTATGCGTTGTATTTGGTCTATTTTACAAGTTTTTTCTTCAGTGCAGAGTGGCTTGTCGGTTTGTAGCCTGCTCCTCCTGTTGCGCGTTTAGGTTGGAGAGAAAAGACTCAGGCGCCAGCATTTTCCCGTTTTACTCACAGACATCGCAGTGGCTGGACAACAGGTGCATGTGTAGGAGATCCGTGTTTTAATCAATGTACAGACTGTTGCCATCAACCTCCAAATGCATCGGTTTGGGTACAATAACGAAAATGTTAATTATTCCATTCACAAAAACAGCTTGCTTCTCACACTTTAGAAATCTAGCGCTATTTTTTTTTTTTTTAAGTTTAGGGATATGACGTTATTTTTGTCGATGTTGTGTCGGAAAGATTGTCCTGTAATGGTCACAACGGTAGTGGTGACGACTATTGCAGTGCGATATAATAGCACGGCAGATTTGTAATACCATACTCGTCCGGTGGAGGTCGCGCTACACCATCAATTCACCAGGAATTGCGTTTTCTGTGTATAGGCAAAAATATATTTGCTTATTATAAATGATTGAAAGCGATCTTGCTCGTTGCTCTTTGCCCCGTATGGCTTTTTATTCCTATCTGAGAATGCTCAGGACTCATATAGGGATGGAAGCCATGCAGGGCTGGGGGACTGTGTCGTCATGGAGACTTGGTGCCAACAACAGCGCACTTAATATGCCAATCATGTGACACGCATACACCTGTCCTGGCATCGGCTTCGGGCACAGATGCCCATTGAGTCTGGCTGGCTGCAGAGAGAATATCTGATTCTGCTCTGCCAATCAAGTCCACAGACGGTTCTCTGAAGTCTCACATTCGCGCGCACACACACACTGGCTGGACATCTGCTGCAAAGTGACGCTAAAACAGCTGTTCATTTGCATCAGCACCACCAGGTACACACACACACACACACACACACACACACACACACACACACACACACACACACACTCAAAGCCAGGCCCAAATGTTAATGAACTTGACTGAATGAGGTTAATGTCCTGTATGATACAAACTGCAGCGATTTTGAATATATAAAAAACATAATTTTATATAGCACAGACTTCTATGAAAGACAAGCTAGTATCATAAAACATCAGTAATATGATCATATGTATGATGTTTATATATTTGATACATACCACGCTGATTAACTGTGTCCCCCCGTGTTCATTATGGCTCAAATCTTAACAAACGTAACCTTCAAATAATAAAAAAAATAACTGTAAAGTTGTCTGTGTGGTCATTTATTCATTAATAGAACATAAAATGTGCTGTCAAATGATTTAATCGCGATTAATCGCATCCAAAATAAACGTTTTTTTATAGGCTATGTGTGTGTACTGTGTATATTCGTTACATATATATATGCATACACAATATATACACACATGCATATATTTAATACATATATATTTATATTAAAATGTTTATATATTAAATATATATATATATATATATATATATATATATACAAATTACATTAATATAAATATATTCATGTAAATATTTTTAAAAGTGTGTGTAATATGCATAGTATATACTGTGCACGTTTTGCATATAGCTATCATGTAAAGCAAAACGTTTATTTTGGATGCAATTAATCGTGATTAGTCGTTTGTAATATGTCCAGATGTTTTACTTCAAAGTTTACTTGTAATTTCCATTCTCAAAAGTGATAATGAGTTTGCATTTGACAGTTACTATTATCCACTTATACACACAAGTACATGTAAGTATGAAAATGAATTACTATTGAACAAATATTAGTTCAAGCTCATTATAATTACAATAGTAAACAATATCTGAACTAACCACTTTTCTCTTCGGTTTAGACAGATCTGGCTACTGGGCATGCGAACATCAGTCTAACGTTATTTTTATCACACTGTACAACAATAATACTGTTTTTGAATTATAGTAAGGGCTAAGTTTAGGGTTGGGGTAGGTGTAGACGTTAAAAAAACACAGTCTAATAAGTAGAAAAATTTATTTCATTGTTAGTTTCCGGTCTGAGCTGTATCCCTTCTAGCCACAACCTTTCTCTTCCTGTATGATTGTGCGCGGCCATTTGTAAATTGTACAGTTGCGACTTCCGGTCTCGTCTATTCCTCCAGCTATTTTTAACTACAAAACAGCTCGTTTTGCTGCTTGATATTGCAGATTAGTGTGTCTTACCACATTATGTTAATTTATTATATTAGAGCAAACAGTTTTACCATTTACAGCATGTTATTTTTCTCGTCATTGAAGTCTCACTACTTCCGCGTTGTTGAAAAAGGTTGTGGGTTGCGGAAGCAGAGGTGTAAAATACTTGAGTAATTTTACTTGATTACTGTGCTTAAGTATTATTTCGGGGGATTTGTACTTTACTCAAGTACAAATTAAACTGACTACTTGTGCTTGCTTACATTTCTGAAGAAAATATATTACTTTTTACTCCCTACAATTTTATTTAATCTTGAAAAGTAGGCCTACATTACATTTTTATTGTATCTTATGCACATCAATGGTAAACGGAAGCTCAAACGTAGTTACGACTTTTATCAGGTAAATGGCTGGCTTTAAAACTTCACCATCAAATCTGAGGAAGCATATTGACGTAGCAAAATTGCATTCCCCCCCCCCCCCTGTTTTGATAGAGGCATTAGTTGTGTAATATATTAGCTGAATGCACAACTTTGAGTGCAAATAAAATCAGTGACAAGAATTTAAATACAATTAATATTTTTGTGGGATTTTTTAAAATTAAATGTTACAAATCTCCCAAAAAAATTTAAACAAACATTGTTTGTTAAATTAATTCTAATTGATGTTTAGTCATGTTCTTACCAGATAGTGGATAGGTTGCATTTGCAATGTGATTATATGACACACTGAGTAGGAATTAATATTTTTAAAATCTTAATAATTACATGATTTGCTCATGAATTAATCTAATAAGTCATAAACAATTAAAAGATTAATTATCCTTTTAGACAGTGACATTGAATAGACAACACAAAAAGTGGCCTTACAAAATGTTAATAATGTTTTATGTTTTAATTCTATGAGTCGCCTCATTAATTCAACACATTATTGTATTCTGCATCACATCTTGCTCTACAAAGGGATAGTTTACCTAAAAATGAAAATTGAACCTCTGTCATCCCAGATGTGTATGACTTCCTTTCTTTAGAGGAACACAAGCAAAGATTTTTAGTCTATATAATGCAAGGGGACAGGACCACTTCAGAAACCACCCAAAGTGAACATGACGGTCAAGATTAAAATATTAGTATTCGTATTCTTATTCATTTCACTTAAGAAGACCCTGATTCAGCGGAGGTTGCATAAATTAGTCATATTCACTTTGTGTAGAGTTTTTGAAGTGTCATTTTTGGATGTCCCATACACTTGTGTTGAAAGATGATTTTTTTAGTGTTCATCTGATAAATGAAACTCATATGGGATGGCATGAGGGTGGAAAGGATGGAGTTTTAATTCCTTTTCTTGTATTTTTTTTCCTGATGTGCTTCATTTTAATTGTTGTTGTTGCACTAGATATACGTGTTTAACCTGTGCCACTGCGTTTTGTTTTGTTCTCTCCCTTTAACCATACTTCTGTATGTCTGTCAGAAAAAAAAGTACTTTTACTTTTTCAGTACTTGAGTATAATTTAAAGTTGTACTTTTTTACTTTTTTACTTTTTTACTTTTTTTACTTGTACTCAAGTATGTTTTTGGCCAGATACTTGTACTTTTAATTGAGTAAAATTTTCACTGAGTATCTGTACTTTCACTTGAGTAAAATTTTTGAGTACTTTTTACACCTCTGTTCAGAAGTCAGATATGTGGCCCTGGGCCACAAACCCAGTCATAAGGGAAGCTGAAAGCTGGATAAATATGCTTTCCATGAATGTATGGTTTGTTAGGATATGACAATATTTGGCCGAGATACAACTATTTGAAAATCTGGAATCTAAGGGTACCAAAAAAATCTAAATATTTTGAGAAAATCGCCTTTAAATTCGTCCAAATGTTCATATTACTAATCAAAAATTAAGTTTTGATATACTTACGGTAGGAAATTTGCAAAATATCTTCATGGAACATGATATTTACTTAATACTCTAAAGATTTTGGCATAAAGGAAAAAATACATATGATGTTACAGGAATAACTACAGTAAAATAAGCTTATACGACAACGCCTCCTAGCGTTTAAATCATCACATTACTCGGTCTACTACCCAGAATACTACTCATTCTTTAGTAGAAGCGGATGTGACGTATACGGATCCCTTGCAACCAAAGTGCATGCTTTTCAGTGTTATGAAAGGTGGGAGGTGATTTTGTTGGGTAACAGTGGTCTTTAGGTTACATTACATAAATCGACGTGTAATGCAAGTCTCTCTGTTTCCCTCTATACACCAGAGTTAATTTATCCTGAAACTACCGGCGATCTCTCAGCAGCGGCAGAATGGCAAAGAGAAAAGAGACACCGCAGAAAAGCGACACAAAGAAGCCGAAGCAGATTGCAAAGAACAAATCGGCATCCAAAACACAAAAAACCAAAGGTATCTGCGCTTCATGATGCTCAAACCCAAAATCAAAACTAGTCGCTAAGATAAAATGCAGCTTTGCAGCTGAACAGCTAAATGAATGAACTGTAATAGTGAATGTAGTGCACGGTTGATGCAGACAGCTGCAGTGTGCAGGTGTGAAGTAACTCTCGCTTGAGTTCTCTTGTGTAGCGTGTTATTAACTGGTGCACTTAAATGAAAACATCCCATCTTGTCAGTTCTTGTCTCTGTGTCATCAATGTTTGACAGGATTGTGGGCGTGTCCACAAATGTGATCAAATGGATCAAATGTGTGTTTTGGGTGCTTTAGGCATAGTGTATTTGAATACTCTGACACAGAAGTCTTTAGATTTTATAATGACAAGGACCCCCCAAAAATGATGTTCCTTTTGTGACAGACTTTTTCCTAAAATATTATATAAGTATTATACAAATATTAAATGTCATATACATTGTATGTAGCAGTGTCATAAGATACAAAAATTTTTATTGTAAATTTAGATGCATTTTTACCTAGTTTTTTTTAAATGTATGTCGTTTTATGTTTTTTGCCTTTCAGTTTTAGTTCAGTACACTACCAGTCAAAAGTAAGATTTTTAATATTTTTTTTAAAGAAGTCTCACTAAGCCTGCATTTGATCCAAAGTACAGCCCAAACAGTACAATATTAAAATATTTTTACTATTTAAAATAACTTTTGTGTTTGAATATATTTTAAAATTTAAAAAACGTATTCCTGTGGTTTAAAAGCTGAATTTTTAGCATCATTAATTTGATCCTTCAGAAATATATTCTGAAATAATATTCTGATTTGCTGCTCAAAAAAATATTTGTATCATGTATAATAGAAAGTTCAAAAGAACAGAATTTGTCTGAAATAGAATTTTTTTTGAAACCTTATAAATGTATTTATCATCACTTTTGATCAATTTAAAGCATCCTTGCTGAATAAAAGTATTGATTTCTATAATTTCCTTCCTCCCAAAAAAATGTAAAATAAAAAAATGATACTGACTTCAAGCTTTTGAGTGGTATAGTGTATAATGTTACAAAAGCTTTGTATTTCAGATAAATGCTGACTTTTGGATCTTTCTATTCATCAAAGAATCCTGAAAAAAAAAATGACTCAACTGTTTTAAATATTGATGATGATAATAATAATAGAAAAAAATGATTGAACAGCAAATCAGCATATTAGAAGGATTTCTGAAGGAAATTATAGTTAATATACATTTTAATAGTAAAAATATTTCACAATATTACTAATAGCTTTTGCTTCATTTTGGATCAAATAAATGCAGGCTTGGTGAGCAGAAGAGACTTATTTAAAGAATCTTAAAAAGTCTAAAAACATTTAGTGTAGTGTACATTAAGTTAAACTTAATTATAATGAGAAATATTGCTTTGGCAACTAGCTAAATTATTTTTTTATTGTATTCCAGTTAACATTTATATTTTAAGTAATGAAAATGTTTTGTTTAATGGTTTTAGTTTTAGTTATCTATAACACTGACACAAATAAGACAAAAATATAGGTCTGTTATGAATAAATAAATGACACTAAAACAGCCATTAGGTGGCAGCAAGTCCTTGTTTTAATGAGTGATTAATTGAATCATACATTCAAACGATTCATTCAAAATGGCTGATTCATTTAGAAATGAAGCATCATTGAATCATTGACTCAAATGATTAATTCAAAAACAGATTCTTTAAGGAACGAAACATCACACAACACACATGTTTTGATCCGGGAACTGTTTTCGTCTGCTAAACAGAAAAAAGAAAATATTGCGTCTAAAATGTAACATAGAGGGATATTTTTTCCTTTCATAACTTGAATTATAGGGGCATTAATAGGCACTTTTTTGCAAAGCGAGTGACATACTTGATAAAGTGTACTCGATAAGGTACCAGCACATGGAATTATTCTTGGCATTGCAAAGAAGGGCAGATCATTTTTAATTTCCAAAAACTATATAGAGATTTACTTTATTTTATACTGTTGAAAACTGTCAGTTTAATAAAACAATGTTAAAAAATGTAATAACGAAAGAGTAATCATTCTGTATAAAGGAAAGATATGCTGTCTGCTCTCTAGTACATCTTTGTCCTGCTGTCATCCATGACCTGTTTGTTTGTTTGTTTCAGAAAATGGTAAGGTGGGCAAAAACAACCGCAAAAACTCCAAAGTGGTGTCTCGTGCATCCAAAAAGATCAAAGATTCCTCTGATGAGAGGAAAAGCAAGTACTTCCAGGACAGTGAAGTTAAAACCGAAGAGCCAGAGGACATGAGTGACCACAGTGAGGAGATGAGTCCTAAGCTCATAGAGCACTCATCACCATCAAAACAAATCAAAGGAGACAAGGAAGAGAGTGAGGATGAGGATGAGGATGAGGAGGACTGGGAGGAAGTGGAAGGTACATAGTGTTTTTTTGTCAATCAGACATGTTTGACTGTCCTCTATGTTGTCATGTTTTTTACCACTCTAATGCTACCCTTTTTTGAACTGTGTCCTTTCTCAGAAATGGCCGAACCGCTGGGGCCTGTGGACTCGACTGAACTAGCAGTTGAGTCAAAACCTGTGGAGATTGAGATCGAGACTCCGGACATGGCTCGCAAGAGACAGAGGAAGTGAGTGTTTGTGATAGAGTTTAACAAGGAGCAGATTGCCAAGTGATGAAATTCTTTAGTGTGGTAAATGGCCACAAGATAGTTGCAGTCGTGTTCATGAGAGGAGCAGTGATAGTCAGACAGATAAAAAGGAAAGTCCTAACACCATGACAACTGTTTCCAGGGAGAAGAGGAAAGCAGAGTTTGAAACTTACCTTCGTCGAATGATGAAGCGATTTAACAAGGACCTGCTGGTGGATACCCACAAGGTATGTGTGTGTATTTCTGTGGGAGTTTTTATTTGCAGTTAAATCAACTGAATATACGCACTACCATTCAAAGGTTTTAGGGTTGATAAGAGTTTTTAGAAGTCTTTTACACTCACCAAGGTTTCATTTGCCGTTCAAAAGTTTGAGACCAGCAAGATTTGTAAAGAAGTCTTATCTGCTCATCAGGGCTGCATTCATAAGATTAAAAATACAGAAAAAACAGTAATAATATGAAATATTATTGAAATTAAAAATAGTGGTTTTCTATGTTAATATACTTTAAAGTAGAATTTATTCCTGTGATGCAAATCTGAATTTTCAGCATCATTACATCAGTCTTCAGTGTCACATGATCCTTTAGAAATAATGTAATATGCTGATTTATTATCAATGTTGGAAACAGTTGTGCTACTTAAAAAAAAATTTGGGAACCTGTGATACGTTTTTCAGGATACTTTGATGAATAAAATGTTAAAAAGAGCAGCATTTATTTGAACCATTCAAAGTTTGGGTCAGTAAATGTTTTCTTTTATTCTTTATTTAGCAAAAATGTGTTAAATTGATAAAAAGTGATAGTGAACTTATGTTGTTTTCTAATTGATGTTAAAATTTCTATTTTGAATAAACACTGTTCTTTTTAACTTTTTATTCATTAAAAAAATGAAATAAGTATCACAAGTTCTAAAATAAATATCAAGCAGCACAACACAAAAGTAATATGGCTGATGAAGCTTTGCATCACAGAAATAAATTGTATTTTAAAATATATTCAAATAAAAAAACACTATTTTAAATTGCTATAATATTATCAATATTACTTTTTTTGTATTTTTGATCAAATAAATGGATCTTTGATGAGCATTTAATAAGATGAGCATCTTTAAAAAGCATTAAAAATCGCATTGATCCCAAACTTTTTAATGGCAGCGTATATAGTTAAATAAATATTATTACAAGTAACTCTTACCTTTTTTTTTTTTTAACAAAAAATGCTGAATTTCCTCAGTGTCATATGGTTCTTCAGAAATCATTCTAATATGTTGATTTGAGACCCAAAACCATTTCTTCTTATTATGTTAAAAACAGGTTTGCTGTTTGATATTTTTGTGAAAACGGCGATAACTTTTTCAGAATTCTTTGATGAATAGAAACAGCAGGAACAGCATTTATTTGAAATTTAATTTTTGGCATGTAAAGTCTTTCCTGCCACTTTTTTATACGACCACTTATCCTAAATAAAATTATCAATATCTATTAAAAAAATCTTTCTGATCCTAAACATTCAAATGATAGAACCATATCCAACAATATAATTTACATCTGTTTTTATTGCAGTAAAATGTAGTATTTTTTGATCTAAGTGTTTTGGCTACTTTTTTATTGCTTGTATTGTACTAGTGTATGATTTCTCATTTACTCTGTCAACAGGTCCACCTACTTTGCTTGTTGGCCAGCGGTTTGTTCCGAAACAGACTGTGCTGTGAGTCTGACCTGTTGGCTATTGCTTTGTCAATACTGCCTGCCCATTTTACCACACTTGCCAAGAAACGCATAAACAATGGCTTCCTAGAGGGGCTTTTTAAATGGTAAGCCTGATTTGTCTTCTTGTAAGTATTTCACTTTAGTTAAGTTAAAGCGATCTTCCTCCCAAAAATACAAAGTCTGTCAATATTCACTCATTCTGATGTTGTTCCAAAAGTATATGCGTTTCTTTTTTTTTCTGTGGAACATAAAAGAAGATATTTTGAGAAATTTTTCAGTACAGTGGAAGTCAGTTGACTACTGAATTACCAACATTCTCTAAAATATCTTCCTTTGTGTTCCAAATAAGAAAACATCCTACAGGTTTAGAACCATTATGAAGGTGAGTATCATAAGGTTCACAATTTACATCTGGCCATGAAAATATGTATTTGCAAAAGACACAAGTTCAATCAGCTATTCCTGTGCTATGTACAAATATTGTATTGATAATCTCTAATCGTTGTAAATTAATCACAGGTTTCAAGCCACATTCACATTAAACCCTGCCTTACCTGAGGAGAAGGAGGTGGATTTGAGGACGGTGCTGGAAAAGCGAATTGAATGTTTATCAGCAAGGGACCATGAGGAGATGACCTATGTGAGGGAGATTTCACTTTCTTTGAGATTGTGTAAAAAAAAAACACTGTTCAAACGTTTGGGGTTGGTAAGGTTTTTGTTTAGCAATTTTGAAGTCTCTTATGTTCACCAAGGCTGCATGTATTTGATTAGAAATTATATAATATGGTCTATAAGATAAGTCTCCTGGAATAAAAAATCTTACTAACCCCAGACTTTTGAAAAGAAGTGTAATGTTCTTCAACTAACCTGTGATCCCACTTCCTGTAGCTGTTCTTATTGGTGCTGCGGTCATTGCGACTCTTCTGTCGGTTGGTTCTGTCACTGCAACCTCTTCCTCTGAAGCCACCACCTGCCAGCAAGGTGATGTTTGGATTATTATTGTGTAACTTTTGCTTGTGTACAAATTATTACTTTGTGTTTTTGATGTATCGAGCATGTTTATTGTTTTCAGAACAAGACGACACCTACCAAAAGCTCTTCAGAAAAAGATCAGTCTGAAAAATCCTCCCCAGAGTCCAAGATATCTCCTGGATCCAAACGCCCTTCATCAGCCCGTAAAGCTGCAGTAAAAGAGGAAAGAGGTGGAAAGCGAAAGAAGAAGAAAGAGGAAGGTGAAGAGAAAGAAGCAGCAGGAGGACAGAAACCCAAAAACAGAAGAAGAAGAAGTGTAGCCTCAAAAGTGTCATACAAAGAAGACAGCAGTGAGGAGGAAGGGGACCAGAGTGAGGAAGAGTTTCAGCCATCCATTGAGGACGACAGTGAAGACTCTGACGGGGCTATGAAAGTATGCAGAAAGTCGAAGGTGAAAGGAAAAGGTCAGGCTCCTCGGAGGTCGAGCGAGGTCAAACAGGAAGAGGAAAGCGAAGAGGAAGAAGAAGAAGAAGAGGAGGAAGAAGAAAAGCAGGTGAAGAAACAAAGATGTAAAAGAAAGGAAGGGAAAGGGGTGGATGAGTGGTTGGAGGTTTATTTGGAGAGTGCTGGGAAGTGGGTTTGTGTCGATGTGGATCAAGGTGTTGGCCAACCGCAGCTCTGCTCCGATCAGGCCACTCAGCCGATAACTTACGTGGTGGGTGTTGATGACGAAGGGTACCTGAAAGATCTTAGCAGCAGGTATGACCTCACGTGGCTGACGTCTTCACGCCGACGGCGCGTCGACTCAGAATGGTGGGAGGAGACTATGGAGCTCTACAAGTCTCCAGATACTGAGAGAGGACAGAAGGAGGATCAGGAGGTATGTATCCTTCAAGTTTGGAAATTTCATTTTTAAATATATTACTATAGAAAACTGTTATTTTTTTATTTATTATTGTATTTACTGTGTTTTTGATCAAATAAATGCAGCCTTGGTGACCTTAAAGGTCCCATATTGTCAAAATCGAAATTTCCTGGCTTTTTTCATGATAACTAGGAGCTATGTAACTACCATATGAGTTTCAAAACAGTCAATCCACAGTAAACTGCACACAGCCTGCTTAAAGTAGCTGTTCATTTTCACGAGCCGCTGTGACTTCCGCAAAGATGTGACGTCCGATCTACATTGCTAAGCAACAACACGAAAGCAAGTCGAGAAAACCCTGTTCAGTCGATAGATGTCGAAACTACATCATTGCACAGGCTTCAGAACAATGTGAATATAAGAGACCAGAGGCACGTCAACTTCAGCCTCTTTCACACAGCGATTCCGGTAAATACACGGATAATGTTTCCCATGATTTGTTCCGGAGTTGTTTGATTTAGTTCATTCACAGTTGTTTTCCGGAATCTGTGCGTGCTTTACACACAACCCATAAAGACATGTGACGTTTGGATGTGAGATGTAATGCGACGCGTACGTTTCACTAAACTGAAACTAACCTGAACAAACTGTGCTTCAGCGCTGATAGTGAGGAGCTGGCTCTGCCCGATCGCCGCTTCATTCCACTTTGCACGTATTTTTTCGTCGTGAAGAGTCACATGATAACGTGCATCATCACTACAACACTGCCTTTATGGTTCTGGCTTTTGTTCACACAGCGCTCGTTCCCGTACTTTTCCAGAATCAGCGCGCATTGTGAAAGGGGCTTTACTAAAGCAACAGTTATGTAGCTTACTGCATTCGGTGTTTGAAAAAGAAAAAACATTAATGATCATTCTGAAATATCGTGTTGAGTATCAGCAAGCTAGGCTCTCTCTATGGCTCTGGGCTCGGCTAAAGCATACATGACCGTAGTTACCTGTGATTGGCCTGGCTGTGCGTCACTCAGAAAACAACAGGCCAATCAGAAGAGAGGCTCATGAATATTAATTAGATGGGCTAAAATCGACCTGTTTTTGACAGAGCTCCTAAAAAAGGAGCTGTAAAAATATATTGAGATGGATTTTGGCACTTATACCGCAAATATATATTCTTAAGGACATCAACAACTAAAATAAACCTCCAGAAATGTGTACAATATGGGACCTTTAAGAGATGTCTTTTAAAGAAAATCTTACTGACCCTAAACTTTTTGAGTGGCAGAGTACACACTTAGATGTCTATATCACACATGATGTCTATTAAGACTCCGCTGTGCTCCTCATCCACAGATGCAGGCAAAGTTATTGGACAAGCCACTGCCAACATCCATTTCAGAATACAAGAACCATCCACTGTATGCACTAAAGAGGCACATGCTTAAATACGAGGCACTCTACCCCGCTACAGCTGCTGTCTTGGGGTACTGCAGAGGAGAGCCAGTTTATTCACGGTAAACTCTATATAGTTTTTTTGCATACAAGTTAATATACAGTTGATGTCGAAAGCTTACATACACCTTGCAGAATCTGCAAAATGCAAAAAGAAGATCCATCTTTTCACACTGAAGACAACTGAGGGACTCATATGCAACTATTACAGAAGATTCAAATGCTCACTGATGCTCCAGAAGAAAAAATTATGCATTAAGACCCAGGGTGTAAACTTTTGAACAGAATGAGGATATATATATATATATATATATATATATATATATATATATTTATTTATATATATATATATACATTTTCCTTATTTTGCCTAAATATCATATTTTTTTCCATTTAAAATTGCCCTTCAGAATCTACAGAAGATACGTACATGTTTCCCAGAAGGCAAAATAAGTTCAATTTACCCTGATCTTTAAATTCAAGATTAACGCATTGTGAATAATCCTTTGAAAATCTGCTTTAGAAGAAACATTGTTACTATGATCCTTTTTTAACATTTTATATTTTTAGTTTTTTTACTTATTTACTTTTACTAAATTTTTAGTAATTTTGTTATGTGCGTTTGTCTTTTTATTAGTTCTCTTAAAAACATTCTATATGTCTAGTTTTTTTAGTATGTCTTATTTTCTAATTTACGTGTAAGCTTATACGTTTGTGTTTTTCTAATTGAATTTAATTTTATTTGACCTTCATTGAAATTATTGACATTTTTTTAAATAGTTTGGTTAATAACAATGTCATTGAGTGTCAGATAATGGTAAAGGTGATCAAAACCATTATAAAATCATTCTGCACATACATTATGTTCTTATTCTGTCAGTGTTTCCAAAATCTGAGACATCATAATAAATAAAAATGGAGGCCATTTGTGATTATGATGTTAATTTATTTTTAGAGACTGTGTGCACACACTACATTCTAGAGACACCTGGCTAAAGGAAGCAAGAACTGTTCGACTAGGAGAGGAGCCGTACAAGGTCTGTTCTGGTCATGATTTAACATTTTTTTCACATGTATTTGACCTTTTTACAATAAATGATATTACTTTTTTAAAGCTAATTTTCTAAAGCTAATGTCTGTCAGATGGTGCTTGGTTTTTCCAACCGTTCTCGAAAAGCCAGGATGATGTCCGAAGAAAAAAATGTCAAAGATCTGCCTCTCTTCGGACTCTGGCAAACTGAAGAATACCAGCCTCCAATTGCCGTTGATGGCAAAGTGAGTTCAATCTTCCAGAATAAAATTGTCCTTATAATTCACTCTCCCCTATGTCATCCAAGATGTTCATGTCTGTCTTTCTTCAGTAGAAAAGAAATTAGGGTTTTTGAGGAAAACATTACAGAAGTTTTCTCCATATAGTGGACTTCAATGGGACCCAACAGTCTGAAGGTCCAAATTGCAGTTTCAATGCAGCTTCAAAAAGCTCTACACAATCCCAGCTGGCGAAACGACAGGCCATTTTCTGAGAAAAAAAACAAACAAAAAAAAACACAAATGCTCGTTTTGCACTAGCTCTGTGATGCGCATGCGTGTCTGCTAGTGCAAGACCAGCATTTGTGGTTGTATTTATTATTAGAAAATGACCTAGATAAACCCTTATTCCTGGCTGGGATCATGTAGAGCCCTTTGAAGCTGCTTTGAAACTGCAATTTGGACCTTCAACCCATTCATCCCCATTGGAGTCCACTATATGGAGAAAAATCCTGGAAGGTTTTCCTCAAAAACCTTTGACTGAAGAAAGAAAGACATGGACATCTTGGATGACATTGGGATGAGTACATTTTCAGAATTTTTTTCTAGAAGTAAAACTTTAATAAAGTTAAATGTAATTAACATATTTGAGTAAGATCTACTGATATTTTATTTGCTGGTGTGCTAATATGAATTTATATGTGTGTATGTTTCAGGTACCACGTAATGAGTTCGGGAACGTGTACATGTTCAAGGAATGCATGTTACCCGTAGGATGTGTTCACCTGCATTTGCCAAATCTGCACAGAGTGGCTCGAAAACTGAACATAGACTGTGCTGCGGCAGTGACAGGTTTTGATTATCATTGTGGATATGCACATGCAGTGTAAGTTGGAGTGTTTTTATGTGTTTGCAATAACATGTCCTAACTTTGTGGAATCTGATAAAAGCTATCTCCTTCCATGTACATGTTTTGTTGAGCCACAACTGTCACATTCCACAACAGATTCACATTCAGTGTTTTTTTCGTTCTGTAAGAAATGGCCAGTGCTTGTTCCATTAATTCATGATACATGATCAATACATGATCAAAGGAATAAGAGTGTATTGTGCATGAATAGAGTACTTACAGTTAAAGTCAAAAGTTTACATACACCTAGCAGAATCTGCTAAATGTTAATTACTTTACCAAAATAAGAGAGATCATACAAAATGTGTAATTTTTTTAGTACCGACCTGAATAAGATATTTCTCATAAAAGACATTTATATATCCATGTTACACGTTACATTACAGTCCACACAAGAAAATAATAATTGAATTTATAAAAAGGACCCCGTTCAAAACTTGATTCTTCATACCGTGTTGTTACCTGAATGATCCACAGCTGTTTTTGTTTTTTTTTGGTTAGTGGTAATTCTTCATGAGTCTCTTGTTTGTCCTGAACAGTTAAACTGTCTGCTGTTCTTCAGAAAAATCCTTCAGGATCCACAAATTCTTTGGTTTTTCAGAATTTGTGTGTATTTGAACACTTTCTAACAATGACTGTATGGTTTTGAGATTCATCTTTTCACACTGAGGACAACAGAGGGACTCATATGCAACTATTACAGAAGGTTCAAACACCCACTGATGCTTCAGAAGGAAAAATAATGCATTAAAAGCCAGGTGTAAACTTTTGAACAGAATGAAGGTGTGTACTTTTTTCTTATTTTGCCTAAATACCATATTTTTTTATTTAGTACTGACCTTCAGAAGCTACAGATGATACTTACATGTTTCCCAGAAGACAAAATCAGTTAAATTTACCCTGATCTTCCAATTTGAAAAGTTTTCACCCTCCCAGCTCTTAATGCATTGTGTTTCCTTCTGGAGCATCAGTGAGGCTTGAACCTTCTATAATAGTTGCATATGAGTCCCTCAGTTGTCTTCAGTGTGAATCTCAAAATCATACAGTCATTGTTGGAAAGGGTTCAAATACACAAAAATACTGAAAAACCAAAGAATCTATGGGACCTGCAAGATTTTTTCTGAATAACATTGGCCAGTTTAACTGTTCAAGACAAGCAAGGAACTCAACCACCACTAAAAAAAAAAAAAAACACAGCTCATTCAGGTAACAACTGTATAAAGAATCAAGTGTATGCAAACTTTTGAACAGGGTCATTTTTATAAATGTAACTATTCTTTTCTCTTGTGGACTATATGTAAATGTCTTTATGCAAAATAAGACTTCAACTGTATATGGTATGAATGTAAAAAAATAAATAATTTGATTGGCTCAATATATTTCAGTAACGATGGCTATATAGTTTGTGAAGAACACCAAGAAATCTTGAAAGCAGCCTGGGAAAATGAGCAAGATATCCAGCAGAAGAAAGAACAAGAGGTGTGTTGATTTCTTGATCACAGCATCACCATCTTAAACACTCTTTACCTTTAAAACACTTTACCTAACGTTGCAGAAATATTTTAGCTAGGAAGTAGTACTTTTGATTATACAGTGAACAATGTGTGTTATAAATTTTATGGTGATTCTCTTAACAGAAACGTGAGAAGCGTGCGGTGGCTAACTGGACACTGCTGGTCAAAGGCCTGTTGATAAAAGAGAGGCTGAAGCGTCGCTATGGGCAACAGGGGCTGGCATCAGGGGCGGGGCTTACGCAGGGAAAAGAAGGCGGGGCTGAAGGACTGTCCTCGGATGAGGAGGAAGAGGGCGGGGCTCAGACAGCTCCACCATCTCTGGCTACTTCATGGCCGCAGAACAGGCAAGAGGAACAAGAGGAAAAGATTGTAAGGCGTGTAACTAAACGAGAGAAACGTGGAGAAGAGAAACATCTCTTCCCTTTTGAAAAAGTGTGACTGAATTTGCCCTTTGTTATATCACCTTCCTTATCCTCCTTTTTAAATGCATTTATAAGCATGTATTATCTGTAACTGTGAGCTGTACTGTACATCTCTGTCCTCAACCTTTTTACAACTGCAATAGCTGCCTATGCAGGGAGATTTGAAAATGTCAAGCATTTCTTTCATTATCTTTTCAGACTGTACATTTGTTTTTGTATCAAAATACATATTTTTATAGAACATGCTGTTAAAAAAATAAACAAATAATATGTTGCAGCTATTTGTGTCTGTGAATTATGATTTACAGATGTCTAGTTTGGTAACGTCTTTCTCTCTTTGTTGGTGCCACCTAGTGATCTGGTGCACACAGTAGTGTTTTTGGCTATAAATTTGGGAAAACAAATTTAATTTGGAGGTATCTTGACATCAGGTTATACAGTTAATTATATAGTCCATATATTAGCACATTTTTAAACTGTCAACTTGAAATAACTTAAGTTAAAACTGTTAAAGCTGCAATGAAAGAGAAAGAGCTTAATTTTTCCAGATCTTTTCATCTATATCAGAGTGTTATGGGTTGGTTGGGGGTTCAATTCAGCAGTTGTTGGTTGAATTTTGAATCAGTTAATTACAAAACATGCATTTAAAAAAATAATATATATACAGCTCACTGATGCTTCAGAAGGAAAAACAAAGAGCCAGGGGTGTAAACTTTTGAATGGAATGAGGATTTGTACATTTTTCTTATTTTTTTTCATTTAGTACAGAAAGATACAGAAGATATTACATGTTCCCCAGAAGACAAAATAAGTTAAATTTACCCTGATCTTCATCATGTTTCCTTCTGAGAATCCCTCAGTTGTCCTCAGTGTGAAAAGATGGATCTCAGAATCATAGAGTCATTGTTGGAAAGAGTTCAAATACACAAAAATGCTGAAAAACCAAAGTATCTATAGGACCTGCAAGATTTCTAAAGAACAGCGGGCTAGGAACTCATGAACAACTGTCGCTAAACAAACAAAAAAACAACAACAGCTGTGGATCATTCGGGTAACAACACAGTATTAACAATCAAGTGGATGTAAACTTTTGAACAGGGTCATTTTCATAAATTCAACTAATATTTTCTCTTGTAGACTATATGTAAACGTCGTTTATGTGAAATATCTTATTCAGGTCAGTACTAAAAAAAATATGCATTTTGTATGATCCCTCTTATTTTGCTCAATTAACATTTTGCAACAAATTCTGCAAGGTGTATGTAAACGTTTGACTTTTGGGAAGTTTGGGATCAGTAAGATTTTTTTCTGTTTTTAAAGAAGACTTTTCTGCTGATCAAGGCTGCATTTATTTGATTAACAATACAGAAAAATCAGTAATATCGTGAAATCTTATTGTAATTTAAAATAGTGGTTTTCCAATTTAATATACTTTAAAATAGAATTTATTCCTTTGATGCAAAGCTGAATTTTCAGCATCATTACTCCAGTCTTCAGCATCACACGACCCTTCAGAAATCATTCTAATATGCTGATTTATTATCAATGTTGGAAACAGTTGTGCATAATACTTTTTTGGAACCTGTGATACTTTTTTTTTAAATTCTTTGATTAATAAAATGATAAAAAGAACAGCATTTATTTAAAATAAATCTTTCTTTGTTTGAAAGAAATTAATACTTTTATTCAGCAAAGATGTGTTAAATTGATAAAAAGTGATACTAAAGACTTAATTTTGAATAAATGCTGTTCTTTTTAACATTAGCATTTTTAAATGCTAAAAGTTACTTTTATAAACTACTCAAGTACACTAGATAACATATTTTGATTTTACTTTATATTCCATTTTTGTTTCATCTTTATTAACAAAGCAAGCTTTTCTTTAAGGTGTGTGAATTTGTTATGAGGTCGCCTTTCTCTGTTTGCCTTTGTACCTAAGTTGCGCACTGTGAATCAGGTTTCTTGTTTTGTTGACCTACATTTGCATGAGCGTGCCTGACTGAAAGTATGTATGTCAGTTTTGAGTGCGTGTGTTCGTGTGGCCCCTCCTCAGTAACAGAATCTGTTCGCTGTTGAAAACAGCCTCGCACTCGGACACGGAAGTGACGCTGCTCTAGAATCCCCCCGTACTTCCGATCTTCAGCTCTGCTGCGACTCATCTAAGCGAACGGATCGGATCTCTGTCCAGAAATCTCTCTTCAGCCAGAGTCGAGTGGCGGCCCGAAGCGGTCCAGCAGGTGAGTAAAGTCAGTATGTTGGGTAGGACTGGGGGCTTTAAAAGTTTAGATCGGCGGCTTTGGTGAGCGAACCAAAACGGCCTTGTTTACATACGAATCCCCGAGCTGGAGTGCGCGCTGGCGGATGATTGCAAATAAAGCCCTTAAACGCGACATTCAACGAGCGGTGCATTTGCTCGAACTAGTTTAATTAGACTATATGAACTTTAAAATGCAGGATATGTTTAGTGAAACAATAGATTTTCCGATGCATAAAGCGGGAGAGAGTGACTGTGCGCATCGATCGCGCTGCTGTATATATGTGCTGATCTAGAGAGGAGCAACAGCTGGTGCGGCCCGATTCATATGGAGTAAACAAAGCAGAACCCGTACTGTCAGTACAGCGAGTTTGCAGTCCTTACTCAACCCCCACCCGACCCCTACGCACTTAAACCATGATCCGTAACCTAGCTGAGCGTGATATTATGCATACCATCCAGCGTCGCGCTCTATTAATAGCTATGGGAGAAATGCTAGGGATAGATAGTGCACGAGTGCGTTGGACCTTTAGGTCGTCCAATGAGTGTGGGGTTCTGACCCACCCGGTACCGGACCGGGCCCCGAGCTCACGTTGGATTTAATGTACACTGATTGTTTATTCAGTCGAGTCGGTGACTGTCGTCACATCAGCAGGCGCGCACACACGCAGAGCTCTGATCTCTGTGATCATCAGGCGCGCGGTCACGCGGCCTTCCCTGCTCCTGCTGTCCGGTTGGACTGTCAGTACACCGTGTAATCCTTTAAAACGCAACGCTAAGCCGCTCTGCATGTGAGGTTATGATTGTCTTACGCTCAAAGAGATGCCTGGACGCTGGTAATACTGAGACAAACATCTACAAGCGCAACCTTCAGATAGTTTCCAAGGTGTGTTGTTCTGTAAATACTGGAGCGGCTCCTTGACCAGTGGGGTCAAGCTCAGTGAGTGTCATTGAAGTTAAGTACACTAGCAAGGCTGCTTTCACCATGTATATTCTGTCTGTGTTTTTGGAAATAAACTACCTGTAAAAAGTTTGAACACAGCTACCGCTTATTGTAGTAGAGTGCAGCAGACCTGAAGTAAAATCCCTTTCGGTTTCTCTAAAAGAGAACTGATTTTGAACAATAATTTATACATTTTTAAAGACAGACCTACTGTGAGCCGTGAGGTTGTATATGCTTTTGTTGAAGCAGTAAGACTGCATTTTCAACAATTTCTTCATTATTTTCTAACAATTATTTAAACAATTTTTGCTTTACCTCATTATAGGGATAGTTCACCAAAAATTTCAATTCTGTCATTAATTACTCACCCTCATGTCAGTCTAAACCTGTAAGACCTTTGTTCATCTTTGGAACGCAAATTAAGATATTTTTAAAGAATTCTGAGAGCTTTCTGACCTTACATAGACTACAACGCAACTACCACGTTTAAGGGCCAGAAAGGTAGTAAGGATATTGGTTAAAATAGTCCATGTGACATCAGTGGTTCAACCTTAGTTTTATGATGCTAAATTAATACTTTTAGTGCACAAAGAAAACAAAAATAATGACTTTATTCAACCTTGTTCGCATCAGTCTTTGCCTTGTGTACACAATAATGCAATACCAGTCAAAAGTTTTTTGAACAGTAAGATTTATAATGTTTTTAAAGAAGTCTCTTCTGCTTACCAAGTATTTTGAAATATTTGTACCATTTAATAACTGTTTTCTATTTGAATATATTTAAAAATGTTAAATTTTTTTTCTGTGATTTTAAAGCTGAATTTTTAGCATCATTACTCTAAATTACTTTTTAAAATATTTAAATAAAAAGCATTTTTTTAACAGTAAAAATATTTCACAATATCACTGTTTTTGCTGTGTTTTATAATAAATTCCAATAATACCAAGACTCGTGTTGGAGATTGAATTCAGTGTTCCTGGGTGCTCTGCGATCTCTTCTCACATAATAAAATCATTTCAACTCAAATCAATATTTCATGCCATCAAGGAGCTGTGTAAAAAGTGGGTAAAGGTAGAGTCAGACGGTCATATCACAAAATAAATCACTTCGCAATAGTGCAATTTAATTCCAGTTAAACATAGAAAATAAAAATTGTATTTATATTTGTCTAATAATAACTAATTTTAAATGCAAGCTTTTAGGTTAAAGTCCCCATGAAATCAAAATTGAAGTTTTTTTGGCTTTTAGTATGGATATGTTCGCCTTAAGGCTATCTCTAAGCTAGTGATCTCCAAAACGATGACAAAATTCGCGTTTACAAGATATAAGCATTCAAAACTTACAGTCTCTAACTTCTGCCAATATGAACAATTTTGATGACATCACCCTGCACTTCAGCTTCTCATCAAACTTTCCGTCCAATCAAATGAAATTACGTCAATACATAGAATAATGCTGCGTATTTGTTTCAAAGCACTTCAGTGGACCTTTAAATATCTTTTGTATGACCATGTATAAATGACAGATACTAAATAATGTGTTTTTCTTCTCTCTTCCAGTATTTTTTCTCTGTCTGAGCTTATCCCTTGCTCCAGTTCCTCATGAGTGACGGGGAGTGTGATTTCTTCTGCTTTTTTCGGTGCTGCTAAAAGCCACAGGCCCCCTGGGATTCTCGGTCCGGTTGGGGGCGGAGAGGAGCAGCTCAGTAGCTGCTGATTAGTGGAGAGCAGCTGTCAGTCAGGGAAAGGTCGGGCCCAGAGGGTTATGTCTGTGGACATGAGTAGCCAAGCCTCAGACAGTAACGAGGAATTCGAAGATGACGAAGACATCGTGGAGGGTGACATCCCCGATTATTATGATGGACTTGATGATGATGTGGCGATAGAAGAACCGTTTGACCCTGAAGAATACCAGTTCAACTGTTTGACGTACAGGGAGAGCCAGAGGGTACTAACTGAGGAAGTCAACAATGTAGCCAGTGCCCTAAAGGTGAGGGAGCAATGAGTAAGAGTGCTTAGCAGATTTATTGTTGGCTGACAATATTTAGCCGTGTATTTATGTATCTTTCCAAACTATAAATTGGTCAGACTTATCATGGAGTTTAGTCTGTCAGAAAATAGATTTTTTTTCTCCCTTCAGGTGTCACCAGCTGTAGCCAAACTGGTCCTTGTTCATTTTCACTGGCAAGTGTCACAAATACTCGAAAGGTAATTAAAAACAGCACAGCATGCACTCACAAAGATATGTGTACTTTTATGGGTAGTTAAAGGGTTAGCTCATCCAAAAATGAAAATTCTGTTATTAAATACTCACCCTCATGTTGTTCCAAACCCGTAAGAGATTTGTTCGTCTTCGGGACACAAACTAAGATATTTTTAATAAAATTGTGGAATTTCTTTCTGACCCTGCATAGACAGCAAGGGTGCAACCACAGTCAAGGCACAGAAAGGTAGTAAGGACATCGGTAAAATAGTCAACGTCACATTAGTAGTTCAACTGTAATTTTACGAAGCTATGAGAATACTTTGTTTTACAATACTTTCTTTGCACACAAAAAGTATTCTCATAGCTTCATAAAATTACAAATGAACCACTGATGTCACATTTTGGACTATTTTGTCGATGTTCTTAATAACTTTCTGGACCATGACTATGGTAGGATCCTTGCTGTCTATGGTGGGTCAGAAAGCTCTTGGATTTCATCAAAAATATCTTAATTTGTGTTCTAAAGATGAAGGTAGCCTGGCTAACGCCAAACCACGTTATGACAACGTCATGATTCGTGGTCTGGGAACCACATGTTCATTTTCTCGTATTTGAGGCCGTTTATTGGGCGCTACGAATGTCTATTAAATGCGCCTGTGCGTAGCTCATAGCCAATCGTTTCAAAAACATCCTTCTTGGTTATGAAATGATTTAACACCAAAAGTTGCTCTTTTTTCAAAATAAACTTGCGTTCTAAACTACTTAGAACACTATCTAAGACTGCATCGAGAGATAACTTCGCGTCTGCTGCCATGCTGGATCCATAGTTATAAACAAACTCCTTCGGTGAGTCGCATAGAAGGCGTCATCGTCTCGCTGCTCCCTCCCCGTTCTGTGATTGGTTCCCTATATGAGGTGAAAATTTGGTCCATGGACTCCAGGCTGCCTAGCAGCGTGAATAAAATCGCGCTGCGCGCAAGGCAGCATGGGAAAACCCAGGCTAGAGTGAAGGTCTTACAGGTTTGGAATGACATGAGGGTGAGTAATTAATGACAGAATTTTCATTTTTGGGTAAACTATCCCTTTAACATGAAAAGCGAAATTACAGCCGTGTGATATGCTATACTTCATCTAAAATTATTAAAACAAATGTTTTTTGTAATTCTTGTGTAATTACTCATGACACTAGAGAGACTACAGTTCAAAGGTTTAGTGTCAGTAAGAGCTTTTTTCCCCCTCAAGAAATAATACTTTAATTCAGCAAGGATGCATAAAAATGATTAAAAGTAACAGTTAAAGGCGTTTATAATGTTACAGAAGATTTGTTTCAAATAAATTCAGTACTTTTCTCTATTTATCTAAGAATACTGAAGTATTTCCTTAACTTTTGAACATTAGTGTACATGTTATTTGTCACTGCAGGATTTCTTAGGTGAACTAAAAGACTAAAGAATAAAAAAGAATGAAAATGCAGCTAAATACAGCACCTAAAATATTCATTACATTTCTATAACATTTAACCTAAAAATCCTGATGTTAAAAAATATTTTGTACACATTTTTGTTAATGTATTAACAAAACAAATGTAATGTGTTCTGTATTAATCTGTTAATATTTCTCTTGTATTTGAAGGTATAAATCCAATTCCTCTCAGTTGCTATGTGAAGCCCATGCTCAGACTACAAGCATCTGCAGATCTCTCACTGTGAGTTCCTATAATCTGTATGTGTTTATATGTGAGAACTGTCTTTTACATAGTTATTTGATGAAAAATATATATTTTTTCTTTCTTAGATTAAAACCCCTGATTGTAGACATATTATACCTCTTTTTACAATATGTAATATAAGTCTCAGGTGTCCCCAGAATTTGTCTTTGACATTTACTCTCAAAATACCCCACAGATCATTTATTATATCATTTTAAATGCCTATTTTGAGTGGAAGCAGAAACATGCTTTTGTCTCTTTTAGGGGTGGCACGGTTCACAAAACCCACGGTTCGGTTTGTATCACGGTTTTAGGGTCACGGTTTTCGGTTCTGTACGGTTGTTGTTGTTATTTTTTTCTTTTAATCTTTAACACTCCAGAAATGTACTTCAGCATATGATATACAGCTTAATTATCCGCAATTTAGGATACAGTATTAAAGTTATATCATGTAATCATGCATAAACTGAATCTGACTTGACTTTAAGCACATTATTGGGACCATCTCTGAGGAAAGCTAGGAGAGATTTCATCAATGTCTTCTCTCTTGATACGGCAATTGATGACATGCTTTTCATTTATTTGGCAATAACAGGAGAATGTGTATTGCTATCTCTACAGGAATTTATGTGCTTTTTTTGCATATAAAGATTGAACTGAAGAATTAACTTGCATTTATCAAAGAGCCAACTTCAGTGTAGCTCTTACAAAAATAGTATATTTTAAAAGAAAACGAGAGGAACTCTTTAAGCTCTGTCTTTTAAACAAGATATTGGTTGGTTCATGTCACATGACCTGCGGTGCGCTTGCGGCATACTGAAAAGTTGAGATGTTTTTATCTCGATGCGGCGCAGACGCGCCTGGAAAAAACGAGCGCGTCGCTTCCATTAGGAGCGCGCATATCGCGCATCCACATTTGAAATAACGAACATGAGCGCGCAAAAGACGCTACATGTGAACGGCCCCTTATACAACGCTGGCGCATCCTCCAACTCCGGGCAGCCTTCCTTATCTCTCCAACTTCCCATTTGTACACGTGACGTAACCTGCAGCACACCACTTTTACTGTCTGTACGTCCACACACACCTCTTATTTCGCGCAAAAAGGACACTCACTATGTGCACGAGGCTACATTACGCATGCGTTGAACCGTGTGACGCACACACGTACCGAACCGAGACAAGCGAACCAAACGGTTCGTTTTTTTTCCATGTACCGTGCCACCCCTAGTCTCTTTAAATGCAGATAAACTACTGCTCCATGTCTCCTTTTTCAGAATATAGCTTTGCCTTTACATCTTGTACTTCAGATACTCTGCTAAAAAACATATGTTTGTTTTTGGTTATCATGTCTATCATGCTGAAATCATGCGTTTTAAACCATATTAGTTTAAACTTATATGATACGATTTAAAAGGTTAAAACTGATATACGGTTTTCGGAGTGCACAGAAAGCGGTGCTTTTTCTCTTAAGTTCTCTTTTATGTCAAATACACACAAGTTTATAAAAACAGTTATGTCTGTGAAGGTAAACAGCTGGGAAAGAAATTGCATGCTTATATTACATTTATGTGGCAGCAACGTAATATACAGTAAATAAATCAATAAATCCACTGCTCTCTTGTCTCTTCTGAGGCTGGGACTCTAAATAATGTTCAGTGCTCGTCTGTGAAGCCAAAGACGGAACAGTTAGCATGCCTTCCTAGAACTTTTGCCATGGCATTAGAACTGGTATACCATTGTCGGTGAAAACAAAATTATGGCGATATGGGTGGAAATGTGCAGATTAAGGGGCGGTAACATTAGATCCCTTTACCATATCATCAAGGGAGTGAAATCTGATGTGCTAGTTTTTTCACATGCTTGCAGAAATAGGCTTACCAAAACAAAGTTACTGCGTTGATAGATGGACTGGGGACCCGATTATAGCACTTAAACATTGAAAAAGTCCGATTTTCATGACATGTCACCTTTAAACTAGAATTCCAATCTTTAAAATGCAAAGTTGACGGAGTTAAAAAAAAGTGCCCATTCTGAAATCAGGTAATCTAAGTATGGTATACATGCAAAATATTATTATTTCATTATAATGACCTGCTGATTCTGCTTTATTCTGCATCTTACACGTTTATTTGCCAAATCAATGATAGACCTGAAAAAATCGATTAAAGTTTAATTATTTTATTATGTGGAACATGATTTGAAAGACAAGAAACCAGTAAAGTTGTGGTTTCCTGGGACAAATGTTAATTATATTGTTAACGATCATTACTACACTTCCTTCTCTTGACGTGTGTGTGTTTTTAGGCTGGGACATCACAGCAGTGTGGGGTGTGTCTGCAGCTGGTCCGGAGAGACGCTCTCCTCTCTCTACCCTGTCAGCACTCCTTCTGCAAGGCATGCTGGGAGCAGCACTGCACTGTACTTGTCAAAGATGGCGTGGGAGTAGGTGAGTGTAAACAACTTTACACACACTGAGCACATAAAGACTGTGTACGGTACAGTATGTATTGCTGATTAGAGAGCTTGTTATCTGATCTCCTCTGTGGATTGTGTTTGTCTATAGAGATCTCCTGCATGGCGCAGGAATGCTCTCTCCGCATGCCAGATGATTTTGTTCTTCCTCTGCTGCCCAGCGAGGAATTGAAAGACAAATACAGACGCTACCTCTTCAGGGACTATGTGGAGGTGTGTGTCTGTCTAGGAATGCACAATGTGTCTTTATGACAAGTTATTTGCCAGTATTCGAGATTATTGTAATTAGGCTCATTTGACCTATTAGATTACTTTGTCAGTAGCTAAAAATTTTTAAAAGCATTATTTTATTATACATTATATGTGACCTGGACCTCAAAACCAGTCGTAAGTAGCATGGGTATATTTGAAGCAATAGCCAACAATACATTGTATTGTTCCAACTTATCGGTTTTCTTTTAAGCCACAGATCATTAGGATATTAAGTAAAGATCAGGTTCCATGAAGATATTTTGTGAATTTCCTAAATATATCAACTTCATTTTTGATTAGTAGTATGCATTGCTAAGAACTTCATTTGGACAACTTTAAAGGTGATTTTCTCAATATATAGATTTTTTTGCACCCTTTTGTAAAAGGCAAAATATATCCTAACAAACCATACGTCAATGGAAAGCTTATGCATTCAGCAAATCTCCCTTTCAAAAAAACCCTTATGATTGGTTTTGTGGTCCACGGTCACATATTGTATATTGAAAATCAGTATCTAGCAGAATTGTGATATCAGTACATATCTAGTCTTATCACATTGTAGAACAGGCATATCTCACTGACTGCTCTATACCTGCTTATGTTTCTATGTGTCTGCAGAGTCATTTCCAGCTGCAGTTGTGTCCTGGTGCCGACTGTCCGATAGTTATACAGGTGCAGAAACCTAGAGCTCGTAGAGTCCAATGCAGCCGCTGCCAAGAAGTCTTCTGGTACTACACACAATTACACTTGCGCACACTAATAAATTCATGGACTGCATGTGTGTTTAGATTTGACTGTGTCTATCTGTCTTCAGTTTTAAGTGCAGACAGATGTACCATGCACCCACAGACTGTGCTATCATCCGGAAATGGCTGACCAAATGCGCAGATGATTCTGAGACAGCCAACTACATCAGTGCACACACTAAAGACGTAAGGAAGCACACAAATACATTTAAGATGGTCACATTAAAGGGGTCATCTGATGCTCATTTTCCTGAAGTTGGGATGATTTTTTTGGGGTCTCTATGAAATGTCTGCAACATACTTTGTGTAAAATTCCTTAAAGGTCGTAAAAACCACTCTGTTCACAGCGACCCGTGTCTCTTTAAATGATAATGAGCTACTGCTGGATCCACCACTCTCTTCCGTTTTTTTGTGTATTCAGTGGCTCTTTTACATCCAACTACAAAACACCTACTACTTACGAGACATTGTTGTCGCTACAGCTGCTCGATCGCGGAGAAAATGATGTCAAGCTGCTTGAGAAAATCTAAACGGCAGTTAATAATTGAGACTTAGCGTTTTTGGGGATTAAAAAAAAAAAAGTGAATGGATTTCTGTCACTGTAGGGTGGTTGAGACATACTGATGTGCAAACACCACATAAACTAAATTTTGCATCTAATGTCCCTTTTAAGAATATATTGATGAGTTTATTTTGATAGTTAAGATTTTATTAATGTTTATGTTTTTATTTTGTACCCACAGTGCCCTAAGTGCAATATCTGCATTGAGAAGAATGGAGGGTGCAACCACATGGTGAGAAGTATACACATTCGTTTTCATTATCTGCACACTTTCTAGTGCACTTAACACCCAGCATATCAGAGTGAGAGTACTAAAGCAGTATTTTATTAACAGCATATTATTACAATTTAAAAAACTGTTTTCTATTTTAATATATTTTAAGTTGCAATTTATTTCTGTGATGCGAAGCTTATTTTTTAGCAGTCTTTAGTGTCACATGATCCTTCAGTAATCATTCTAACATGTTGATTTGTTCTCATAAAACTTTTGTACCATTTGTAAATATAAATCTTTTGTACAATTATAAATGTCTTTACTGTCACTTTTGATCAATTTAATGCATCCTGGCTAAATTAATTACTGTATTAATTTCTTCCGGTAGAAAAAAACTTTTGAACTTAGTGTATGTTTCAAAGGATGATGGTAAAAAAAAAGTTTTTACTTAACATGTTTTTCTCTCTCTCTCTTTCCCAGCAATGCTCAAAGTGTAAACATGGTATGTTTTTTTCCCATTGAGTTTTAGTCAGAATGGTGTGAAGTGGTCTTGATAGTAATGAAATTATGGCTGTTTGTAGATTTCTGCTGGATGTGTCTGGGAGATTGGAAGACTCATGGCAGTGAGTACTACGAGTGCAGTCGCTACAAAGAGAACCCAGACATTGTGAATCAGAGCCAGCAGGCCCAGGCCAGAGAGGCCCTCAAGAAATACTTGTTCTACTTTGAGAGGGTGAGACAAAAATGTTAAATCAATAATAAATAAATGTCTTTTGAAAAAGAGATAAAGTCTGATTAATTTTAGCTTTGTTCCAAAACCTAGTGAGCTTAGTAGTGATCCTGACAAGTAGGTTGTTCCAAGAAAGCAGGCAGTAACATTAGAGTTCACTCATTATAGAGAGGTATTGATAAAAAAACATCTAATTCTACAGTCAAATCAAAATGTATTCAGACACCTTCACTAAATTAAATGACACGGACTATACATTTCTCACATTATCAGTTTATTCGCTATAGTTTAGAAAATGGTAATAAAATATGACAGGAACTCAAGAGTTAAACTGTGTCAGAACAAATTCATTGTGATGATAATAACTTTGATAGAAAGGTATGTAACAACATGGTCAGGTCAAAGTGTCAAATCAAAATTTTAGTCCCAATTTTTATCAGTTTTACTGGTAGTCCACTGTATAAAGAATGTTTGGGTATAATATGTCTCAGTTTACTTTTATTTTGCTATCCTCACTTACATAAATGAACCTTACGGTGTGTTCACATGGGGCGTCAACGCTTGACGGAAGGCGTGGCTGACACCATGGTCATAGCAGCGTCAGCCAATGAAATTAGACAGGAACGTGATTGGCTGCCGCCTCGCTACTGTATTTGCATAGAGCGATCCTGATTGGCTGACACTTCCGTCGGCAGCGCTTCACTGTCGTTGCTCGTGGCAGAAGTTGAAAAATTCTCAACTTCTGCCGCAAGCAACGCCAGTGAAGCGCCGCCGACGGATCCACAATTCTTTTCGGCAACGCTTGACGTCACCCATTCAAAGTCAATGGGAAGCGTTGACGCTGATTTCCCGTGTGAACACACCGTTATTGTCCTGCACCCACTAGTAAAAAAAGATAAATTAAATATGGTGTATGAAGAATTTTTAGTTTGATTGTAAATCTAAATTAAATGACATGGACTAGTTAATATTTATGTTTACGATCTAATTTGTTATGCTAAGAGTATCATGCTGTAACAACTAACAGCAAACTCTGTTGAAAGAAAATTTGTATGGTGGTTGTCCAGTTGCTGCCTATACGGTGTTCTTTTTCAGTTAGGAAGCTGCTTATATGGCAACAATACAGCTCACTAGATTTAAAACTAAATTATCTCATTGTATTTATGATTTGTAGTTTTCATGTTAATAACAACATTGACAATTGATTTGATACATAAACATCAATCTATACATTATCTCTGTGTCCAGTGGGAGAACCACAATAAGAGCTTGCAGCTGGAGGCACAGACATACCAGCGGATCCAGGAGAAGATTCAGGAGCGAGTCATGAATAACCTGGGCACCTGGATTGACTGGCAGTACCTGCAGAATGCTGCCAAGCTACTGGCCAAGGTACAGGCTGAATCTGCACGATTTGTGGAAAATTGGGATTTTTCTAATGAAAAAGAAAAATTTGCGGTTTATGATTTAAAAATGTGTTAATTTTGTTAAAACTGTAAAAAAAAAAAAAATTAAGGTTTACTGAGGGTTGTTTATTTGTAAGTTTACAAGTTGGCCCCAAATTTTGTGATTTATATATCAATATGGCTATAAAATAATAATAATAAAAATACTTTTATTTTACAGTAAAACTAGTACTAATATTTATGGCTGTCTTATTTTCTTAATTTTCCAACTTTAAGGTGTGGGCGATAAGACCAAAATTTTATATCAAGATATGAATAATTTTTTTCACAATATAGTTATTTTTGCTTTAAATAGGGTCTTTATGGTCTCAACATTTTTGATACCATAGGAATTTTTTTAATTCTTGTTACCAGTGTCAATGTCACAAATTAATACTAGCCTTAAAAAAAACCTCACTGAGGACAAGTTAACAGTCAGCAATTAAATAAGAAGCTAAAATTAAGCAATAGGACAAAAAACTACAGAAGAACAAATAAATAAAAATTGCTACATTGTGTATAAAGTAATCAAATGTATATAAACACTGCACATTCTTTATTGCGTATATTATATATCCCTTCTTATTAAAGGAGTAGTTCACTTTCAGAACAAATAATGTACAAATAATAAATCCCTTTGTCATCCAAGATGTTCATGTCTTTCTTTCTTCAGTCATTAAGAAATTATGTTTTTTGAGAAAAACATTTCAGGATTTCTCTCCATATAATGGACTTGTATGATGCCCCTGAGTTTGAACTTCTAAAATGCAGCTTTTCCTCAAAAAACACAATTTCCTTATGACTGAAGAAAGACATGAACATCTTTGACAAGGGGGTGAGTACATTGTCTGTAAATTTTTGTTCTGAAAGTGAACTACTCCTTTAAGGTTACAGAAGTCAAGAGCAGTAAGATATTTTCTCTTTTGTTGTTTGATTAACATGAATGACTGCTGTCACTTTAAGAGCTGCCCAGATCTAATATACTGTTATGCATGTTTTCTTTCTCAGCTGTTTCACTTAAGACCTAAATTACAGTGTTTATGAGAATACTTTTGCCGTAAAGACAGCAGTTTGATACATACAAGTGTGTGTATTTCAAGGCCACCCAAGGCCTATAAAGTAGAAAATAATCCATGGTTTAATACTCCTGCATCTTCAAACATATATAAAATGAAATGAGTTCTCTTTCACTGCTGATTGCAAACTTAGCAGATTCAGAGATGAAGTTTGTATGATTAAGAGCTGCATTTACTGTAAACCAAGCTGAAAGCACTACTCAAATGTCAGCTGATAGTTCCACGCTTCACTCTAAAACAGTCAGGGTATATAACCCTAACGCAATTCTGGTTATTTTGATTAAAGGAGAAGTTGTCTTCCAGAACTAAAATGTACAGATAATGTATTCAACCCCTTGTCATCCAAGATGTTCCTATCTTTCTTTCTTCAATTGCAAAGGAAACATTTGAGGAAAACATTTTAGGATTTTTCTCTATGTAGTGGACTTCTATGGTGCCCCGAGTTTGAACTACCAAAATGCAGTTTAAATGCGACTTCAAACGATAACTTTTTTTTAGTTGAGGGAGAAAATAAGATGGAAGTTTTTCGATATACCTCAACTGTCTTGAACTGGAAAAAACAGAGTTCAGGCAGAGCAAGACAAGATGAGCATTTGAGGTTAAAAAGTATATAAATTATTAAATAAAAAATAAAAAAAGGGTTCCGCTAGATAAGACCCTCCTTCCTTGACTGGGATTGTTTACAACTGCATTTGGGATTGTTTGAAGCCACGTTTAAACTGCATTTTGGAAGTTTAATCTCGGGGCACCATAGAAGTCCACTATATGGAGAAAAATCCTGAAATGTTTTCCTCAAAAAACTGTTTCTTTACAACTGAAGAAAGAAAGACATGAACATCTTGAATGACAAGGGGGTGAGTACATTTATCTGTTCATTCCTACTCACACCTCACACCTATTCTGCAGGCACAAATGTTCACACACAAGGGGTCTGTGTTTCCACATGCTTACACTGTCTGTTTGCTTTCTCCATAGTGTCGTTACACACTGCAGTACACTTATCCTTATGCCTACTACATGGAGTCTGGACCCCGCAAAAAATTGGTACGCACTTGCATTAAATGTGTGAATCATTTAAAGGTCAAATATCTATGTGAGATCAGTCTTTGGTAATAGAAAATCTCATTTTATCCCCTGTAGTTTGAGTATCAGCAAGCACAGCTGGAGGCGGAGATCGAGAACTTGTCATGGAAAGTGGAGAGAGCAGACACTTATGAGAGAGGAGAGCCGAGCGCTAATGATAGAGGGGTGAGAGATGGAACAAAGACTAGAGGAAGTTGTGAACAGGAACACTGGAATTAAAAATAATTTTTTTCCCTCTCTCTTTCTCGCTCTCTGTAGGATCTGGAGAATCAGATGCACATTGCTGAGCAGAAGAGACGGACGCTGCTGAAGGATTTCCACGACACCTGAACATCCGTCCATCAAATCCACGTCGAGTTCACTCTTCTCTCAACTGTCTTGGCCCCTTCTCTCCAAAGATACCCCTCCACGTTTTTGTCAAAACTCTACTCTGCATCTCATAACGTTTTGTCTATCTCATTTCTGTTTTTCTCATTTATAGCATCTCTTTTCAAAGCTGTTTTTTTCCCCTTTTTGTTCATTCTTTCCTTCATCAATGCCCTTTTTGCTTTCTAATCTTTACTCAGCTGCTGGGTTAGAGAATAGCAAGATTGTAATTTTTGCATTCGCATACACAAACATTGCATTCTCACATCCCCATGTCAGCTGACATTACACATGTACACGCATATGCACGCGCACACACACACTCAAAACACTCCACCGAAAACAGTCTAACTCTTTTCTTCCTACATCATTGCTCCTGCCATCATTTCTGCCTCCTTTCCTTCTCACTCTTGCTTTCTTCTCATGTTTTTTTTTTCTTCCTTGGAAATGGCTGTTGATAGTTAGATCATTTAAAAAAAAAAACTGAAAACTGAAAAAAAGATGAAAAACAAATGATGCTGTAATTTTCAACGGTTGTACATTAATACAGAAATAGAGTTACTGAGAGAAAGTTTTTAAACCAGACAGTGACTCTTGTGTTTTCTTGTGCACACACTTTAAGGATGTATTTGCACTACACTACCCAACAAAATTGTTTTGGGAAGAAGTCTCGGTAACAGTTACAATAAAGAGTCATTTGTTAACATTAGTTAATGTATTAACTTACATGAACGAACAATGAACAATACACTACTAGTCAAAGGTTTTCAACAGTAAGGTTTTTAATGTTTTTAAAGAAGTCTCTTTTGTTGAACAAGCCTACATTTATTTGAATCAAAGTACAGCAAAAACAGTAAAAGTTTGAAATATTTGTATTGTTTAAAATGACTGGTTTCTATTTGAATCTATTTTAAAATGTAATTTTATTCCTGTGATTTCAAAGCTTAATTTTCAGCATCATAACTCCAGTCTTCAGTGTCACATGATCCTTCAGAAATCATTCTAAGCTGATTTGCTGAAACATTTTTATTGTTATTATCAATATTTTAAACGGTTCATTACATTTGTTTTTCAAGATTCTTTGAATTGATTATTGGAAAAGGGATTATAGAAATTAATACTTTTATTTAGCAAGGATGCTTTAGATTGATAAAAAAAGTGATGATAAAGACATTTATAATGTTACAAAAGATTGCTATTTTAGATCAGTGCTCTTCTGAACTTTCTATTTACCACAGAAACCTGAAAAAAAAAAAAAACCTACTCGGCTGTTTTCAAAATAAAAATTAATGTTTTTTGAGCAGCAAACCAGAACATTAGAATGATTTCTGAAGGATCATGTGACTTAAGTAATGATGCTAAAAATTGAGCTTTAAAATCACAGGAATAAGTTACATTTTAAAATATATTCAAATAGAAAACAGCTAATTTAAATGGTACAAATATTTCAAGCTTTTTTGCTGACATTTTTCTGATTTGGTGATCAAGATTTTTTTTTTAAATTTAATATTTAAGTATTTTTTTATTAAATCTTATACAATTGAAAAAGTAGTGTGGATTTTTTTAATTTTTTAATTTATTTTAGAATAGTTAGAAAGAACATTTATTTTAAATTAGAAATATTTCAAAACAATAAATATCTTATGTTTTTGATCAGTTTAATGCATCCTTCCTATATATTTTTTTCCAAGATTATAGTGATCCCAACATTTTGAATGGGACCACACAACTTTATCATAACATATATTTACACAAAACCAGAGTTGCCTCTGACACCAAAATGTTGTCGATATTAGTACAGTTCATATTTGCCATGTTATGTTTATATATAATTGGAGGTGTCACAAATACGTACACCGTTCTTACATCAGGATAACTATAATTACTATAGGCAACCTGCAGCCATATAATACAACATTTGGTCTATAGAAAATAATAAACAATATGTAGTGTTGTATGAACCACTTTTTCTTTTGATGATGTTTCACCAAGTGTTCAGCTATGATTTAGTTTTTCTTTTTATAAGTCAATCACATACACAGATCAGATGCCAAGTCAATTTTCTGATAAAGAAAAAATATAATACAAAAATATTAATATTAAATTTCAAGGACAAAAAAAGGTCAAAACTATACAAAATTGCTTTTACTGACAAGCAGTGAAGATTACCTATTTGATCCAAATATATAAAATTGCTTTATTACTTGGTTTTTATTGCGGCCCTAATAGACTAAATTATTTCACACTAAAAATAACATCTTCAAATGGTCGCTGCGCTCACTAGAAGGGCATTAGGTGTCCTCGCGCGCTCCCGGGCCTGCATATTCAGGTCAGTTCTTGCGAGCCAAATAAAGTCAGCAGCAGAGTGCACGAGATAAATTTAAATCGAAGAAGTCGTCCCCCTAGTGCTGAACACATGTGCGCGCGAGATAACGAGAACGAGCCAGTTCTACGATACAAACAAACATCCCACCCTTTCCATTGCACCCCAGGGCGAAGAGATGACTCTCAGTATGCTATATTGAGGGATATTAAATAAAACATTTTTAGCGAATAAACGCCAGCCTGCTGCAGTCCGGAAGTGACGTACGAAGATACCTTATTTATATCTGCGGAAGACGAGGTCGTCTTACAGACAGACACGTGTGATGCTTGTGGGCACCACGGGCCAGCTTCGGTCCCAAAACCTGGGTCTTCTTTGATTCGGACCTGTTTTTTTAATAGAAACCTGCGCTTTTTGAGACGGTTAATGTCATTAGGTTCCGTGAAGACTGTGTTAGATTGAAGCTCTGAGGAGAACATCACTCACCGGACTGTGTGCGCACCGGCTCTCCGTTTCGAATAACACTCCTCTTGTGAGATTTCTGACTTTTACCCTTTTTATGCGCTATGGCGGACTATTTAATCAGCGGACAGACGGGCTACGTGCCTGACGATGGTCTAACCGGACAGCAGCTCTTCAATTGCGGAGACGGCCTTACCTATAAGTAAATACCTTAAGTTGTGTCTCATAACCCTCTATTGCATTCTACATATGCTTCTGTTTGTTAAACATCAAACAGGCTTGCCAGTCAGCAATGCAGATGTGCAGCTTCGTTTAAAACCGCTAACATGAGCTAAACAGCATGTAACGTTAGGTGTCGTTGTTGGTCCGCATTTGTGTGGGTTGACATGCAGTATTGGTATGTGTGACAGTACACTGTTTTTCATCTATTATGCAATTTCACGTGGGTCAGTACCGCATAGACAGATAACTATGCCAGTGTCATGCCATGTGGGTTCACAAGGTTAAATCAGGTCGGAAGGACATCTTAGAATGACTGCTGAACTGTGGGTGATTCATCATCTTCTGCCATTCCATTATAAAGAGTAGAGAGAAGTAGAGTTACCACAGTCTATTCTTAATCCACCTGACAACCCAAACAGCTTTTCTTGTACTAAAACTAATCGCTGTCTCCCACGCTAGTCTCTCCAAATGTGCTATAAATAGGTTGAGCTTTGTGAGGTATGTTGTGGTTGTTTTCTCGTTACAAATTCCCTGGTGCCATGTAAAGCATGTAATGTTACCGAGTGAAAGCCTATCCGTGGCAGGTGCGAGTTTTTTTTTTCTAGAAACTTCTTTCTGTTTACTATCTACCACAAGAGTTGCTCACTATGGACTGTTTACATTGGACATTTGGTTAAAGCATTGACGTACTCGGGTTTATCTCAAACTGGGCGTTGCATGAAACTCATAAACATGATAAATGACATAATAGATATAGTGTCTGTTTTTGGAACTTAATCAACGTCGTGTGTATGTATATGTCAGTGTGTATAAGATAAGAGAGGTAAAAGTGTTGGCAAATTGGACTGAATCGGTCAAAGCAGTACCCACATCAACTCACTGAATCGTTATTGATTCCGTGGAATTCATAAAAGTGATTTCTGCAGGATGGCAAAAAATAAATATATATATATATATATATATTCACATACACATTTTTTGTAGTTACATCTGTCAAGTATGGAAGCCCATTTTAGGAACTAAATAAACATTTTTTTTAAAGGTAATTGCAAGTTTACATCCCGCAGATTCAGACTTTTTTTCCTAAGAATTGTGTGATACAAAAAACTCACAATTCTGACTTTTTCTCAGGATTGCGAGTTAACCTGTGAAGTCAAAACTTCCTCAGAACTGATATAAATTCACTATTACGAGATATGCGAGATATAAACTTGCAATCTGAGAGAAAAAGTCCGATTTGAGAGTTATCTCCCAATTCTGACTTTATTTCTTGAAATTGTGAGTTTATATCTTGCCAAGTTTGACTTTGTAACTCGCAGTTGCAAGTTTGTATCTCACAATTCTAAGATAAAGGCAGAATTGTGAGTTTGTGAGAAAAAGTCAGTTATCTCCCAGTTCTGACTTTATTTCATTAAAATTGTGAGTTTTCATAAAATTGCAGTTGCGAGTTCATATCTAACAATTGCAAAAAGCTTTTTTTTGTTTTTTATTTAGTGGCGGAAACATGCTGTCAATGTCAAGGAGTAGTGATGTGTTCAAAAATCACTTGCAGCAGCTGTAAAGTAATTAATCTCTCTCATTTACATTGTTGCTCACTTTTCTTCATTCTATTTTAGTGATTTCCTGATTCTGCCAGGATACATTGACTTCACAGCTGACCAGGTGGTAAGTGAAACATTCTATTCTACTCTCTACTTTTGAACAGTAGTCAACTTTTTACATTCTGCTGCTAGATGGAGTGGTTTAATTTGATTGACTGTCTCTGTAGGACCTGACATCAGCGTTGACCAAACAAATCACAATGAAAACTCCACTGGTCTCATCACCCATGGATACAGTAACAGAATCTGGCATGGCCATTGCCATGGCGGTAAGAGAATGAATGACATAACATTCCACAACAGAAAGTGCTATTACTGTTATAGACATTTGAATAAGCACAAATGTCAGTGTGTTTGCATAATATTGCAAAATAAATGTTTATTTGCAATCATGCTGCTACAAATGTTGATATCAATGGAATTATTAAAATCCCCCTGAATCAAGAGAAGTTTTTGTCATTTAAAATCTGCTTCCATTAGCTTTAAGACCATCTTTGCAAATATACTGCTAAAAGTTGACAAAATAACAATTGTAAATCTTAAAAAAAAAAAAATTCCTCTTCCAGGTAAGTGGAGGTTTTTTTTTTTGAGAATCCCCTGTCTTCTCTCCAAAACTACATGCAACTTGAATTGAACATTTCATCTTGGTCTCACAGAGTCTTTAAACCTTCACTGCCATTCAAAAGTTTAAGATCAGTAAGATTTTTAATGGTTTTTTTTTAAAGAAATTTCTTATGCTCATCAAGGCTGCATTCATTTGATCAAAAATCTAGAAAAACAGTAATATTGTGAAATATTATTTCCATGTAAAATAACTGTTTTTTTTATGTGAAAATATTCTAAAATGTAATTTATTTCTGTGATGCTAAGCTGACTTTTTAGCATCAGTGTCACATGATCCTTTAGAAATCATTCTAATATGCTGATTTATTATCAATGTTGGAAACAGTTGTGCTGCTTAATATTTTGTTGGAACCTGTGATACTTTTTTCATGGTTCTTTAATAAATAAAAGGTAAAAAATAGAACGTCATTTATTTAAAAAGAAATCTTTTGTAAAAACAGTAACTACCATTTAAAAGTTTGTGGTCAGTGAATATTTATTCATTCTTTCTTTATTTTAAGAAATTAATACTTTTCTATACCAATGATGTGTTTAATTGATATAAAGTGATTAGCAAAGACTGTAATATTTTGTATAAACACTGTTCTTTTTAATGTTTTATTTATCAAAGAACTGTTTTCAACATTGATAATAAATCATCATATTAGAATGATTTCTGAAGTATAATGTGACACTCAAGACTGGAGTAAAGGCTGATGAAAACTCAGCTTTGCATCACAGGAATAAATTATATCTAAAATATGTTGAAATAGAAAACTATTATTTTAAACTAATAATATTTCACAATATTGCTGTTTTTCTGTATTTTTGATGAAGTAAATGGAGCCTTGATGAGCATAACAGAATTTTTTTTTTTAAACTTACTGATCCCAGCAGTGTAAATTAACAAAGATTGAACATTTATGCATGTAGCATTTTGTTATAAAGTCTAATATGTTATCACAGCTGACTGGTGGCATTGGCTTCATTCATCATAACTGCACTCCAGAGTTCCAGGCTAATGAAGTTCGCAAGGTCAAGGTGAGTCTCTTCACGTCTCTGTCTTTGACTCTTGCCTTTTTATGTACAAGCTTTCTTTTCTCATTCATAATATATATTTTTCTTCCGACCCCTACCCTGTAGTTGCAACAGAGTCCTTGTGAATTAGAAATCCACACCTTGTTCTGTATTTAGTCATATGTATTGAGATGACTCCCAAATAGAAATTCCTAATAGAACATCGCTCGACTTTTCTTCCTCCCTTTCCCTCCGCTTTTGATCATTTAGAGGTACGAACAAGGTTTCATTACGGATCCAGTGGTGATGAGTCCTAACGAGCGGGTAAGAGACGTATTTCAGGCCAAAGCTCGGCATGGATTCTGTGGGATTCCGATCACTGACAACGGACAGATGGGTGGACGTCTGGTCGGCATCATTTCATCTCGAGATATCGACTTCCTTAAAGAGTCGGAGCATGACCTGCCCCTCAGTGAGGTGGGTGGGGCTTAACACTTAGGACAAGGGTTAATTAGTTTTTACTGAGCTCAGCTCACTTTATCTTTCTCTCTCAGGTAATGACTAAAAGGGAGGACCTGGTTGTAGCTCCAGCAGGAGTGACACTGAAAGAGGCCAATGAAATCCTCCAGAGGAGCAAGAAGGGTGGGGTCGACTTTAAGTCAGTTTATGAGAGCTCTTAACTCTTCTTTTTTTTTTCTCTCTCTCTTTCACATTCTTATGGTTAAGGAAAGTTTTTAATTAATCCTTGAACCAAATAAAAGATTTATATGAATGTTAATAATTCATTAACCTATATAGCAGTGTTTGGTGCACCACCTCGCAACAGTGGCATTCCACAAAATAATTGCAAGATGGTAATCTTGCATCTTGTACTTTTTAAAAAAAAATTACATACACTTGATTCTTAATACTGTGTTATCTAAATGATCCACAACTGTGTTTTTTTGTTTTGTGATAGTTGTTCATGAGTCCCTTGTTGTAAGTATTTTCTGTAGCTTCTGAAGGGCAGCACTAAATAAAAAAAAAAAAAAATGATATTTAGGCAAAATAAGAAAAATGTACACATTTTTATTCAAAAGTTTACACCCCTGGCTCTTAATGCGTAGTTTTTCCTTCTGGAGCATCAGTGAGTGCTTGAACCTTCTGTAATAATTGTCTGTGAGTCCCTCAGTTGTTCACATTGTGAAAAGATATATGTGACCCTGGACCACAAAACCAGTCATAAGGTAAAATTTTACAAAACAGAGATTTATACATCATATGAAAGCTCAATAAATAAGTTTTCTATTGATGCATAGTTTGTTAGGATTGAACAATATTTGACCGAGATGCATCTATATGAAAATAAGGAATCTGAGGGTGCAAAAAAATCAAAATGCTGAGAAAATCACCTTTAAAGTTGTCCAAATTAGGTTCTTAACAATGCATTTTACAAATCAAAAATTACATTTTGATATATTTACAGTAGGAATTTTACAAAAAATCTTCATGGAACATGATCTTTACTTAATTTCCTAATGATTTTTGGCATAAAAGAAAAATCAAAAATTTTGACCCATGCAATGTATTTTTGGCTATTGCTACAAATATACCCCAGCGACTTAAGACTGGTTTTGTGGTCCAGGGTCACATATCTCAAAATCATAGTCATTGTTGGAAAGGGTTTAAATAACAGTATTTAGAACCAAGCGTATGTACATTTTTGAGTGGGGTAATTTTTTATAAATTCAACTATTATTATTTCTTGTGGACTGTATGTAAACATTTTATGTAAAATATCTTATTCATTGACCTCAACTGTAGCTGCTGACATGGTATAAAACAGCCAATGAATAAGTAAAAATGTTGATTCTCTCCAAAAAGAAAAAAACTTCATATTGAAGGTCTTATAAAACCTTAACTGAATATGTCAGAACAGATCATCATCTAACAGGATAATTCTGACACAATGTTTGTTTTCCATAGGTAAGCTTCCTATAGTAAATGAGGAGGGCTGTTTGGTTGCTATCATCGCTCGGACAGATTTGAAGAAGAACAGAGATTTCCCTTTGGCCTCAAAGGATTCTCGTAAACAGCTGCTTTGTGGCGCTGCCATCGGAACACACAATGATGACAAATACAGACTCGACCTGCTGGTGCAGGCAGGTGTCGACGTTGTTGTCCTGGTGAGGCCTGTTTTGGTCTTAAAGAAGTTCTTCACATTTAGAATGAAAATTTCCTGATAATTTACTCACCCCCCATGTCATCCAAGATGTTCATGTCTTTCTTTCTTCAGTCGAAAAGAGGTTAAGGTTTTCGAGGTAAACATTCCAGGATTTTTCTTCTTATAGTGGACTTCAATGGTGGCCAGCAGGTTGATGGTCCAAATTGCAGTTTCAGTACAGCTTCAAAGGGCTCTACATGATCCCAGCTGAGGAATAAGGGTCTTATCTAGCCAAATGATGCCATTTTCGAAGAAAAATACAAATATATACGTGATGTAGGTGTACGTACCGACCAAGTGTTTACAAAGTGAACATGCAAAGAAAATCAAACGCTCTTTACAAAAAAAGGTAAAACAATGTTGATTTTGAATTTGGATGGGGAAAATGAGTTGTTGTTTTTTCCGAACTACCCTACCTTTTTTAATCAAAGTACACAGATGAGGAACTAACCGCATGTGACTTTCCCCAACGTGATTATGTAATGTGTAAAGACGTGCATCACAGAAATTGTGGTTAAAATTTAAGAAAAATGTTACCTTTTTTAGAAAATGACCAATTGTTTTGCTAGATAAGACCCTTATTCTGTGGCTGGGATCCTGTAGAGCCCTTTGAAGCTGCATTGAAACTGTAATTTGGACCTTCAACCCATTGGTCACCATTGAAGTCCACTATGTGGGGAAAAATTCTGGAATGTTTCTCATAAACCTTAATTTCTGTTCGAAAGACAGACATCTTGGATGACATGGGGTGAGTAAATTATCAGGACATTTTCATTCTTGAAGTGTACTCCTTTGATGTCTTTCAGTGAATCAGTTATTGAAGATGGATTATTTTGTCCTATTTGTTTACATACTGTCTCTCTGCTCACTTCAGGACTCATCCCAAGGAAATTCAATTTTTCAAATTAATATGATTAAGTACATAAAAGAGAAATACCCCAGCGTACAAGTCATTGGCGGCAATGGTTAGTATTAAACAAACTTTTTAAACATAATATTTGCAAACATACAGTTAACATGGGTTGTTTCTCCCTTGTAGTGGTGACTGCGGCTCAGGCGAAGAATTTGATTGACGCTGGAGTGGATGCTCTGAGAGTGGGAATGGGCAGCGGCTCCATCTGCATCACACAAGAAGGTCAGTCCACCAATCCCACGCCTGACTGCCTGCCCCTCAGCCAATCACAGACTGCATTTTTACATCCAGTCATTCCAGAGAGAGCACTTAATGGCCAGTGCCTCCTCTGGTCCTGTTTTGACATGGTTAGAGCAGACTAAATTATCTGTCATTTCCCAAACATCCCTGCAGTTTTGGTCTTCCCGTTAATTGTGCGGATTGATTGGCAGACAATCTGCACTGTACTGTTTCCTCTCTTCCAGCACTTTTCTGGGGTTTTTGAATCTGTGGAGAACAGTTTTCATATTTTGTTTGTGTGGTGTAGCTATTATTTTATATTCTGTGTTTTTGTCTAAGAAATAATATGTATATGTCTATATAAGTGTTTGTCTGTCTGTCCATTTGTATAGTTCTCTGTGACAAATGTCTTTCTCTGTCGCTCTGAATGATGGGAGTATGGTAGTGGAGGCTCTTCCTTGCTCTATTCTGTCAGTTTTTTTTTTTTTTATCTTTTTACACTTTTTTTTTTCTAAGTTTTTGCTTCTTTTGTGCTTGCTTTCACTCTCTCTATGGCATATTTTCTTTCTTCCGACCAGTTGTCTTTGTTACTTGCTTCAGTTTCCTTTTTTTTCAGCTCTGTTCCAAAACCTAGCAAAGACTGTTCCAGAAGGTAGACTATATAATTATACTGCCTTCTGACATACACTACCAGTCAAATGTTTTTGAACAGTACATTTTTTTAAATGTTTTTAAAGTCTCTTTTGCTCCCCAAGAATGCATTTATTTGAGCAAAAGTACAGCAAAAACTACAATTTAAAAATATTTTTACTATTTAAAAAACTATTTTCTATTTGAATATATTTTAAAAGGTAATTTATTCCTGTGATTTCAAAACTGAATTTTTAGCATTACTCCACTCACATGATCCTTCAGAAATCATTCAAATGAGATTTGCTGCTCAAAAAACATTTATTGTTATGTTAAAAACAGCGGAGTATAATTTGTAGGTTTCTTTGATGAATAGAAAGTTCAGAAGAACAGCATTTTTTTAAATGTAAATCTTTTGTAACATTATAAATGTCTTTATCATCACTTTTGATTCATTTAAATCATTCTTGCTACATAATAATTCTTTCTCAAAATTATACTGACTTCAAGCTTTTAAATGGTATAGATCAGATAAATGCTGATCTATGGATCATTCGATTCATCAAAGAAATGTACTAAAATAAAATAAAAATTGGAAATAATGTTTCTTCAACAACAACTTGGCATATTAGAATGATTTCTAATGGATCGTGTGACACTGAAGAATAAAATTATGCTGAACATTTAGCTTTGATTACAGGAATAAATTACATTCAAAAATATATTTGAATAGAAAGCAGTTAATTTAAATGGTAGGGTTTTTTTGAACTAATACTTTAGCAAGGACGCATTCAGTTGATCAAAAGTGACAGTAAAGATTTCTATTTAAAATAAATGCTGTTCCTTTGAACTTACCATTTTTGTGAATCCTGAAAAATGCATCATGGTTTTCACAAAAATACTCTGCACAACTATTTTCACAATTAATAATAAGAACCAGCATATTAGAAAATTCTTTGAAGAATCATGTGACACTAAAGATTGAAAATTCAGCTTTGCCATCACAGAAATAAATTACATTTTATAATATAAAAATTGAAAAGTTGTTTTAAATTGCATATGTCCTTCACAAATATTACAAAAATCAAAAATGGCTGACAAAGCAAGTGAACATTTTATTATAAATTAACTTCATACTGAATAAAACAAGTAATTTATTCTACTCATCATTTATGAGTATTAGAGTATTATGCTGTTAGTTTAACAACATGTTAACATTAAACTGTATTGCAAATACATTCCTTACAAGGTCCAATAAAAAATAGCAATACTTCCTTAGAAAGAAAGCAGCCTATGTAGGCCTCGAGGTGCCTCACTAGGTTTTAGAACAGAGCTACCGTGCGCTCTTTCTCAGTCTCTATTTCCCTTTCTATAATTGTGTCTCTCTAGCGCCTCTCAGTATTCCTCCTGGTTTAAAGCTCCACAGCCCCAAAACCCCAACTACTGTTACGGGATACTCCAGTAAGTCCCTCCCCCTGATCCCCATACAGATCCCATTGGCTCACTATCTCACTCTGCCTGCTGCATTGACTGGTTAATGGCTCTGCATCATTAGAAGTAGTTGCTGGTTTTTGGGGTTTTGGATGCTTATCATTGTCTGACTAACCTGTTAGTAATTGCGTTTGGCACTTCCTCTGATTTAAGTCTGTTACCCAGAATCCCTCACTAACATACGTGAACTAGCTTGTGCGGTGGCCAGAAAAGGTATTTGGACACGAAAATCACACTTAAACAATGTCATCACATCATAAAATATAAAACCAAGTGACGTAAAAAAAACAAAAACAAAACTGCTAATTGACACTAATGAACATTTGTAGCCCTAGACCACAAAACTAGTCGTAAGTAGCATAGGTATATTTATAGCAATAGCCAACAATATATTGTATGGGTCAAAATGATCGATTTTTATTTTATGCCAAAAATCAATCCATGAAGATATTTTGTAAATTTCCTACTGTAAATCTATTAAAACGTAATTTGTTATTTAATAATAATATTTGCTAAGAACTTGATTTGGACAACTTTAAAGATGAATTTCTCAATATATTTTTGCACACTCAGATTCCAGATTTTCAAATAGTTGTATCTTGGCCAAATGTTGACCTATCCTAACAAACCATTCATCAATGGAAAGCTTATATATTCCAATGTATAAATCTTAATAATTTTTTATTTTGACCCTTATGACTGGTTTTGTGGTCCAGGGTCACTTTTGGTCACTTCCTTCAAACATTAATGTATCTTCTTAATTAATGGGATGAACTTGAGGGGAAACGACTTCATTCAACCCCCTTAAAATCACTTTTGGAGTTGCTGATTAAAAGTCATTGCCAATTTGACACAGGAAAGTGAATTTAGTTCTTAAAAAAGCTCTAGCGTTGTTTGTTTCCATATGTCATTTGCTTTAAATATGTAATCTGTACAATGAAAATGCTAGAAATGTGGCTTAAGTGTCCAAATAGGTTTCAGAGCTGCTGTAAGAGCACTGGAACGCATGAAGTGCACTTGTTAACGAAGCACAAATATCTGAGGGTTTCACAATCGTCGGTCTCACGGCAGAAGGTCTTCATTTTACAGTTCAGTTTAGTTTGTGTTAATTTCAGTCACACCATTTTTTCATTTTACAGTATGCAGTGTGTAGATGGTGTGACTTTAGAGATTGCACAAGGGGGTTGTGGGTAAAAAGCTGACACTTGTCATTTCCCAGTGCTGCTGGCCTCTCTTCATTTCTTGTCTGTTCTCATTCTTTGTTCTAAATAAAACAATGAAAATATCAAAAACTCCTATGGCTGCAGGGCTTCAGTCAGCATGGATTTCCATGGACTTCTTGCATGGAGCTTATCACTTGTTATGCTAATAATATAATATATAAATAAATAAAATGGTATCATTTGTACTAGTAGTCTCAGACTTTTGGATCCCACTCTGTCAACATTTGGAAATGATAATAAGTCGGATTTTTATTGTGATGGTCTTGCGAAAGAGCACAAACAGACAGTGGAACAAGATTCAGGTGAATTTAGACAATGACTCATATCATTTAGAAACTTTCTCAGTTGTCCTTGTTTGTCAAGACTTGCAGAGGGTTTGCTGATGGGCTCCTCTATTTCTCCTCTCATGTTACCTCACCATGTATAGAAAATCTCACATCTAAAATTCCACTTTCATAAATCCACCAATTTCATATAATGCTAACTTTTTGTCTTTGAACCTTGAAGTTCAAAGAAATGCTATGATTGAGATTTCAATTTATTTTGGTTTGGCCTCATTTTGAATTGACATGTAAAACTGTCTGTTACGTTTACTGATTGGTTGATTGTCACTGACTGATGTCACATGACTGCATGAGTATTCATGTGTCCACATGTCTATCTCTCTGTGTGTGTGTGTGTGTGTGTGTGTGTGTGTGTGTGTGTGTGTGTGTGTGTGTGTGTGTGTGTGAGAGAAAGTATGGACGTCTATTTTAGTATGAACAACAACTGAAGAGTATTTGTTCATCAATGCATATGATTGACCTCATCTACATAATTAACATTTGTAGAATATGCAAGTTAATAGTGATTTGTAAGTAAGAGTCTCTATTTCTTTTTGTTCTCTCAGTGCTAGCGTGCGGGAGGCCACAGGCAACAGCTGTGTATAAGGTATCAGAATATGCTCGGCGGTTTGGAGTCCCTGTCATCGCTGATGGGGGAATTCAGACCGTTGGTCACATTGCTAAAGCACTTGCACTGGGAGCATCTACAGGTGAGATATGGGTTAGATATCCACCTTATTCTTCGCCTATGCGCAAGACCTCTGTTTCATTAGCCACTATAGGGAAATTACAAGAATTACAAAGTGCAGTAAACGGTAAAACTGTTTGCACTACAAACCATTGTGTTCATAATTAAGATAATGCATTAAAATAATATGGTAAGACACACCAATTTGCAATATCAAGCAGCAAAGTGAGCTGTTTTGTACAGATAAATAATAGCTGGTTGCGGATGAGACCGGAAGCCAGACCCATAATATTTACAAATGGCCGGGCTCACTCTTACAGGAAAATTAAGGTGGATAGATTGACAAGATATAGACTAAAGTCATAACTGAAGCTAAATTCTCTAATGCTTTTGGTTTCTCTGTCTCTTAGTAATGATGGGGTCATTGCTCGCTGCCACCTCTGAAGCTCCTGGTGAATATTTCTTTTCGGATGGGATCCGTCTGAAGAAGTACAGAGGGATGGGCTCACTGGATGCCATGGACAAGAACTTGGGCTCACAGACCAGATACTTCAGGTGTCACATACAAATAAATTCTTTGTCAAATACAATACTGTGCTCTTACTGCTGTTAGTTCTTGCTACAGTTTAGCCACTAATTACAGGTTTCCATGTTTTTTCAAACAGCTTTGCTATATGCTAAATATTTCACAACTGCTTATATAGACTAATGCTTGATGATAGTTAGGTATACAGTTGAAGTCAAAAGTTTACATACGCCTTGCAGAATCTGCAAAATGTTAAATATTTTAGAAAAATAAGAAGGATCATACAAAATGTGTGTGTGTGTGTGTGTATATATATGTGTATATATATGTGTGTATATATATATATATATATATATATTTGTTTTTTTAGTACTGACCTGAAGATATCTCACATAAACCACATTTACATATATTCCGCAAGAGAAAATAATTAAATTTATAAAAATGACCCTGTTCAAAAGTTTACACACACTTGATTCTTAATACTGTGTTTTTACCTGAATCATCCACAGCTGTTTTTTTTTTTTTGTTGTTGTTGTTTTTTTTTTTGTTTAGTGATGGTTGTTTGTCCTGAACAGTTAAACTGCCCATTGTTCTTCAGAAAAATCCTTCAGGTCCCACAATTTTTTTATTTTTTCAGCATGTTGGTGTATTTGATCAGGGTAAATTTAATGTATTTTGTCTTCTGGGAAACATGTAATTATCTTCTATAGATTCTGAAGGTAAGTACTAAATGAGTCTATATAATATTTAGGCAAAATAAGAAAAATGTACACCTTCATTCTGTTCAAAAGTTTACACCACTGGCTCTTAATGCATTGTTTGTCCTTCTGGAGCATCACTGAGCGTTTGAACCTTCTGTAATAGTTGTATATGAGTTCCTTAGTTGTCCTCAGTGTGAAAAGATGGATCTCAGAATCCTACAGTCATTGTTGGAAAAGGTTCAAATACACAATGTCAAAAACCAAAGAATATGTGGGATCTGAAGGACTGTCTGAAGAACAGCGAGCAGTTTAACTGTTCAGGACAAGCAAAGGACTCATGCACAACTATCATTCATCAACAAAAAAACAGCTGTGGATGTAAACTTTTGATTCAACTATTATTTTCTCTTGTAGACTATATGTAAATGTCTTTTATGTGAAATCTTATTCAGGTCAGTAATAAATTTAAAAAAACATGGATTTTGTATGATCCCTCCAACTTTGGTAAAATAATTAACATTTTGCAGAAAAGGTGTATGTAAACTTTTGACTTCAACTGTATTTATGGAGTAGTAGTTCAGTGAGAATATGAAACATTAATAAAAGCTAATAACAAAAAAGCTTTTTGAGTGAGAAAGCAAGTTCTACAGAATATAAATTTAAACCATGTTCACTCTCTCAACCTAACTTTCCTCTCTCTCTGTCTCTTTTTCAGTGAGAGTGATAAGATTAAAGTAGCTCAGGGAGTTTCAGGGGCTGTTCAGGATAAAGGCTCCATCCATAAGTTTGTTCCATATCTCCTCGTTGGCATACAGCATTCCTGCCAAGACATCGGTGCAAAGAGCCTCACGCAGCTGAGGTACGCGCAATCGCACTAATTACTCACATACCTGCAATTAAATGCATTCCATTGTGCAGTGTGCCACTATTTTTTTTTCTTATTTTTGCAATTCTGTTTGATTCCTTTAGTGGCAATAAAATTATAAACTACAACTTTAAGCCAATAAAGCACTGCTAAAACAGACACAAACCCAAATACTCATATGTTTGACATTAATGAGAGACAGTTTGACATTTTCCTTTCCCCCTTTCCTCTTTCCTTCTCCATCTATTACAGGGCAATGATGTATTCTGGTGAACTAAGGTTTGAAAAGAGGACAATGTCAGCTCAGATGGAGGGTGGAGTACACAGCCTACACAGGTAGTTGAACATTCATACACTTAGTCAAAAAATATTGAACACTACTGATCAAAAGTTTGGGGTCAGTAAGATAAAAAAAATTACATTTTATGTTACAAAAGATTCCTGTTTCATATAAATGATGTTATTTTGAATGAATCTAAAAATAATAGTGTATCAAGGTTTCCACAAAAATATGAAGCAGAACTGTTTTCAACACCAAATCAGCATATTAGAATGATTTCTGAAGGATCATGTGACACTGAAGACTTGAGTAATGGCTGCTGGAAATTTAGCCATGCTGTCACAGGAATAAATGATATTTTATTAACATAGAAAATATTTATTTTAAATTCTAATATTTAATTAATCAAATGAATGCAGCCTTTGTAAACATGAGATCTTTTTTTTTTTCAAAAAGAAAATGTAAAATCTTTCTGAAACCACACTTTTGAATGAAATAATGTTTTTAACCTAAATTAAGAAATTAACTGACCTTTTATTTTGTTCTTTCAGCTATGAGAAGCGCCTGTTTTAAAGAAGACACTACAGATGCCAGTATATGGACAGCCAAACGCACATAACCTCCATTAATGGACTTCCACGCGTGCTTTTGCATATACAGGCACCCAAACACACTGAGAACCTCAGCTTCCTCTTTCTCGTCTTCCCAGCCGCCTTTCCTCTCAGCGAGGAGAGAAACCGTGTGTGACTGTCTGCGAGCATATGCCAATTTGCGTGAATGTGTGCATTTGTGTGGTTGCGGAGAACGCATGTGCCGTCTGCTGTTTGTATCAGATGCCTTACATGTCAAAAAATGTCATTTGACTTTTGTTGGAAAATATACATTTTTTGCCACACATATTTGTCCTGTCTTGATTAATAAAATACAAACATACCTGCATATGCATTATAAGCAACAGTCAAAATTGTCTGTCCAAAGAAGAAAACCGAATGATCCAGTCCAGTGCAATGCATCTGTGTGAAACAGGAAGTGTTGTATTTTAATGGGATTTCTGTCAAGTTTGCTACAAAAAGAGAACTGACGGTTCAAGTTAGGTGCATGTGTGTAGCTTTATAAAAATTACAATATATTTCACTCGCACTCATATTTTTTTTTTTATTTTTTTTTTTTTATCATAAATTGGTTTTCAAATCCTGAATCTGTGGGTAGATGACTGCTCAACACTGACATTGGTACGTTATTCCTCATTTTGCAAGCGTGTCTCAAGGGAACCAGCCTTCACCTCCAAAACTACCGGACTTTCCAAGCAAGCGTTCACACATTTACTAATGGACCCGCACCTGGACAGGTTGGGCTGGGAGCTCCAGGTGGCTCCTCATAAATGAAATATGATATTGGCCTGTTAGTGAGCTCAGCCCAGCTGGGCCCAGATCTCTTAATGCTTTTATACACAGCAAAAATGAAATGACTGACAGGTGTATATTAATGTGTGCCTCAATATTGTCTTTCCTGCAGTCTAAGAAAACAATATAAAAAAATATTTGAAGTATAAGCCTATATAATTCTCATATGTATCTATATTTTCAAATAAACACATGAAAAACAGTATTACACTGCACCTACAATCAAATGAGTGAATCAACCATTGTAGCTGAAGCACTTTTTGATCTAACATACAGAAATATAAATTAAAAGCAAGAGATGACAGGAATTATAAGAAGAGAAAAGAGAAGGGAAAGACATTGAGATGTTTGGAGGGGGAGGTTGTGGGCAGTCTAGTGAAGAAGTGAAAGTGAAAATGTTCCTCAGATTTCTGAGGAGGAAGTCGGTAGGCATAAATACGCGAACGCTCTGACAAACTCACACAAGCCAGGGAGCAGAGAGAGGGAGAGAGTGCGGAAGACACAGGAGCGATGACAGGAGCAGGTAACGTAGAATTATTCGTCTCATCTCTTTCGTACCTGTCTGCTTTTATCTGTCCTGTGTAGTGTGACTCCTCTCTTGTCGTTTATCAGTGGCAAGTAGTTTTCTTTCATTTCTCTTCACCTTTGCTCCGCTTGTTTCTTTCATTTGTTAACTTCTCTTCTCTTTTGCAAGCAGATCGCACTGAAATGAAAAAATGTTGGAAATGTCCATTGATACACTGTGCATTTGTCTCATTTTGTTAATCTTGTCTCATTCTGCTGATATTTCCTCAATGTGTTTGACAAATATAAGGAAATCTTGACCAAAAGAAAAAAGGGAAAGACAGAGAAGTGATCAGCTAGTCTATACTAAAATATTTACTATGTGCCATCAAGGCTGTTGTTTCTAAAACTGAGCTTCATATTTCAGGCTAGTTCCTCCTTTCATTTTACTTCATGTAACTTTCTGTAGTCAATTTTGTGTCCTGTTTAACCTCTCTTGTCATTTTGTCTTCATTTACCTTTCATAACCCCCCTTCTCCTTCTCTCTCTCCCCCTCCCTCTTTCTGCCCACTCTTCTTCTGATAGGGAACAGGTTTTTCAAGACACAAGTCTACAGATGAAGCCAGATAAATAAACAAGTTTGATTCTATTGCAGAGGCGCCAAACTTGTTTGTGGTAAAAAGCTGTTTGAATGTTGTTTCTCTTTCCCTATTTAATAAAAGTACACTTGCTAAATGTAATTTCAGTATGAAAATCATTTTCAGTTTGTTGCCGGATGTGCTTGTTCATGGAGTATTGGTGAAAATGAAAATGGCCACAGCAGTTTGGATGGTAACGGAACCCATAATGCAGCTGTATGGTTGACTGACAGCTGGCTATGGATTCTGTGCCCTTCCTTTCTTGCAGGAGCTTGATTGTATGTTGGGAGAATGCAGGAGTTATGATATTGTATGCTACTTGAAATGTATTTGAATATATCTGCAATGAGTGAATGTGCCAATATGAGTTCTGATGTTGCTCTGGAATGACACGTTTTCTCCCGGATCGCAAGAAATATGTTTCGCCACCGGGAACTTCGTGTCAGCCAAGAATGGCATCACTTCCTGACAATCACAAATCCTCAGTATTTATTCAGTAAACCACAGAATCTAACTAAAATGCTTTGTCAGACTTGAATTTTGCCTCTGTAATTCTTTAATAAACTAAGAACATTTGTTATATATAACTTGTTGACTTTTGTTTTACTTTGGGGCCTTTATCAGCAACTCCTAAAGAATTTTTAGATCTGCATGGTGATATAAAAAGGAATGACAGTTTTGTCAGTGAGTGATTTGCAGGTTTTAGATGATTTAATTTCTAGTTTTTACTCTGGCTAGAGGATACAAAGGGAAATCTATGAGCCAGTATTACTGTTTCAGTTGTTTTGGGAAGAGATCTAGATCTTACTGTAAACCACAACATGTGACATGTATTCTGGCCCAAGTTCAACTCTTACAGACAGTTGTTACCTGCAACAAACAAAGCGGAAGTACTCAAATACACAACTAAACAACCAGCATTCAAATATGCTTCAGTATGAAGTGTGACCAGATCTCTTTTTGATATACCGTTCTGAAGATTCCTATAAAACAATTTACTGATGGCGTCTTATTACTCTTCCATAAGGAAATATTTTCGTATTCAGAAGTTAAACATTAAAAACATGTTTATGCTGAAAACAATATTCCTGAGGCGGCCTACTTCAACACTGAACAGAATAACAAGCTGGCTTATATTTATTTAGAGAAAAGTCTGTTAAAAAAGATGGAATTTTTCACCTTTAGTCAGCCAAAAACTTAAGTATTATGTTATCTTATTTGATCAGAAAAGCAGAAATAGCTGTCAAGTGAGACTTGTAGTAAATACTTTAACGATGATAAATACTCTTTTCCTCACTCAAAGCTTAAAATGATATTGTAATAGCGCAATTAATATAGTCATGTAGGTTTAGAAGCAGAGATTCATGCATTTTGTGGGAACTAGATACATAACTATGTAACATCAGTGACAAGTAGTAGAGAAATCCATAGAATATCTTAAAAAGTGTCTATATTATTTAAAATTAAACCGGCAGCTTCTGAACAAAATGTATTTTTTTGCAAAAGAGCACTTTTACTTTCTGTTCTATCATTGACATAACTAATTTTGCCACACCCAAAATGGCGCCTTTTAGAAGGTCGCAACCGGGAACTGGTGTTACGTGAAAACAATGCCCCGCTCTAATCATTAACATTTTTAACGTTCCGGTCCCCATACATCTGTTTTGATTGGTGATCAATCGGAGCACAGCACTGCAGTGCTGCTACAGTCAATCTCAGTAGCATTCCTCGATTCCAGGCACTAATAACAATGTCAACGCACTGAGCCTAATTATGGAGGAAGCCGTGCCTTTTAGCATCGTGTCCACCGTCAAAGCGTTGAGCGGCGCGTTGCGGAGAGACGCTGAACATGACGCCGAGATCAGCCGCGAGCGAGAGAAGCTCTGGTTCAAGGAGAGCAGCGCTAAGAACCTGAGAAATCGTGACTTCTTGACACCCAACACGGTTTTGACAACGCTGTACGCCGGTGGAGAGGTAAGTCTGAAATTTCTGCTTACATGTGCGATTTTTATTTTCTGTGTTATGATATCTTCCTGGCCTGCACCAGTGACAGATGCGCTCTCATGCTTCTCCGCATGGCGATTTTACGCATGGCTTGAGGCGCCGTGGTGGATATATTTTCAAGCTTTTGCTTTGGACGTCTGGTTATGTATCACAAAGTCACAGACACAGAATTGTCCGAATGTAAGCCCGAGCTCTGCACAGACACGCAGGGCGCCAGCTAGACTGTTGACATTGGTGGCATCGACCAAACATTTGAACCCTGCGGCAGAAATGATTTAACTCCTCACTGCCCGTTAGATCTAGGTCAGAATATGCCAATGTTGATAACAACATGTAGGCAATTAGGAGAACCGTGTCATATAATCACGTCCTGGTTTATTACTATGTTTTTCCTCTAACAACAGAAACCTTGTTTAAGTTTTTTTTTTTTGAGGGAATTCTCAGGTAACTAACTTAAATTGTCTTTTCTCGCCTCTGACAAACAAACATGTAAATGACGTTTTAAACAAAAGGTTTTGTAATATTTAAATGTGTTGTAAGACGAAAAATAACGACAGAACGTATTAACAAACGTACCTTTTTATGTTTTGTCGATGTCGTCCGATAGGGGACCTCAACGAAAACTGCCAGAGCAGTAACTGTTGCTGTGGTTACCACACAAGTTGGCGTGCATCTAGTCTTTTGTGGTTACTAAAATGTAAAAATTGGAAATTATTTAAAAGTTATTACAGTTTAAAAATTAAAACGTACTTTTGACATCCTTTGTGGGAGAAATCTTAAAAGAGGGTTTGCGCTCTGTCATAATTTGGATGCGTGATACTTGGATGTAAACAGCAGCTTGGATTGGTTAATGTACTACAGAACACTTTTTTTCTGCTGATTTATGCTGTCTGAACCACTAAAAAAAACGTGTCTAAGCTGTTAAATCATATAGAGAAGGAAACCGGAAAGGGTGCAATATTTTGACAAACTAAAGTTAATAGGTGGTAAAGATACGTACAAGCAGTATTAATTAAGATGCTAGCCTAATATTTCACCTACCTCACTGGAAATAAGAACAAGCACAAATGTTGTCAGGATTCTTGCCCTGGAAATCCTGGTTCAGTTTGGCCAACCACAAACACTAATTGTTTTTCAGTGTTTTTTTTTTTTTTTTTTTTTTTGCACTCTTCTTCTTGATTTGTTATAACGTTTGCCAGTCTATAGTACTCCAAAAGTTTTTTTTGGTCTGACCAATTAGTACAGCCCAAAACATGACAATAATTGACCATTTTCAAATACAAGTTTCATTCAGTTCAGTGGCATTGTTTACGTTCAGTACTGCCAATATGGCTGATTAATGGTGCATCGTGAAAACACTCTTTTGACCAATTTGGAGTACAGGTCACAGTTATGTCACTTGCAGCTGTGCACGCATTGTGGTAGCAGAAAAATACTGGTAACGAGTAGGGTTGTGACGATGAGGAAATTTCCCCAGCGGTTAATCGGCATGTGACAACACCGGTAATACCGGTATCACCGTGGGGGTGGGGGTTTCCTCTTTTCCTCTTATTTTCTGCATTTAAATAGCTTATAAATGCGTGCATATTATACTTTCACTTTCAGTTTTACGGGAATTGGCAATTCGGCGTGAATTGTTTGAATGGATGACAAAAAAAAAAACTTTGAACCCAAAATGTTGTCAAACAGGCGCTTTTGCATTGCGTTTTGACTAGGGGTGTGAACCTACAGTGGTCTTACGGTTCAGTTCGATTACGATTATCATGTCATCGATTCGGTTCAATACAATATCTCGATGCACTGCATACTCATTTTTTAAATTTTTTTAGGTCTACAAATATATACAATTGTGTTAATAAATACAAACAGTCAGATATATGAACTGAAACTTTAATCTTACCTTCTCAATGAAAACACTTCTTGCATTTATCAAACAAAATTAAAGTCTGGGCACAGAAGACAACAGCAACATTTAGAACAAATACTCAAAAGTAAATACTTGGGCTTTGGTTTCGTTCTAGAGTTCCGGCATATTCTTTTCTGAAAAGTGTCTGCGTGAGGGAAGCTTATATCGCGGCTCCAGTGTATTTAACAGGTGGCGAAACCCGGGGTTTTCCACCACAGAAAAGGGCGGTTTATCTTTTGCTATAAAAGCTGCCGCTATAGTCATTTTAAGCATGAAAAACTAAACCGAATACGATACCAACCGAGAGGTACCGCTCAGATCTTATTTAATTGAAACAAGGGAACGAATAGAGTCCTACACGAGCCCAGCCTGAGACTCTCAGACATAAACCCCGTCCTTGTCCGACAATTTATCAGAACAGAGTTATCGTGTTGCAGCCAATAAAATAGTTCAGTTTTGGATTTTAATGGCAAAGTGGCTAGATTTCGTTTTGTTTCCTTTTTATGTTAATTTACAAATATGTTTGGAACATTTTATATTTGTTAAATTCAAGTTTTTGTTTTTTAAAGTAATGACCTAAAGACCAAGCGGTCAGCGGCAATGAGTTGAGCATGTTTGATAAATTTAGCCGTCTCAAATCAACACGACTTGCATTAAACAAGATCTATAGACAAAACACTTGATGCATTTCAGAATATTAATTTAATTAATTAGTTTTGACACTAAATCGTCCGCCATTCTCTTTCTGTAAACTCGACTCCTCTCGTTCTCCTCAAGTGATAAATGAAATATGACGCATTGTTATGTTCAGTTTTTAATTATAGTGCATTCTCTCGTCTTAAAGGTGCAGTGTGTAGATTTTTGTGGCCTCTAGCGGTGAGATTGTGAATTGCAACCAACGGCTCCCGTCCACTGCTCACCCCTCCCTTTACAGAAGCTACGGTGGCCCACACGGGATTAAGATGTCGTGGTTTTAGACAGCAAAGAGTAATGAGGTTTCTTTTAAAACGTAAATTAAGTAATTATATTTACTTAATAATTAACTAAAACGATGTTATTGTGAATATTTCAGTTACTTGTTCATCATTGTGTCAGTGTTTTTCCGCTAGAACAACAGTGATGAAACGCGATCTGTAGAGCAGTTTGTCCGTTTAGGGCTACTGTAGAAACAATACGGCGACTTCCATGTGAGGGGACCCGCGGTGTATGTAGATATAAACTGATAATTCTAATTAAAACATAATGGTTCATTAAGTAAGGTCTTTATACATCCCTGAAAACATAGTTATGTATACTATATTGCATTTCTGTCTAGAGATCCTCTTAAATATTACACATTGCACCTTTAAGTAAATTATTTAGAATTATATTTTCCATTTAATTCAAATAAACAATTAGAAAAAACGACTGGACTGGGGACACGCTTTTCAAAGTCCTGTTTGTGTCCTCCGACTTTCAAAAGGTTTTGTTAAAGTAATGTCTTGTATTGTAGAATGCACGTTCAGCACCGTCGAGAGTTTCGCACGGTCGTTAAAACGAAAGCAAAAGTAAAAGACGCACCCGCATTCAAAAGCAATTTTAATACCCCACGTTAAGAGAGCGACTCCCCAATGTGCGCAAATTAGGCTACATAAAATATCTAGGCTGTTATTAGTATGTGGCCTGTAATAAGTTGTCAATAACTCTGAATCATACTTAAAATTCGGTCTCTATTTTCACTTTGAATACTGAAAGAGTAGCCTACTTTGATTATGACTGCATAATAATGAAGAACTGGGTCCTTTACTGTTTGTTGTTAGATTGTTTAAAAATACAGTGGTTGCCTCTAATTTAAATGGCTGTACCTATAATAGAGAAAATAAACATTTTGTTCATGTACTCATATTTTCATTAATTCTTGTCCCTTGCTTTGGGCATGAAATAAATATATAAAAAGGCTTTCAGAATCAGCCCATTTGATTTGCTTGGCAATCAGAATCAGCCATGAAGAATCAAGATCGGTGCATTACTAAAAAGAAATTGGGTGCTCCTCTTTTTGTTGTTGATGCTCCTACCTTTTTCAAGTTTAATAGTAAACTTTTTGTTTAATAGTTTATTTAAATTTTGTGTAATAATATTTTTTTTTTCATTAAAAAAAGGTTAATAAAGGGAAATATTTTGTTTAAAAGATGCTCTTGAGTGTACATGTTACATTTAAATAAAAAAGTAATGTCAGAATGTCTGCCGAGGTTTTAAGACATTCAAAGTGTTTTAAAGTCTAAATTTTTGCAACTTCATTGACTACTTTTTTTTTTTTTGTAGGCTGTATTACATTTAATTCGGATGACAGATGAATATCTATTACCTGTTTATTTTAGTATGATCATTACGGTAACACTTTACAATAAGGTTCATTAGCTAAACATTGGTTAATGTATTAACTAACATGAACTAACCATGAGCAATACATTTGTTACTGTATTTACTAATCTTTATTAACATTAGTTAACGGAAATACAGTTGTTCATTGTTTGTTTACGTTAGTTCACACTGCATTAACTAATGTTAACAAAATTTTAATAATGTATTAGTAAATGTTGAAATTAACATTAACACAGATTAATAAATGCTGTATAAGTGCAGTTCATTATTAGTTCATGTTAACTAATGTGGTTAACTAATGTTAACTAATGAACCTTATTGTAAAGTGTTACCATCATTACATATATAAATGATTAAAAAAAGTATAATAATAATAATAATCACCATTAAAAAAAGCATTTCTCTAGGGAAATGTAATATCGCAAGAAATATCGTTATCGCAATATTCACCACCAATATCGCATATTTTCCCAATATCGTGCAGCCCTACTCTTAATAGTGTTCATTGTCTGTCGAATTACGTCATTTACAGATTTTGCCATACATCTATGCCATATGTACATCAACTTGACATAGTCACCACTAGTAAGCTACTAAATATATTGTAGAAACTAAAATTTTCTGTACATCTGCTTTGCAATGATTTGCATTGTGAAAAAGTGGTATACAAATAAACTTGAATTGAATATTTAAAAAAAATAAAAAATAGAAGACAAATGAAGAATGTTTTGTACATTTTAAAGTTAAATTCTTCTATTTAATGCACTTTGAGAGTTCAAAATTAAAAGCTCCAACCCATGTTTTTAACTAAGAAAACTTAAGTCAGAGAAAGTCAGTGAATTGTATTGTACCTGAACTTCTTATGACAGTAATAGCTGTATATTGTAAAATAATTGAACTGTAAAATGAACGAAAATGGAAATTACATAGGTATATTATTTTTGCTTTGCTTACTTTCCTTATTTCTACACGTGAAATATTTTAAATTTGGACTGCAGTGTTACCCATTTAAACCTCTAGCTGTCAGCAATTCATACTGCAATTTTAAGCTTTAATTTTGACGGAAATGGCAGTAGAGCTTTAATTTTGATGGAAACCTCCAGCTTCAGTAAAAACAGGCTTACAAACATACATGGAAAAACTTTAAAGACCTTTTATTTTAGAATAAGAAGTCTTGTTATATTTTAAAAACTACACTTTTTGCCCGGAAGATCTATCGTTTCATATCAAGATGCATGAAATACTTTTTTGCCTTCATGTGAAACATCAGATTTTGTGGGTTCCTGTTTAAATGACTGGTTAGCAGCCATGAAATTTCACAGAACAGCGGTGAATGTGACCTCACCCTAAAGGGTTAGTTCACCCAAAAATGAAAATTCTGTAATTATTACTCACCCTCATGTCATTACAAACTTGTATGACCTTTGTTCATCTTCAGAACACAAACAAAGATATGAATTTTGATGAAATCTGAAAAAAAAAACTGCATAAAACAAACGGCATAAAAACAGAAATTGCAATTGTCTTTTCTCCCCTATTCTGACGTATAGTAAAACAGCTTCTCAAACTAGAAAAATTGTAGGGTGGGATTTTCATCAGTCGGAAATTGATTGGATCGACCGGATCACTGTCATTTGCTTATTGCTGGGATCTCGTGTAACTGACAGGTTGCTGAAAGGGAGGGATTCTTGTCCTGCCTTTATGCTAGTGCACACGTTATCAGAGAAGAGATGCCTTTGTGCGGGGGAGGGGACCATGTTTTTAAATAAATATATTATTTGAAAAAAATGTGCAAGGATAAATCATTTATAATAAACACTGCAATATTACAAAAATAACAATTGATCACTTTTGATTTCATCACTTTATACCGTTTTTAGCAAGGGTTTTGATTTAATGAGAAAGTGTCTCGGGGTAGCTGCACTAAATATGTAAATTGTTACACTAAATACACTTTAGTACAATTTTCATGATTGTCCATGTGTTTTCAGGTTCCCTCTGATGTTCTCAGTGGCATTCACTCTCTTCGCGGCAGCGGTGTATTGCCGATGGGAGCCACTGAAGTGACAGCAGAAGGCCTGCGTGTGTGTGTGGATCGCTGTGCAGCCTTCAAAGGTGTTTTATGTGGAATAACGCCATATCTGAGACCTGCTGCTCAGAGACAGGGCTGTGTCCTCATCAACTGCCCTGCCCTTCACACCAAACAAACCATACCATCTCCAGATACACTAGCTCTGGGGCAGCTGCGAACCGTTCTCATTGCCGACCACCTCGGGGCACAGCTCAGAAGACAAGGGTGAGTGCTTTGACTTTTATGATCTGGCATACATTTTGTCACCAAAAGAATAGTTTGATCAACTCTTTCTTTATTTCTTTTAGGTACACTGTGTCCTTTTGTCCAGCCTTGCCACAGGACAGTGACATCGTCAACTTTCTGAAAACACTAGGCATTGATTGGCCAACAGTCCCTGTCAGCTGGACCAATGAGGACAGAGAGGAGAAGATGAAAAAAGCTTTAGAGAACTCAACCTACAGAGACAGAGAGATGGACAGGGGGAAAAGGAGAAGCAGAGGAGAGGAAATAGAGGGAGAGAAAAGAGGGATAAAAGAACAAGTTAGGATAAACCTTAAACAAGTGGTACAGGACGAGAACCTTCAGGGGTATGATCCCAGTCTTGGCACTTGCACAGGTGAGCTGTAGTGTGTTTATTAGGGATTTAATGGGTTAATTTTTTCATGGTTTGGTTTATATACAATATTTGTGTCTGTTTGGCCAGTACATGAGTAGAATGTTTGATGTTGAGATTTTAATTGTGTTTTGTTTTATAAATATTTTAACCTTGTCATTGACCAATACAGTTCCATTTGCTGATGTTTTTTTTTTTTTTAAACAAGACACTTGTTATATATTCATTAAAATGCACCACACTGTAACCACACTGTCATTAATTATTCATTAAAATGCACCACACTGTAAATTTAACTAGGAATGCACAATTTATTGGTTTGATATACACTACCAGTCAAACATTTAATGTTTTTCTAAAGAATCTCTTCTGCTCATTAAGCCTGCATTTATTTGATCCAATGTACAGTAAAACAGTAACATTATGACATATTTTCATTATTTAAAATAACAGTTTTCTATTTAAATCTATTTTAAAATTTAATTTATTCCTGATTCCAAAGCTGATTTTTTTTTATCAAAAATGTATTATGTTGAAAACAGTTGTGTAGAAATTTTTTGTTTTCAGTTTTTTTTTTTTTTGATGAATAGAAACTTCAGAAGAACTGCTTTTATCTGAAAATATTTCTTAACATTATAAGTGTCTTTATCATCACTTTTGATCAATTTAAAGCATCCTTGCTAAATAAAAGTATTAATTTCTATAATTTCTTTCCCCAAAAAAATAAACTGACTCAAAGCTTTTGAATGGTATAGTGTATAATGTTACAAAAGATTTTTATTTCAGATAAAAAATGTTTCTTGACGAGATCAAATCAGCATATTAGAATGATTTCTGAAGGATTATGTGACACAGAAGACTGGAGTAATGGTGCTGAAAATGTTGTTTTGATCACAGGAATAAATTACTTTTTAAAATATATTAAAATAAAAAAGTTATTTTAAATAGTAAAAATATTTCAAAGTGTTAAAATAATGCAGTCTTGGTGAGCAGAAGAGACTTCTTAAAAAAACATTAAAAAAGTCTTACTGTTCAAAAATTTATTGAATTTTATTGACGTCGACATTAAAAATTTTGTTATACTTTATTATTTCATTCATTATTGGCCTTTAGACTTTTGCAACAATCTAATATTCACTTGAAATTGATTCGAATGCGATATGGCGTAGCTTGTCAGAGATTTACGTCTCTGTGTATTAATTGCCGCTCCAGCGGAACCTGAGCGGAACGCATGTGATGGAGATTTACTACTAATCAAAGCACCGGCTTCATTGACTAAACGCGCCTCACAATATCGTTCGATATATTGTCCAGCCCTAATGTAAATGTATGTGTTTTTCAAAACTGAAAGTTGTTGTGATGCCTAAATTCATGTTTAGCATTTAAAATAATTTAAAATGTAAAATAATAATAGATTTTCAGTTATAGTATTTTCAGGCTAGTTGCACAAGAGGCAACAAGATGAGATTAACTAGGCTGGAATGAATTGTCAACCAGAATCTGTTTCCAAGGACCTTTCACTCCTAGTGTTTCAGTGCTAAATTGTTGAATAGCCTTAGTTTTACCCTGTAATATGCATAAGTCAGTGATTTCTTTTTTTTTTCCAGTGCAGAGAGAGGCTTTGTGTCATCTGGCCCAGCTGGACAGTGCTACCGCAGATTTCCCTGTGAGTCAAAAGGACCCTCTGTCTGGATTATATCTGTCTGCTTTAAATTTACAATGAGTTCCCATGTTTTAGTTGGACGCTTGTAATGGATTTCTCTACTTTAGGTCCCTACGGCAACAGCCGTGCATGTCACTTCCTGTCAGGATGAGTTTCGTCAGCAGCAAACAGCCATGTTGTGGAGAGCAGCGGGTGCAACGGCAGTGCAGGTTTCACACTCTCTGCCCACACAGACACATTTGTCCATCAGCTGTACCAGCGCGCTTTACATATTAAACAATTGCTTTCTGTTTTGTATCTACTGTCCTGTAACAGGAGCTTTGCGTTGAACCTATCAAAGGACTCATTCTTTTTTTCGTTTTTTTTTTAACTAGCCAATAGCTTTAGTTATATCACAGCTATAAACCATTATTTGGTACGTCCTAATTAGTAGCAGCTGAATTGTGCAAAGGTCATTCTCATTTAGAGAGCATTTGAAAGGATCCGATCAATGTTTATTTTCCGCTTTCTGGAAGAGCAAGTTTTCAGCTCAAATGGTGCACATCTGCACATGTCTGTATGTTAGACTATCTTTGCCGGAAAATGAAGGAATTAATGAATAATTGCTTTTTCCTCTCTATTAGAGATTGGTGATTTGTGGTCCTGTTAAAACTCCTGGTGTTCAGATGAATGCAGCTCAGTATCTTCAGTAAGGAAAAACTTTAGAACAGCAATTCTCTAATGCTTTTTCTAATGCTTTATCAGCTCTATAAATCATTCTTACAAGACTTCAGTTTATAAGGCTGATAACTACAGTGTTACATGTTTGACTGTGTAATTCTGTAGGTTAAGAAAAGCTCAGATGAAAGAGGCCTCAGAAATGAAGTATGGAGACCAAGTTGAAGGTGTGCTTATTTGTGCATTCTATAAAAAAAGAATTTTTACCGCATGTGTTATTAGTAAAATAGCCTGGAATTGTTTGTGATGCCTGTTAATACCAGATGTGAACTCTCTGTGTGACATTATTTGCTCTCTTAGGTCAGACATGGGATGACATCATTAGAGTCATGACCTCAGCCACCGTGAGGTTTGAATTGCTGTCCACAGTGCACACAAGTCCGGTGAGTGTATTTGCATGTGTGCGTGCGTGTGTGTGGAGTATATTTTCCTGCATCAGAGATGACTGACAGCTCTTTTTCAGGTGACCTTAGATGTTCAGCGGGACAGTGGTGTGTCCACAAAGGGCCCCAGGGGTGGAGTCTTTGTCATGTATAACTGTGCTCGTCTTCACACACTTTTCAGCAGCTACGAGAAAGGGGTGGAACAAGGTAGCACACACACACACACACACACACACACACACACTTGATGTTCTAAGCAATATTATTAAGATAGTAGCCATGGAGTTGTTTTTTTAAAGTGCATTCAGTATGACTACACCCAAATCTTAAAGGGGTCACCGGATGCCCAGTTTCCAGAAGTTGATATGATTCTTTAGGGTCTTGATGAAAAGTCTTATCAAAAGCAGCCCTGTTCACAGCAAACCCTTTCGGTGCATGCCCCTTTAAATGCTAATGAGCTCTGCTTCTGTCAGGTGACAAGCGATTCGAGAGACTGTAAGCTTTAGCCGTGGAACTTGCTTACTAGCACATTATTAGGAAAGGCGATTTGCAAAGATTCATAAACCCTTATACTCACTTCTTCTGTAGGTGAAGCTGGAACACGAATGATTTGCGCAAACATAAATGCATTTAGGTAGATCGGCGGGCACATTCCCTTCAAAAACGAAAGTAACGTTAATCCACTGCATCTTCAGTGGCTCAAATGTTGGGAATAAATAACAACTGCTATGTTCATTATTACATCCAACAACAAAACACCTCAATTGCTCAATCAGAGACATTCTTGTCTATCCCTGCTCTGGTGTCGAAACAATGGCGGACTGTTCTTAGCTCAGTTTGGACAGGTTTATGGTAAGATGGTCGTGTCAATCAATAATCGCGGGAGCAGGCTGTGCAGAACTACTTCATTCTGCTAGGAATCTCAGGATAGCCTGATTTGAGAAAGTGTTTATTATTGAGGATTTAAAAAAATCACTGGGTGGATTTTTATCATTATAGGGTGGTTGTGTACACACACTGCCAACACAAATTTGTGTGCAAACAACATGTAAAAGTTAATTTTGCATCAGATGACCCCTTTGTTGTATATCATTTTATTAGGCAAGTGCTATGTTTTTTTTTATTGCTAGTTACTATTCTAAATTATGGTAATGGAAAAACAGTAAAAGATAATATAAACTACCAGTCAAAAGTTTTTATAAGTTAGGATCTTTTTATGTTTTTTTTTTTTTTTAAAGAAGTCTCTTCTGATCATCAAGCCTGCATTTATTTGATCCAAAGTACAGCAAAAATGTACAGAAAATGTACAGAATTAAACAACAATAGCCAATGTAGTCTGTGCAACAACATAGGTATGGTATTTCGATTGGTCATGTTGTTTGGGGCTGTGTACAACTTTGCAATTGGCTGAAGTAAAGAAATCAATTCCCATCTTTCTCCTTTGCACCTTTTGATTAACTGCATGTTAAATGGTAAAATGTTGTGTAATTTGTGAAATAATATCCATGTCTGTTTTGAAATATGTAGGTCTTTATCCAGAAATCCCTGGAGGCACAGAGCTGGACTTTTCTGCCCTAAAAGAGGAGGTAAAGCAATATGCCAATAACATGTCCTTTTTATGCTGATAGTCATATTTGTTGCATCCTTATTTAAGTATTTGAAGTATTCTTCAGTTGCTACATTTATGCCAAATGTAATCATGTTTTTGTGTTTAGTGCGATAGAAGTGGTTTACATGGGGATAATATTGACATTTCATTTTTTTTTTAGGGGGAGTGGCTCCTTCTCTTCAATTACCTCATTCCGTTCTCTGAGTTGCTGGACCAATCGGGACAAGTCTTGGAGCATGAAGGCGGTACAGCCAGAGTTAATTTAAGGACTGAACAGGTGCTTAAGGTTTTGTTTCTCTGGTGGAGTTTGGAGTTGATTTTAAAAGGATAGTTCACCCAAAATTGAAAATTCTGCCTTTATTTTATTCACCCTCATGTCGTTCCAAACCTGTAAGACCTTTGATGATCTTCAGAACACAAATTAAGATTTTTTTGATGAAATCCAAGAGATTTCTGATCCTGCATAGACTGCAACGCAACTACCATGTTCAAGGCCCATAAAGGTAGTAAGGACATCGTTAAAATAGTCCATGTGACATCAGTCGTTCAACCGAAATGTTATGACGCTTACATCAAAAATATCTTAATTTTTGTCCCTAAAATAAAGATCTTACGGGTTTGGGACAACATGAGGGTGAGTAATTAATGACAGAATTTATATTTTTGGGTGAGCTATCTCTTTAAGGATCTTCCTAGTACCTCCACTCATCTCTCTTTTTCTCTCTGCCATCTTGGCTTCATTAATATAGCTATCCATAACTAAAATGTGTGTGTTTTGTTTGTCTTGTCAGGTGTGCAGATTTTTGGTGTCTCTCAGTAAAGATTTTAGCTCCTACTACAACAGAGTTCATGTCCTTGGGGTAAGACATTATGGATCTGTGTGGTTGTTCATGAATCAGTTTTTGAATTTCAATCAGTTTCTGTTTATGTAAGGATATTTCAGATTATGCTACACACTTAAAACTGCTTATTAATTACAATTTAATGTATGATTTAGTGTGTATTTTGCATATTTGTGTGTGTATCAGCATTAACAGTGATTAATATGATTAAACAAGTTAAGGGCCATTAACTTTCCACTCCTTCCTTTTCTTTCTTTATCTCTCTCTCTCTCTTTAGGAGCCCCTGCCTCATCTTTTTAATCAGATGTTTTGTCGTTTATTGTTGCTGAGAGCATTAAGAGAACTTTACCACAGCGCCCTGGACTCCCTTAACCTTCCCCCAATTCCCCAACTATAGCATCTCCAGTACAGACATTACACACTAACAACCACAAACTCCCTCCCTTAACAGCCAGCACTCTTCCATTTTTCTCAGTTATTACACCTTAGATACCTTCCTCATAGCCATAATTGCTTGGCCATCTTGTCCGAATAGTCCAATATTCCTTTTGCCCTTAAAAAAAGACTGTTTTACCACTAATAGCCATAAACAAGGCAGGACAGACTGCAATAAATCTGTCACTCTTCACCCTTTCATCCAGTAATACTGAGTCTGAAAATTCACCCCTAAAATGTCAACAGCTTCCTTTCACGCTGAATTTAAATTCCCCTGCACAACATTCATACATTCTGCCCTCCTGCATGAATATGTATTCTATGTAATAATGTTTAATTGGTGTTAGTGCCCAGCTCTGTTTGTTCAACTCTGAACACATATTTACAGTGCAGCACAGTTGTTCTCACAGTCTAATAGATGCACACACAATAAAGTATCTGTCCCCCACTGTTTCTGATTAGGAATCATGTCAGCGTGGTTGGCGATCGTTTGATATTCTTGAAATGTCATGATCTGGGATGCTACTTCCTTTAAGATGAAAATAGTCTCATCTGTACCAAATATAATGTCTTAATTTAAAGTCTTAAATTCCCTCAGTGACCCTCATGGTTTATGCCACTGTAAGTGTGCAGGTGTAGTACTGAGATTCCTTGTGTGCCATACAGAGTTGGAGTTTTCACAGATCTGTGCCATACGCCACACAGTATTCAAAACCCTGAGAGTAATAAACACATTTTGAGTGACTTTAACATTCTCACATTTCAAAGTTTTGTTAGTGGTGATTTCACTCAATGTATTTAAAAAAAAAAAACAGCATCCCGCAGAGACTTCAGAATTAAAAAGAGTGTCTGCCTCAACTTCTGGGTTGGTTGTTTTTCAAGTGTGCAAATGTTTGACTATCTATCCGTACACAAGTCTTTTGTTTGTTTTAATGATAGCACTTTACAGTAAGGGTTAATTAGTCACCATTAGTTAATGCAATAGATAACAAACCCTGAACTTTTTTTACTTGATTCAATAATCATGTTTATTATTTATTTATTCATGTTCCGTCATAATTGATCATAATTTGTTCATGTTAATTTTTACAATTTAAAGTGTTTTTGTGTAGGATAGATTTCTGTTAGATATTAACATTAACCATTTTTATTTACATAATTTAATGTTAGCAGGTGGATAAACTTATTTTAATGTATAGAATATTGTAGTTTTGTCATTTCTGTATATCAATCTATATATATATATATATATATATATATATATATATATATACAGTTGAAGTCAAAAGTTTACATACACCTTGCAAAATCTGCAAAATTTTAATTATTTTACCAAAATAAGAGGGATCATAAATGCATGTTATTTTTTTAGTTAGTACTGACCTGAATAAAATATTTAACGTAAAAAAAATCTTTCAGGTCCCACAAATTCTTTGGTTTTTTTAGCATTTTTGTGTATTTGAACACTTTCCAACAATGACTGATTTTGAGATCCATCTTTTTTCGCTGAGGACAACTGAGGGGTGTACACTTTTGAACAGAATGACGATGTGTAATTTTTTTCTTATTTTGCGTACATATAATAGTTTTTTCACTTTGTACACCCTTTCAGAAGCTATAGAAAATCCTTAAGTTAAATTTACCCTCATCTTCAAATTCAAAAGTTTTCACCCCCTGGCTTATAATGCATTGTGTTTCCTTCTGAAGCATCAGTGAGTGTTAAACTTCTGTAATAGTTGCATATGGGTCCCTTAGTTATCCTCTGTGTGAAAAGATGTATCTCAAAATCATAGTCATAGTTGGAAAGGGTTCAAATACACAAAAATGCTGAAAAACCAAAGAATTTGTGGGACCTGAAGGACTTTTATGAAGAACAGCAGGCAGTTCAGGACAAAACAAGGGACTATCACTAAACATTAGTGCACTGTTTAGTTTAAATATTATTTCAATTTGAGATGGAGCCAGAATTATGACCCAGACAGCCATGACTAAACATCTCATAATAGTTATGAGTGGGCTGACAGCAGCTCATCTTTTTAATAAAGCAGGCTGTATGTGAAATATGCAGTTTGAGTTGGTAATATAGTGCTCAGCTGCAGGAATGAACATTAATAGCAGCCACATGGCTAGAAAATGACTCCAGTTTTTAGTGCCGTGACTGTGAGTGTGACTATCGTTGATTTAAACTGTAGAACACTGCCAGCCAATCTGTCCAGTAGTAACCACAGATGTCCACATACCAAGAATGCACATGTAGCTATGAACATAAGAACGTGTAATAGCTTCATTCATCCACTAGAGAGCAATCACGACTCTATCTTTCTGCTGAATCTCGTTCGCTCTCTCCCCTTCTTATGTGGTTTAGGGCTGGTTAGGCTGTCAGTCATCACTGCCGGGCATCTCTACCTTGAAGACAAAGAGGGAGGAGAGATGAAAGGAGGCAGAGAGAGAGAGAAAGGAGACTAGTGCGTGAAAGGAGTTCAAAGGATGAAGTAGAGTACGCTGTGTAATCGCTACAAGCAAAACTGCTGTCTTTTCAAGAGGTGTGTGAGAGCGAGATGAATGAATGAGGTCAGAGGTGCCCATGGGAACTGAATGATTTTTGTAGTTGCCAGGGATAGGAGGAGAGAGAGGGAGAAAAGGTGGGTGGAGGAGGGGTGGAGATGATAGAGGAGAGTGATATTGATGTATGTTGTTCTTGTTGACTGGCGTGGAACCCTACACAGGAAATAAATAGCAGTGTGAGGTGGGTGTGGTTTGTGGAGTGTAGGGAAATGACACATGGAGACAGATGTGTAAGTGTAGATCTGTAAGTGTCACTCTAGCTGCAGTTGTTTTCTTTTGCTTGGTATCAAGCATATTCAGGGTAATCTCTTAAAAAAATAAAGGTGCTTTAAAAGGTTCTTCACAGCAATGACATCGAAGAACCATTTTTGGTTCCACAAAGAACCATTCAGTCAAAGGTTCTTTAAAGAACCATCTCTTTCTTACCTTTTTAAAATCTGAAGAACCTTCTTTCACCACAAAGAACTTTTTGTGAAACAAAGGTTCTTCAGATGTTAAAGGTTCTTTATGGAACCATTTTGGACAAAAAAAGGTTCTTCTATGGCATCGTAAAGCACCTTTATTTTTAAGAGTGTACTAAATTAACACTCAACAAGCACCATATACAAGTATAAACTGGCTTTGTCGAGTAAACAAAAGGGGGCATCTTGCCAGTTGGCCAATAATTGTATTAGTAGGTGCTAATCCACTTTAATCCCCGTTCATTTTCAGTCTGAGCACAACTAACAGGCTTCCAGGAAATCTGAATTCAGTTCAAACATTCTGTTCACACTCGAACAAGATTAGTTGTGATTCATATCAGGGTCTAGTCGACTCATGCCCTTGAGCTGTTGACCGAAGTGTGTTCAATTCAGGGCTTATGTTGAATTCTAAGAATTACACTCTGAGCCTTGCTAATGGGAAGGATTCAACACAAAATCTCACATTTTAGTGACTTTTACCTCAGTGAAAAGTTTTTCGAGTTTATTTGATCATTAATATTATAGCAATTTAAAGGGAACCCCTGGTATTAAAGCTTGTATGGGTTAATATAACAAATTATGTCTCTTACTGAAATTTGTAGTAGAGAACCAATGAAAGATTTGCATTATTTAAGAAATCCACATAGTTTTATACATATTTAAACATATTTATACATTTACATCCTTCCAGGATGGCATCTAGCATTTCTTTTTTCTGCTGTTTGTAAGCTCTTTCAATTGCTGTGGTCTATTAAAAGCCTCAAAGGCATCAGGACTAAAGTGGAAAAGACTAAGACGAAGGGTGTTTAGAAAGTTTTATTAATCCACAGGCATCTTTCCATTCTTTTCTCCTCCGCTTTTCGTTGGGAAAGCAGTGAAGACGTGCATTGCCTCTCTTGCCTCGAACTGAAAATTACAACCAAAAGCTGCACAATATGGCATCATATCAATATTTATTTTCCAAGTTGTGTTGCGGTAAAAAGAGCAACCGATTGCAACAATTTCATGTCATCATAATAATGGTGCCCCCATCGGAAAAAAACGTGTGGAAGCTGATAAATCATAGAGAGAAGGACTTAGTAATCAGGGAAGTGTGCGATATTTTGACAAACCAAAATTAATATGTGGTAAAGACACATACGAGCAGTAATAATTAAGATATTAGCCTAATATTTCACCTACCTGACCGGAAATAATGCTGCATTCCAGGCAAGTTTTTGAGCTTATAAATCACGACCTTAAACCACGACTCACGACTTTGTAGTGTTCAGTGTTGTTTTTGACAACCATCTTAGATTTAGTCTTAGTCTTTTGGACTAAAATGGTTATTAGTTTTAGTCAAATTTTAGTCACTTCTATATGTGATAGTTTTAGTCCAATTTTAGTCGACGAAAAGTCAAGAAGGTTTTAGTCTAGTTTTAGTCGACGAAAAGTCAAAAAGGTTTTAGTCTAGGTTTAGTCAAAAAAAGGGGAAAAAGTAGTCTTTTAAGAAATTAATGTAGGTCAGTAAGTATTTTGCTGTTGGGTAGTGTCACTTATAAGTTGTGAAAATAGCAGATCTATAGTTCAACACAATGTGAACTTCCGGATCGACTATTTTTACCAATAATTACAATAATGAAGGAATGTTTTAAAACATAAAAGACAAACAAGGATGGAATGCTAAAACGGCTTGCCATAGTAGTATGGCAAAGAGTATTTAATGCTAAAACAGCTTGCCATAGCGGCAGATATTTTTCGGTTTTAATTGGCATGCACAATAAGCAGAAATGTCATGCATTTTAAACGCCTGACGGACCACCCACTAACATTTTCGTCTATTCTCGTCTCGTCAACGAAAACTCACACACGTCTCGTCATGTTTTAGTCATCAACGAGCCATTTTTATCTCGTCATCGTCTCGTTATCGTCATGGAAAAAAGTGGCGTCAACGAAATGATTTCGTCATCGTTGACGAAAACAACACTGGTAGTGTTCCAGGCAAGTCATTACAAACTACTTGAGCGCATTTATTTTTATTATATTATTATTAGGGGTGGGCATAGATTAATTTTTTTAATCTAGATTAATCTAGATTAAATCTTGGAATTAATCTAGATTAAAATGGCTAATTTGAATTCTGCTGAAGGCATTCAGAATATGTGTGCTACCCAAATAATGACTAAAAGTAAGTCTTCGAGAACGAGCCAGGTGGCGCATTAGATCAGGCGCTCATCTCCTGTTTCCAAAATGCATCACAAACTGCTTGACAATTGCATTTACAACATAATTACCTATACAAACTTGTGTAACCAAGTACTTCTGCGCAAAAGGCTGCACGACGTGTGCGTTGCCGTTAAATACACAGACGTGCACGGGCATGGATTTCTGCGTGCATCTTCCATTAAACTCTTTGATTAAACTGCATTGCTTTTAGAAGTGTCAATTCAGTTGTTGCATATAGTTTAATGTCTTTATTTCGGGATTATCAAAGTAAATTATAACTCACGTGCCCCAGTAAAAAGGGTCTAGCAACGCACCTGCCCTGACGTCTCATTTGATGTGGTAATTTCCCAGAAGTTGAAGACTCGTTCTCGCCCCCTACAGTGCAATTCGACTAGGTATACCTCATCCACGCTAAAATATCAAGGTGAAAGTCATCATATCTTGCGTAGTTTAGACCCAGCTCCCAACCCAACTTTGAGAATAGATTAACGGCGATATTTTTTTTTATCGCCCGATAAGAGTCTCACGTTAACGCAGCACGTTAACGCCGATAACGGCCCACCACTAATTATTATTAATTTGATTGCAGCGTTATATTGTCCTAAAGTTTATTTTTTCACCGTGTACGTGACGTCAAGTACGGAACTGGGAGTACATCGATCTAGTACAAGTTCACGGGTTTGACTGCCGTTCCAGTGCACTTTCACGGGTAGAAGTTTGGAAAAACATGGGTAACAGGTTGCCTGGAATGCGGCAAAAGAACAAACTGGAATGTTGTCAAGATTCTTGCCCTGGAAATCCTGGTTTAGTTTGGCCAACCACAAACGCCGTTTTTCCTCAGACCGTTTTTTGCACTCTTCTCCTCGATTTTTTTATAACTTTTGGCAGTCTATAGTACTCCAAATGTTTTCCCCGGTCTGACTGATTACAGCCAAAAACATTACAATAATTGACCATTTATAATAAGCAAAATTTGCGAGTTCTATTTGGTTCAGTGGCATTGTTCATGTATGTGCCACCAATATGACCGATTGATGACACGTCATGAAAACACTATTACTCCAGTCTTCAGTGTGACATGATCCTTCAGAAATCATTTTAATATGCTGATCTGGAGCTCAAGAAACATACTGTTAATATATAATACTACTGGCAAGTATTGCATACAGCAAATTTTTTGCTCTAATTATATGCCTTTTTATTTTATTGCCTTAGCACACAATGTAATCTAAAGGTGATGAATCCATCACCATTTTCACACTTCATTTTTTATATCCCTGGTTTAATCCCATCAAATATCAGCCGAGACTGCAGTGTTGCCAGAACAGTCTGCCTCACCGCAGCATCTAATTAAAACAAAACTGGAATCTGTCAAGCTACTAGTGGTTCCAAGTGAAGTCTTGTGTGTGTGCGTGTGCGTGTGTTTGTGTATGTGTTCCAACAACATGCTGGGGGGAAAAAAAAATCTTTCTCAAAGCCTTTGGGTTTCCTCTATCAAACTGAAGCTTAGAGATTGCGGCACCGTATTTGATGTAGATCTCTGAGCTGAAACTTTTGATAGTTTGACAAATTTAGACTAGAGCTGAAATCATTTTTGATGGGTTGAGATCTTAGAGACTGCACAAATCTGTCATTTAAAACTGTGTCAGAACAACCTCATGTGATCTTTCTTTAACCATCAAAAAAGGAAAATAGTAGTAGGCTGTTTGTGGAAAAATGGTCTGCTTTATAAAAATCTGTGTCATACTTTAAACACATTTGGCATAGTATTTCGAACAGAGTTGCTTAAAATTACTTTTAGATTGAGAGTGAGTTCTGCAGAGGAGACAGGAGTACAGAAGACAGCACAGTCAGTAGTGTATTTTATACCCATCCAAGCTTGTGTATGTGTGCTTTCACAGATAAGGACCTAGTGCAACAGCTTCCTCTTTCTTTCTTTCTGTTTCTCCTTTCTAGCTTTTTCTGTACCTCTGCTGATAAAAAAAGTGGTTTGAATTACCTATTAACCATTTCCTGACTTTCAGTTCCATATGTCAAGTTCACAGATCTTCCTTCAGAGAGGGAAATCTCCCTGGTCTTTTGAAGATAACAAGTCTTAAAATGTGAGTGTTGTCCCCACAAGACCCCCCAAAAAAATTTAAATGTAAAAGAGATGCCAGTTATGTGAAAAATATTAAGCAACAGGTGCTCTTCTGACCACCATGATATATGCTTGTTGATGATCATTTGTTTGTATGAGGCCTGGGGAATTCATGGTTCATTGTCACAGAGAACAAATTTTTAAAAAAATGTTTTATTTTTTTCATGCTGAATTAGGAAGTTTTTGTTTTTTATACTACCAGTCAAAAGTTTTTGAACAGTAAGATTGTTTATGTTTTTTTATAGAAGTCCCTTCTGCTCACCAAGCCTGGATTTTTTTGAAAAATAATAAAAATAAATAAGTACAGCAAAAACGGTACAATTTTGAAATATTGTTTACTATTTAAAATAACTGTTTTCTATTTGAATACTATATATTTTTATATTTAAAATGTAAATTATTCCTGTGATTTCAAAGCTGATTTTTTTAGCATCAGTACTCCACTCACATGATTCATTAGAAATCATTCTAATATTCTGATTTGCTGCTAAAAAACATGTATTATAATTATTATTATGTTGAAAACAACAGAGTAAAAATTTTCATCAGGTTTCTTTGATGAATAGAAAGTTCAGAAGAACAGCATTTATCTGAAAATAGAAATCTTTTGTAACATTATAAATGTCTTGATCATCAATTAAAGCTAAAAAATCCTAGATTTCTAGAATTTCTTCCCCCTTCCAAAAAATAAATAAATAAATAAATACTGACTCCAAACTTTGGTATGGTGAATCGTTTTACAAAACCTTTTATTTCAGTTAAAATGCTGATCTTTGGATCTTCTATTCATCAAAGTAAAAAGTTTTAAATATTGATATTAATAATAAAAAATGTTTCTTGAACAGCAAATCAGCATTTCTGAAGGATCATGTGACACTAAAGACTGAAGTAATGATGCTAAAAATGTAGTTTTGATCACAGGAATAAATTACATTTTAAAATATATTCAAATAGAAAGCAGTTATTTTAAATAGTAAAAATATTTCACAATATTACTGCTTTTACTGTATTTTGGATGAAATAAATGCAGGTTTCGTGAGCAGAAGAAAAGAGACTTACTGTCCAAAAACTTGACTGGTAGTGTATGTTTTTGTCTCTTATGCTCACCAAGGTGCCATTTATGTAATAACAATATGGTTTAAACTGTAATATTGTGATTTTATTTTATTTTTTATTAATTTAATTTATCTCCATTGTGATATAATGCAATAATGCTGTGTGTGTGTGTGTGTGTGTGTCTTATCTAGGCATGGGTCCGTCAGGCTTCAGATCCAGCAGCTGGGTGAGAAACTAGCTGGATTGGAGTCTAAGCATGTCTAAATCCTGAGTAAGACAGCTAGATACCTCTCTCATCTGATGCTAATCCACTTTAATCCCAGTTCACTTTCACTCCAAGCACAACTAGAGCTGCTTCCAGTCGATCTGAATTCAGTCCAAACATTCTATTCACACTCAAACAGGATTAGTTCTAATTCATATCGAGGAAGACTCAAATGAGCTCAGATGCCTATGATGAAGCGTGTTTAAAACATGGCTGCTCTATAAAGGCATTTTTAATTCATGCTGGAACAAATTAATGTGCTCCTCCTCTTTAGATGTAATAGGATCCGGTAAGATTTGTTCTCATTAATATAATATGACATAATCTTTAGGGTCCTATTAAAGGCACACAGCCAGTTTTTTTTTTCATTAAATAACACACTCTTAGAGTTGAGCTGGCAGCTGGCTCAGTTTTCAGATGTTTTGTATACTCTTATTGATGGTTTTATGTATAACCAATGTACTAAATACTCAATTATGTATTTATGTATGAATATTAATGTGTTTTCGATATTTTATTTGATTTAGGCAAAAAAAAAAACATTTATGTGCTTCTCTTTTTTGTGTAAATATTTCATGTTCAGCATATTTTAATTATCTGTATTTTTTTTGGTTCTCTGTGATAGTTTGGCATGGGTTGTGCAGTTTCATATGTAGTGTATATATCTACATATAGAATCTGCTGTGTCTGCGCAGTGTCAGTGGTGTGTTTGAATGCTGGGGGAAGTTGATAAAAGAGCTAGAAAATATTTATAGCTGCATTAAAATGACTTTTCTGGCATTTTTTTTAAATGTCACCCCTCTCTTTCTATCTCGCTCTTTCTATTTCCCTCTTTCACACTATTAACTTGTTCGTTCCCCTGCCTTTTTCTCTTTCCCTCTCTCATTCCCTCTTTTTTTTATTCCATTCTCTCTATTTTTTATTTGCTGATTTGGGTCACTGGCTGACTAAGAGACAACTCACAGCTGGCCTATAAACAACCTTCCCCCTTTCAGCAGCATTAGCTCACACACACAATCTCCTCTCACTCCAGCACTCAGCGGCACAAATCTCTCACATCATTTGGCATCATTTGTTTACTAGGTCTTTTAAAATGAGCTTTATGAACCACTCTCTTATCCTCTGTGTTTATATCAAGAAATATTAAAAAAATGTCCATGCTGTTTTGCCTTAAGCTTGCAGTATGAAAAATTAGAGATTTCTCCAAGTAACAGTGCAGTCTGGTAAAAGTGTGCAGAAAGATTGCAAAAAATATGTCGCTTTTACAAAATGTTTTTACAACCTGAAAGAATCACAACTGCTGCAGACACCTTTATTATTTATTCAATTTAAATTTGATTTTGCTGTATTTGAAAATGCAAATCAATAAATGCAATGACCAATCACTGAGTCAAGGTAAAGAAAAAGTGACAAAGCAGTTTAAGCTTCTCAGGCTGTATGTTAAAAAGAATGTGCCTAAATGTTGTTTTCTTTTGTTTTGGGTTTCGATACTGGTTAAATGTTTTATTACTGTAATATTCTACCAATACTTGCATGAAGTATTTATTAATTAATTGAAATATTTTAGTCAGAAATATAACATTTTAGACTGTTTTATAAACATAAAATACATTTTTAATCCATATTTTTCTTTTATTCCATTATGATCCTCATTTTTTCATTTTTAAAAATATAGAAACTTGTTTTACACTCTAAAAAATACTGGGTTAAAAACAACCCAGCGCTGGGTGAAATATGGACAAACCCATTGATTGGGTTGTTTGGACCCAGCGTTTGGAATGAATGTTTAACCCAAACTTCTAGGTAGTTTTAACTCTATTGCTTAAAAAAGACTATATTTCTTGCTTAAGATGAACCCAAAATAGACTGAAATTAAGTTTATTAATATGTTCAAGAAATGAACATTTATGAATAAGTTGAATAAATAATAATTAAATAATAAACAAAATACACTACCATTTAAAAAAATTTTGAACTGTATGATTTTTTTAAAGCTCTTCTGCTCACCAAGCCTGAATTTATTTGATCCAAAATACAGCAAAAACAGTACAATTTTAAATAACTGTTTCTATTTGAATATATATATTTAAAATGTAATTTACTCCTGTAATTTCAAATATAAATTTTAGCATCATAACCTCAGTCACATGATCTTTAAAAAAATCATTCTAATATTATGATTTGCTGCTCAAAAAAACATTTCTTATGTTGAAAACAGGTGAGTCGTATTTTTTCAAGATTTCCTGGGTGAATAGAAAGTTCAGAAGAACAGCGTTTATCTGAAACAGAAATCTTTTGTAACATCATAAATGTCTTTGTCATCACTTTTGATAAATTTAAAGCATCCTTGATATAAAAAAAGTATTAATTTCTATAATTGTTACAAAAGTTTTTTTTTTACTTCAAATAAATGCTGATCTTTGGATCTTTCTATTCATCAATTAATCCTGAAAAAAATGTACTCAACTGTTTTAAATATTGATGATGATGGTGATAATAGCAATACAAAATGTTTCTTGAACAGCAAATCAGCATATTAGAATGATTTCTGAAGGGTCATGTGACACTGAGCGCAGGAATAAATTACATTTTAAAATATATTCAAATAGAAAACAGTTATTTTAAATAGTAAAAGTATAAATTTTACAGTTTTTGCTGTACTTTGGATCAAATAAATGCAGGCTTGGTTAGCAGAAGAGACTCTAATAATTATGTGTCTAATTTTTAATTTACAACCTATTACGGCTTTATTATAAGCCAGCCATATACTCATTTTTAAACAATTTCTGAGTTAAATAAAACTACCCAGACGGTTGGGTTAAACATTTAACCCACTTGCTGGGTTTCTCCATATTTCACCCAGCATTTTTAGAGTGCACTTTATCATTATGCAATAATTCATCACATTACTGTGATAACTAGTCTTTACCATCCAGCTGTGTTTGTGTGCTCATTTTGTCAGCCCTCTGCAGTTATATTTCTTTGCTATGATGCACCATTTTGTCAGAATAGACTGCGAACAGCAGACTGCTGTGTTTGTTTATGAAATGGGAGTGATGCGTCAGTAATGCGATGATAACGCGTTTTGAAGGGTACGTGTGTGCGCGCACATGTGGGCGCGGATGGACTAATTCCAACTTTACGCGTATTCCACATTAACGAACGCGCGCGGTCTGCTCCAAGAGTCATTCAGAAGTTAAATTACGCGAGCTCCATGTCGAAATCCAATAACCATGCGGCAGATAACGAACATACAGTGTTCGTAATCCCATAATCCTCTAAAATTGCTAATGACATCACTGTGCTCCTGGGGCAACAGCGGCACGACGAGTTTTTGCACGAGACGGTCGGGAACGGGTCCTGAGGTGGGTGGGGGCGTGTCCTTGCTTTGCTTTTATGAATTCAGGGTGTGGAAGCCACATTGAATATTCAGGTTCAGCTCACGTGCACACCATTTTAATTAATTCGCGCTCGCCAGGCACAGATTTAGTGGGGTAACAATCTCAAAATGCTCGGCACACTCCACCCAGTTGACACCATATGCCTTCAGTCGTATCTCAAGGGCTCTGTTTGTGTCTTATGGAGGCGGTAGTATTTTGAGAGACAGATTAAAGCGTGTGTAGGTGTCAGAGAAAGACAATGCTTGAGATTTGTCTCTGTTGGAATATACAAAGTGATTGTGCATTATTTAAACCTCACGTTCTGCCTTGTCAGTACTGCATCCATGCTTAAAAAAGGCGTATATAGCAAATAAAAATGGCTCTCGCAGTATGTGTGCGATTATCTGACAGTCCCTCTCTCTTGTGAATATGTATTATTGCCGCCTGCCTGTTCAGGCCCAGCCGTGACAGATGCTCACCGGGCCGAGGCCACCTGCTGCTGCGGCCACAGGGGAGGGGTTAGCGGGGTGAGCAGAGAGGACAGCAGGGTTGCGTATGGGGGGAGGGAGGGGGTCCGGCGGATGCGAGCAATTACAGATCAACAGTGGTGGCGAGACACAAACACAAACCCCTCTTCTTGATGGAACGTACCCCCTACTCTTTTCGTTCCCATGGCAACTCAGAGAATAGCTCTGGCCTTGTAGCTGACAGCTTACCTGAATGTGTATGTGTGTGCATGGGTGTGCTCTGTGAAGTGTGCGCCCCTGTAATCCGCAGGCTGGATTTTTGGGGATTACAAATCAGCCCATTAGAGCTCTCACTCTCACTTTTGCTTCTTCTCAACTTAACTGTATAGAATAGACTGTCTTTTAAGTCTTGTGAAGACAGGCGTCTTATTAATAATTTTGTGCGACGCTATATTTAGTGTGTCAACGTTGATGCAGTCATGAATAAAACAAGATTGTGCTTGATATTAAAGTCCTTTAAAAGCGAACATGGTTCTCGTGGTTTTGGACCACAGAAATATATGTGACTCTTTTTTGTCACTGACTTTGAAATCCAACTTCAAAATCCACAGATAGCAGCACCTGTGATTGAAGTGATGGATCTCAGCAGTCAGCAACACACCAACTGAGCCCAGGATATGAGCGCTGTCTGCAGTTCTGAACAGATCAGGTGTTGTATGCTCATTTTTATTGGTTCAGGGGTTTTAAATGGAAAATTCATTTTTCGGATCAACACATTGTTGCATTCGTATTTTTTTCAGTTTTTATTTATATTTGATCCAAGATGTACATCAGATCACTGGTTTTGACCTTTTTGGTAACATTTTAGATTAGGGAACACTATTCACTATTAACTAGTTGCTTATTAGCATGCATATTGGCTGATTATTAATACTTATAAAAGGCATATTAATACTTATTCTGCATGATCATATTCTTGATCCCTTAACCCTACGCAATACCTATACATTACTACAAGTAGCTCACAACTAGCTTACTTATTATCAATAAGCAGCAAATTAGGAGTTTATTTATCTCTTAAAGGGGTCATCGGATGCAAAACTCACTTTTACATGTTGAACATAAATGTGTATTGGCAGTTTGTGTACACAACCACCCTATAATGATAAAAATGCACCCAGTGGTAAAGAAATATCCCCTTTAGGGAAAAAATCATTCTCACCTTCTTGTCGACAGAGGCCGCTCCCACGATAGTTGATTGACATGAGCGCCTTACCTTAGACCCGCCCTCACCGAGCTGAAACAGTCCGACTCCGATCGCCATTGTGTTGACTCGGGTGCAGAGGAAGATAAGAATGTCTCAGATTGAGCGATTGAGGTGTTCTGTTGTTGGATGTAATAATGAACATAGCAGTTGTTATTTATTTCCAACATCTGAGCCGCTGAAGATGCAGAGGATAATGTTACTTTCATTTTTAAAAAGGAAAGTGCCGATCCCGATCTACATATGCGTCTAGTTCGTGTGAATCATTCCTGATGCAGCTTCACCCACAGCAGAAGTGAGTATAAGGGTTGTTTACGCATCTTTGCAAACAGCCTTTCTTAATAATGTGCTTGTTGGTAAGTTTCCCCACTAAATGCAGCTAAAATAAACATTATGGCTAATAATCCCACATCAGAGAGGGTCGGGGCGAGCAGAGCTCATTTGCATTTAAAGGGACCATGCAATGAAATGAGTTGATTTTTTGCTAAGCTGATTTTGACAAGGTAAAGGGGTGTTTTATTACACTACTATTGAGAATTTTTAACCAAAGTATATTATAGACTTTTCATTAAGACCCTAAAGAATCATATGAACTTGTGGAAAATGGGCATCCGATGACCCCTTTAAAAGGGATAGTTCACCCAAAAATGAAAATTCTGTCATTAATTGCTCACCCTCATGTCGTTCCAAACCCATAAGTTTTCAGAACATAAAAGATATTTTTGATGAAATCCGAGAGCTTTCTGACCCTACAGACAGTAATGCAACTACCATGTTCAAGGCCCAGAAAGGTAGTAAGGACATTGTTAAAATAGTCCACATCAGAGTGACATCAGTGGTTTAAATCTTAATACTTGTTTTGCGCAAAGAAAATGATGTTCCACAACCAAAAAAAAAAAAAAACATTTAAAAAGCATTTAAGTGTTCAAATCTTAATATATATTAAATCATAATTTATTGGGAAAATTTCAACACTGAATTTCAACTTATGAAAATGATATTGAAATACTTTTAACATTTTATTCCATTGTTGTTTGTATAAATATCTTTTCATTTTATAATGAAATTCGTATTTTATATTTTCTTTGTAAATTATGAAACTTTGTGACTTTATGTGTTCCACATTTTCATGTCACTTTCATGTGTGTTTTAGTTTATTGGCTGAGACTGATTTTAACATCGCTAAATTTATGATCAGAAAATATTCCTGTGTCCGTCTCTCTCATAGCTACAAGGTAGATAGGCCCAATTGTTTTGAGTCAAATGTGTTCAAAAGTCTGAAAATCTGTGTGTAACTGTAAACATCACTTCTGCAATTAAGCACACTTTTTTGGGAGTTATTTCATAACATTTAGTTTTTAAATGTGTACCACAGTTCAGAACTGTGCTAGGCAGCCATATGCTGATTAGCATCTTTGAGCTATGTTCAAAAACATCTAAAATTGTCACTATCGAAACAGTCACAACTGAAACTGAACTTTTGTCACTACCAAAACATCATTGTTTTGGTAGTGACAAAACACATATTCCATAATTTAGGGAAATTAACAAAACTGTAGTACAGTTATTGCAAATTTCTAGTATTTTGGTATGTTTTAGTATGCAAGTTAAAATTCTGTAATGTGATGTGGTCGCTACCAAAGCATTACTGTCACTACCAAAAATGTTCAATCACAATAGAGAAATTGGATGTTTTTTGTCAAAATACTGAATTATCAGATAATATACACCGCGTTCCAAATTATTATGCAAATTGTATGTAAGTGTCATAAACACACAGTTTTTTGTTTTTCAATTAAACTCATGGATGGTATTGTGTCTCATGGCTCTTTGGATCACTGAAATGAATCTCAGACACCTGTGATAAATAGTTTGCCAAATGAGCCCAATTAAAGGAAAAGTACTTAAGAAGGATGTTCCACATTATTAAGCAGGCCACAGGTTTCAAGCAATTATGGGAAAGAAAAAGGTCTCTCTGCTGCCGAAAAGCGTCAAATAGTGCAATGCTTTGGACAAGGTATGAAAACATTAGATATTTCACGAAAATGTAAGCGTGATCATTGTACTGTGAAGAGATTTGAGGCTGATTCAGAGCACAGACAGGTTCGTGCAGGTAAAGGCAGAATAAGGAAGGTTTCTGCCAGACAAATTCATCAGATTAAGAGAGCAGCTACTAAAATGCCATTACAAAGTAGCAAACAGGTTTTTGAAGCTGCTGGTGCCTCTGGAGTCCCGCGAACATCAAGGTGTAGGATCCTCCAGAGGCTTGCAGTTGAGCATGAACCTACTATTCGGCCACTCCTAACCAATGCTCACAAGCAGAAACGGTTGCAGTGGGCCCAGACATACATGAAGACTCATTTTCAAACAGTCTTGTTTACTGATGAGTGTTGTGCATCTTTGGATGGTCCAGATGGATGGAGTAGTGGATGGAACATGTCCCAACAAGGCTGCGACCACAACAAGGAGGTGGCGTTTTTGGCCGGAATCATAGGGAGAGAGCTGGTTGGCCCCTTTAGGATCCCTAAAGGTATTAAAATGACCTCGGCAAAGTATGTCGAGTTTTTGACTTACCACTTTCTTTCATGGTACAAAAAGAAGAACTGTGCCTTCCGTAGCAAAATCATCTTCATGCATGACAATGCACCATCTCATGCTGCAAATAATACCTCTGTGTCATTGGCTGCTATCTGCATAAAAGATGAGAAACTCATGGTGTGGCCACCATCCTCCCCTGACCTCAACCAGATTGAGAACCTTTGGAGCATCCTCAAGCAAAAGATCTATGAGGGTGGGAGGCAGTTCACATCAAAACAGCAGCTCCGTGAGGCTATTCTGGCATCCTGCAAACAAATTCACCAGAAACTCTCCAAAAACTCACAAATTCAATGGAGGCAAGAATTGTGATAGCGATATCAAAGAAGGGGTCCTATGGTAAGATGTAACTTGCCCAGTTAGGATGTTTTTGATTGAAATAGATTTAGATTTCAGTAAATATGACCACCTAATGCTGCAAATTCAGCAAATGCCCATTTTCAGTTCTTTACAACCTATACAATGTTTTAACTCTGTTGTGCATAATAAAGTGGAACAGTGCATTTTCAGTTTTTTATTTTTGAAATAAATACTGTTATCATTAGGAGGTTTGTTCAATAAAATTCGAACTATACCCTAATGGTTGATGACTTAAAAATTATACTGACTGTCATTTGCATTGACTAATTATGAAAACCAGAGAAAGATATCATTTGCATAATAATTTGGAACGCGGTGTATTATGATAGTTTTTGGTTCAGTGTATATTCAAACTAGTAAATTCTTAAGTTCGAATTCAGAATTATCAAGTTTTTGCCTTTTACAAAAAAAAAATGGATTTAAAATATAACAAATTCATAAATTGTTAAATTGTTGTTATTTAATCAACTGCACAATTATTAGAAATGTCTACCTTGGAAATTCTACAATTTGCATACACACAACATTTCTGAAAAAAAAAAATTCAAGATGTTTCCAACTCTGACTTTGCACCAATGTAATAATTACTAACTTGTTGCATTTTGTTGCATTTACATTTGATCCATCATATTTCTGCTTTAGACATTGTCGTTAAATGCTTTACCTACAGAGTAATTTTAAGTATCTCGACTTGACATTGGATTTACATTTGGTCCAGCATATTACTGGTTTAGAAATAGTTTTTAATGTTTTAGTACCTTGGGTTTTATTGCAGTCACATTTGATGCCACATATATTGCTGGTTAAGACATTGTTATTTTTAAATGTTTTAATTTCAATATTTACTTTGTTTCATTCAAATCACATTCCATTTATGCCATCCATTTAAGCATGTGGCAGAAGCATAAAAGTGACCCACAATGCCTACATTTAATGGTAATCAGACCCATGACCTTGGTGTTGCTAGAGTCGTGCTCCACTGTTTGAGCTACAATGCTCAAGCATACAAATCCTAATAAAAATAGTGTATAAAAAGTCTTATCGTCATCCACCAGTGTAGGCGGAAATGATCAGAAATGTGGGCCATATGTGTTTGCATGACATGCAAGAATTTGAATTATGGGCTCTACTTTATTTGGGGAATGATGAGTAACGCTAAATACGATAGCTCTTCCCGGAGGCTGTTTGGCGAGCTGGTAAATCGCAGGCGGGCTGATCGGAGTTGTCCATCAGTCAGGTTTCACAGAGGAAGCTCTCAGTTATGGGAATTCCTCTCCTCCTCACTTAATGTGATTTAGGGCTGCCGTGACTGTGTGATATAATACCATCAAGCGTCTAGACACACACAAGCACACCCGCAGCACTAAACACTAGACATGAATCTCATCCTCCACAGTCAACGAGGAAAATTCGCAAATCATCTCTTTCTGCTTAGACATCACTGGTAACTGCACACAGAAAGCACAAGCTCTTTACCACAGTCAGCTCTGCTCAACTCCGACGAAAGCATGAGAACACTGGAACGCGAGGCCAGCTTATAGAGCACGCGAGGGCGTGTGCGCGCGCGCACAGTATAATTGAGCCGTATGAATTTTTCAACATCCGTGGATTCGTTCCAACCGTGTCAGTGGCAGGCAGACTGTGCGAGACACAGATTGGTTTTTGTAACGCGCAAGTCTATTTTTGACTAAGCGTGGATTTCACATGCACCATGCGGGGCTGTGACACGCGCCTCAGAAATTCACCCACATGCAGTGTGATTTAAAACAAGAGAAAAATCATAGTTAAAAAATGTCTCCATGTCAAACAATGCATTTGAAATGAGACCGTGTCTACCGAGTAGGAGGTAAAGCTGGCAGGAGAAAGAAAAGGTAATATGAAGTCAATACGTTGAATGGGAAAAAATACGCCTCAGGAAATCGTTCTGTGAATAAGACATGACGTCACACGTGGACACCGACTGATTGTTGTACAGCTACACACGAAATCCCCATACGCTCCTAAACAGACGTTAATATAGCCTACTATTTATTTATTTTACTTTTGACATTTGTTGATTAAATATTTTATGCGGTTAATCATGTACATTTAGAACAGAATAAAATAAATGGTCAAAAATTAAAATGCTTAAAGTTAATTTACCATATGCTGGGGGAAATTATAATATATTTAAAGGGGTCATGATATGGATTTTTTTTTCTAATTATTATTGTAATATGTTCCTTGAGGTGTACTTTTAATTTTAGTTAATTTAATTTTTTTTTTGTTGTTATTGAAAAAACAAAACAAATAAAGATGTGGAAAAATTATTATTTTCAACCCTCTGTCTAAAACGACCTGTTTTAAGGGGCGGGTCCTTTAAGACTTTAGTCAGTAATCTGCCAGTTATGACTGGCTAATGTCATTGCATAGAAAACAGTATCAGTGCCCCCTTGCTATTGCACGTGAGTGTTTTGACAGCATAATCAAAATAAAACTGTCATTTCCAGACAAAGCATTATAAAATCTTTTACTTACCATTTGTGATGCAGTTGCATTCAGATCTAGTACCGCTTCATCTTTCAACAAATGTTTCTTTGTGAACATGACCCTGTGCCATTCCTCTGACACAATCCGGGATGCCATTAAAAATACACAATCCACTTGTTTCTTACACTGCAGGGATCTTACTGATATCTGTCCTGTTTATCGACAGACTCAAGCACGTAGAATGTGTCAGTAAGCAAGTGCACATCTGTATACTGTATTTAGTGTAGACAATATAGTGGCCATGATTGTAATTTCTATTTGCTTTTGACGAGATGCAGCACTCACATTCAGTGTAATCAAGAGACTGAACGATGAGATGAACGAAGATGACTTTCTTCAAAATGATTAGAACACTAGTATTTTTACCAGCTAAAAATGGTTTTAAAATAGTTATTTCTATTTTTTGCTGTAATGTGTCAGTATATGAGTTTTACATTTCCAAACAATAATTTTCCCATTAATCGTAAAAATTCAATTTAATTTTTTTTTTTTTTTTTTTTTTTTTTGCACAAGAAGCTTGACAACAGCCAGTGCTCCACACAGAGATCTGATCTCATCATCATCCAGTCTGTCTGGAATGATATGAAGAAACAGAACAAAGATGCTTCAAGAGACATTTTTTACAGCAACCTTATTTTTTAAGCGTTTTTACACCTAGTGCCTAAAACTTTGCAGGTAGGTTTCATGAAGCTGTTTCTTTCTTGCAGATGTTGCCACAGTTCTTCTGGATTTAGTTTGTCTCAGTTTGTTCTGTTTCTTCATGTCATTTCATACAGACTGGATGATGATAAGGTCAGATCACTTGGTGGAGCACTGGCTGTTGTCAGACTGTTGTCAAATCTCACTGGATTGTTACAATTAATGGCAAAATGAATGTTTGGAAATGTAAACTGATATTTCCCACTGACACACTACAACAAAAGATAGCAATAACTGACTTAAAACCATTTTTAGTTGGTGGAAACACTGTAGTGTTCTAATAATTCGTACCACTGTATGTGTTACACGGGTGCTGTTTTATCACTTTATTTTAGCCACTGTTAATGTAAAAGTCATTCATGAGAATACCATGTGGCCTTCTGTTACAGGTCTTGTTATAGAAGATATCAGTACATTTTAAAATACAAAGCAATGCAAGTTATTAACATTATATAATTTGAATGAAATGTATGGATTTATTGAATATTTATTAAATATAAGTTCTGTTTAAATTTCCATATTCCATATATAATTAATGTTATATTGTTTTCTCTTTGATATTGAGAGGCTATATAGCACCTCTCCAACGGTGGACATGGCGTCATCTGAGTGAGGAAACAGCCTTGCGCACACTGGAACGAACCATTCCCGACTCAGATAGTGAGAGAGCGAGAGAGAGAGGGAGAGAGGAGAGAGAAAGAAAGAAGCGAGAGGGGGAGGAGTGAGGGTAGCACCGGGTTCGCTGTGAGCCATGTTGGATGTGAATGAGAGATGCTGCGCGCGTGCCGCTGCTAGCCGGAGCTCTACCAAACACCGAGAGTAGATGCGAGCTTCCCGGGATCACCGAGCGACCGGGGAGCACGGCGGAAGGAGTCGGGCGGCGGTGGATGAGCTGGCCACTTAGCCGGCGTTTGGAGAGAGAAAGAGAGACACTTCGGTTCAGAGAGAGGGGAGAAAGGGGGGAGAGAGAGAAAGGATTTCACCAGACTAATGGCTGCACTGCTACTGGACTTGGGCTCGCTTTCGCCGCTGTTGTTTCTCCTTCTCCTCAGCTCTTTGTTCACTGTTATCCCGGGGAGTGCAGCAGGGCCGTTCTGCCGCTCCCTGTGCACCCACCCAGCCCCCGGAGACGCTCAAATCACCAGCTTGCCCGACGGAACGGTAACGGGGGCTTTGGCTGGGGGCGACTGGAAGATCCACCCTGCACGGACGGTACGGTCGCGTGGATGGGAGTCGCAATGCTTACGGTCCTGTGCACTGGGAACCTCCTCAGGTCCGCTGAGTCCGGATTACCGGAATTCTAGTGCATGGATATCAGAACCGGCGGCGCACACCGGACGCTGTCATCACCAGCCTGTTTGGAGTAAAGGTGGCAGCGGAGAGAAGGGCGTTGTTTCTCGTGTTCTCGCCTCTCCGGTTCAGTATGGGAAAAAGAGGACTATACAAAGGACTAGAACGCGTTCGCGGCCACAGACGCGCATCGGCACGGACAGGGTCATTACACAAAGCGTGCTGGATAACTGTAGAGCCGTGGATAGCAAACCCAGGCCTAACCACTGCCCATCTCACCCAAAACGGGAGTTTGCCACTATCAAGACACCTACTCGGCCGTTATTAAAAGCCTATTCTTATTCTAACGTGGTTTCGGACGCCAATAAATTGCACAAAGCGACAGCGGACCGTCATCTTTCAGGCCCCCTGAATGTTATCGATCTCACCAGAGAGGGCTGGAACGGGTCAGGCATTAGGAATACCCGCGGGTGCTCGAAACCGTGCAAGTGGCAGCTCTCTCTAGGGCTTGGAAGCGGAGCAAGCAGCTGTCTCGAGTCACACCGGATCACAGGTTGTTCTGAAAGGCATCCAGACTGGCACAGCAGTAACTGGCACCGATTCAACATCTCTCTGAGGCTCTACGCTGTTTGTGGAAGGCAGGCAAGAGAAAATACAAACACCACATCTTCAAATAACAACGCAGAAGTAGAATCTGTGCATGCAAAGTCTGATCAGAATAGTTCACGAAAGTCTTCTTGTGGATTCAAACGGACTCTCTGGGTCAGGACTGGGACTCGCTTTGACGAAAGAAAGGCTCATTATAGTGGATCAACTGCAATCAGCGCTGCTCAGTTGTATAACCGTGATGTACACAACTCTGACTCATCTGCTACTGGCTCTCACAGGGGTCATAATGCTTCACATATCTACCTCTTAGTCGAGCTTAACTTTCCTAAACGTTTTCGTGACTCACACGTTAACGCGCGGGGGGATTCAGCACCCGCTCAGTGGACAGCGCCAATCTCCGTGCATGAGTTCGCTTACTCGAATGACTTTCCTAAAAGTTTGTTGCTGGGAAATCAGAACAGTAACAATAACAACAACTGCGCCAAAAATCGTAATAATAACCACCACAACAACAACAGCAAACCTGGCGATCAAGTTGCAAATGAAACCCAAAATGTTTCTGACAGTGAAGAGCACGACTTTATAAGAGAGCAAAGCTCACGTTATCCCTGCTCCAGTACGCCTGCAGAGTGTGGCGACTATGACAGCTTAACCGCCGATGAGGGAGCCACGCGGCCGCAATTAAAATCCGGTAAACGGGTGTCATTACAAGCTGAGGGTGTCAGTCAGCAAGAGGAGCAGCTGGAAGCCGCGACTGAGTGCGGTAGGAGGGAGGGACAAATAGAGGGCGGGGTGCAAGGGGAGGGAAAGGGGGAGGGTGACAGACAGCCTGTAGAGGGAGAAAGGGAGGAAAGCATGGAGTGGGTGATTGCTGAAGACACAAAGGAAGAGCCAGTGTTAGAAGAGACAAATTTGCTAAGAGAAAAAGAAAAAGGTCAAGGCAATGGCACCTCTCAATCAGACAGAGAAAGCGATGAAAACAAAGAGGGAATGTGGACTGAACAAAATGTGCTTACACATAGTCTAGATGGGGTGGGAAACACACAAAAAGCAAGAGAAAGCGATGAAGAAGAGCAAGCGTACAACGAAGAGCAGACAGGTGTCCCTCCTGTTGGGCGCTCCCGTAGAGCTGCTAATAGGCACCCCCATTTCCCCCAGTATAACTACCAGGTTCAGGTTGCTGAGAACCAGCCTCCTGGTACCTCAGTCATAACTATGACAGCTGAGGACCCTGATGCCGGTGAGGCAGGCCGACTCAGTTACAGCATGGCCCCTTTAATGAACAGCAGGTCCATGGATTACTTCCAAATTGACCCGATTACTGGCCTTCTCACCACCACACACATTCTGGATCGAGAACACATGGACCTGCACTACTTCCGAGTCACTGCCACAGACCACGGCTCACCACGCCTTTCTGCAACAACTATGGTGACCATCACTGTGGCTGACCGTAATGATCACTCACCTGTGTTTGAGCAAACAGAGTACCGCGAGACCATTCGAGAAAATGTGGAAGAGGGGTATCCTATCCTGCAGCTGCGTGCAACAGATCTCGACTCGTCTGCAAATGCTAACATACGCTACAGATTTATTGGAGAAAGTGCAGCTGTTGCACGCTCTGCATTTGAGATCGATCCCCGATCAGGGTTGATCACGACACGAGGCATTGTTGACAGAGAAGCTAATGAACGTTATACCTTGTTGGTGGAAGCGAGCGACCAGGGGAGAGAGCCGGGGCCACGCTCGGCTACAGTTAGCGTCCATATCACTGTGTTGGATGAGAATGACAACGTTCCACAATTCAGTCAAAAGCGCTATGTGGTCGCAGTTAGAGAAGATGTCCGACCACATTCTGAAATCCTCAGAGTCAGTGCCTCAGATCAGGATAAAGATGGAAATGCTGCTGTGCACTACAACATAATCAGCGGCAACAGCCGAGGACAGTTTGCGATTGACAGCGTCACTGGAGAAATCCAGGTGGTTGCACCACTGGACTTTGAAACAGAGCGGGAGTACACTCTACGGCTGCGGGCTCAAGACAACGGCCGCCCACCTCTCTCCAACAACACTGGAATTGTAAGTGTGCAAGTCACTGATGTCAACGATAATCCACCAATCTTTGTCTCCACACCTTTCCAGGCTACAGTGCTGGAGAGCGCTCCCATTGGTCACTCCATTCTTCACATACAAGCTATTGATACAGATAATGGTGATAATGCACGTCTAGAATACCGTTTAACGGGAACCGGCACAGATACACCGTTTGTTATCAACGCTGCCACTGGTTGGGTCACAGTGAGCTCAGAACTTGACCGCGAATCAGTAGAACACTACTTCTTCGGTGTTGAAGCTCGAGATTATGGCGCCCCTCCTCTTTCTGCCACAGCTAGTGTTACAATCACAGTAATGGATGTTAACGATAACCGACCAGAGTTTCTACAAAAAGAGTATTACGTCAGACTTAATGAAGATGCGGCTGTTGGAACAAGTGTGGTCAGCGTAACCGCAGTTGACCGTGATGTAAACAGCGCCGTCACATATCAGATCACAGGTGGAAACACACGTAATCGCTTTGCCATTAGCACAGCTGGTGGTGCAGGGCTTGTCTCCCTAGCACTGCCTTTGGATTACAAACAGGAGCGTCGCTATGTGTTAACAGTCACTGCTTCTGACAGAACTCTCCATGATACTTGTCAGGTGCACATCAACATCACAGATGCCAACACACACCGCCCCGTGTTCCAGAGCGCTCATTATTCAGTAAGTGTGAATGAGGACCGGCCTCCTGGCAGCACCGTGGTTGTCATAAGCGCAACAGATGATGATGTTGGAGAAAACGCCCGCATCACGTATTACCTGGAGGACAATATTCCACAGTTCCGAATCGATCCTGCAAGCGGAGCGATCACACTTCAAGCTGAGCTTGACTACGAAGACCAAATGACTTACACTCTTGCCATCACTGCACGCGACAACGGAATCCCTCAGAAATCTGACACTACTTATGTGGAGGTCAATGTTAATGATGTAAATGACAACGCACCTCAGTTTCTGAGCCCCAGATATCAGGGTGGTGTCAGTGAGGATGCTCCACCCTTCACAAGCGTCCTACAAATCTCCGCTACTGACCGTGATGCTCACGCCAATGGTCGTGTCCAGTATACCTTCCAGAATGGAGAAGACGGTGATGGTGATTTCACCATAGAACCAACCTCGGGAATAGTCCGGACCGTCAGGAGGCTTGACCGCGAAAGTGTTCCCTTCTACGAGCTGACTGCATTCGCTGTGGATCGCGGTGTTCCCCCTCAGCGTACACCTGTGCACATTCAAGTCAGTGTCATGGATGTCAATGACAATGCTCCAGTGTTCCCTGCTGACGATTTTGAGGTTCTAGTAAAAGAGAATAGCGCCGTCGGTTCCGTCGTAGCTCAAATTACAGCAACTGATCCAGATGAGGGCCCTAATGCTCAGATTATGTATCAGATTGTCGAAGGAAACATTCCAGAGATCTTCCAAATGGACATTTTTTCAGGAGAACTCACTTCTTTGATTGACCTTGATTATGAAACACGGAACGAGTACGTAATTGTTGTCCAGGCCACATCAGCACCGCTAGTCAGCCGTGCCACAGTCCGCATCAAACTGGTAGACCAGAATGATAATGGGCCCCAAATGCAAGACTTTCAAATCATCTTTAACAATTTTGTGTCTAATCGATCTAACACCTTCCCAAGTGGGGTAATTGGACGAGTTCCAGCTCATGACCCAGATGTTTCGGATCGTCTCTACTACACCATAGACCGGGGGAATGAGCTGCATCTGCTGCTGTTGAACCACACGAGCGGGGAGATCCGGCTCAGCCGGAAACTGGACAACAACCGACCACTGGTGGCCCCGATGCTTGTAACTGTTACTGGTAAGACCAAGAGGGGGGAGAACAAGAGGGAGAAAGATATGGGGAAATGAGGCAAGGGCTATTAAGGTCATAAGGATGAAATCAAATCAGGTCAAATTGGTTTTGCTAACTCCTTTCTGCAGTGCTCTATTATGAAATATTGCTGAAGGCAATGTGTCAGTGTGGAGAGTCTCTGTGAGAGGAAAAATAGAAAGAATAGAAGATTTCTTCAGAGAAAGCTGACCCTTGACTTGCATTTTTCTCTGTAAAGACATTTAGCGATCAATGTAAATCACTTTATGCTGGAATGATTTCTACTGGCATTAGCAGGTACTGTAACAGGAGTCTGAGTGGTAACATGAGAGAGTGTAAGTGCTGAGGAGAGCATTGCTTTGCCACAGTGCCTGATGTTGTTGATTGCATTGCTGGGAAGTGTAGATAATTGTGGCTTTTGAAAGGCTATAAATGGTGATTTGTTATTTACAGACAAGGTGACTAAAATGGCGAATTTAACATGATGTGTGGGGTTTTGTGGCTGTTTTGTGTGTATTTATCACTCCTGCTTGACTTGAACAAAATTGCTGATTTTGTTCTGTGCTTTTTACCTTATCTGGCAGTTTGTGTGTGCGTAAGGCATATAGGTTGGGGAGTTTGTAAGACTGCAGTGTTAGACAGCTCAGTTACCCTCTGGTAAAATTCTCTCTTTCTCCTCTGAGGAAAGCACACATCTGTTTCCATCCCCCTTTTGCTCTTCATTTCTCATTCATTTTTACCTCCTTTCTCTCCATATTTTTCTCTTATAACATAGTAACTGATTACATGTAATCTAGATTACGTAATCAGATTCCAAAAATGAAGTATTAGCAATTAGATTATATTACATTTGAAAATACTCAGAATCAGATTACAGTTGCTTTGTTATGGATTACATATTATTTACACAATAGCAATAAATAATTCATAATTCTTTGATTCTCCTTAATTCCTCTTTTTCATCTTTTACATTTTAATTTCTAAATTAAATGATGTTTTTTAACAAAGTTCGGGAGGAGCACGTCAGATACTGGAACTCACTCAAGTCAATCTACGTCATGCATAAATACAGCTGATTTACCTCTACCCATTTGACGGATTATCAGCATCCCTCCACCACCCCATCTCCTCACTCCGAGTTCCTTCTACACATATACATGAGGGGGGGGGGGGGGGGGTACTCTAGGTTCGGGACATTCCCGAGCTCGGAGCCCTTCCCTGGACAGCACGCCAAACACGTTTTACATACTCCAGCTAATTATATGTAAGTGTGAACTCGTGAACCTACTGCTTACATACTTTCAGAGATTCTCCAAGTTTTGTGGACATGCACACAAAGATCAGTCATTAGTCAGGTAGTGAAACAGCATTTGACCACTGATTTAAAAAAAAAAAAATCATTTCATTTTTTAAGAAGCGTTTCAACATTGTATTAACTAGTTCTCTGTTCTCTGACATTGGTTATGGCTACCCAGCTCTGCAGAACATCTTTTTCTATTGGGCTAAATAGTCCTAAATAATCAGAGTGTCTTTCTTCTGCATTGCACAATTTAATCAGAGTTTTGATGTCCCGAGGGAAGTAGAAGGTTAAGTTGAAGGAATTTCCTATCAAATAATTCCCTTGTATTCCGCTTCACCCAGAGAAACAGCAGTTACAGTTTCCTAATGAGCGCAGCTCATTGTCTGTAAAATGAGATGACATAGTTTGAAACTCAATGTCGCTTTTATCTTGTTCTCCAAGCAAGGCAGATTTGCTTATATTTATGCGATTAGTTTATTTAGCTATTCCCTAATGATGTAATGTACAAAATGCACATTTGAGGTGTAGCCAAAACCATATTTGTCTCAGTCCTAATGCATGAATGCCAAAATGAAAGTGTGTGTACATACTGGTAAATGTAGTTTAATAGAGGATTACGGACAGCCCTCTTCTCTAGCGTGCTTTCTCTCTCTCTCTCTCTCTCTGTTCTACTTTACTTTGAGTGTAATAGGACGTCCTTAGGGGAAGCCTGGCTTTGGAAACAAACGGAGCACAGTAATCAGCTGTCAAACCAGTGCCCAAGATTTTGTGTGTGTGTTTGGATGGTTTAATATTCGTTCATGCAGGCATCTACAATGTTTATGCCTTTGTTTGAGCATATATTAAGTTTGTGTGTTTATACACATGTGTTTGAGTGCCTCTTGGCTGATGGGGGTAGAAATGTATTTCCAGGTGACTAATTTCAGCTATGAAGGGCAAACACGTCTAAGCATTTCACTTTTTTGTGTGCAAAAACACACAAACATTGGCCCTTGAGACCTTGGGTCTGTTTTGGTCACGCTAGGTTTGTCATTTCAATGTTTAAAAGCATGTCAAATGTGTGAGCTGCTGTTGTGAGAATTTGTGAGCATATGCATGTATTAGGTAGTGAAACTTGAACAAAAAACTATACTGTTGGGACCTCTGAGATCTGTTTGTTTATTTCATTTTTGTGAGCTGGTAGAAGCTATTTGCATGTTTTTTTGCGACCCCAGCTAGAATTGCACACATACAGACACACATTTTTTCCAACAATCCCTCTGTGCAAAACAAGCCTAAAATAAAGTTCACTGTAGAGTAGGTAAGTGAGCTGGATTATAAAAGATTAAAAGGGTCTGAGAGAGGAATAGAGAGAGATACAATGAAGACGGGAGAAAGGATGGGTTTTGGGAATGTGTAGAGGAAGAAAAAGAAGAATACAGATTGTGAAAAAACAGATAACAAAACACTCAAGTGGAATTGAGAAATGGAGGGTGGTGAATGACAGACGTGTGATTGAACAGGAGAAATAGAAAGAGGAAAAACTCGCTGAGTTCAGGTCTTGGCTTTGAATGCCTGAAAGGAAAATTATTTCAGATGAAAGAAATGGAAAATTGCCTCTTTGAAATCTACCATACAGCTCCTAATATGCTTTTTAGTGAAAGGCTGTATGTGTGTGTATGTATGTGCAATGGTTCTATTTGTATTTGTGCTTGCACTTATAAATCATCTTCATAACTAGTATTTTGATCTTGTTTTCCAGTAAAATACTGAAGCATCTTTATGAACAAGATAATTGCACTTAAGATATACATTTAAACTCTGTTTTCATATGTTTTAATTTGTATTTATTTATTTATTGCTTATTTTAAGCATACACTACCAGTCAAAAGTCTTTGAACAGTAAGATTTTTTTATAATTTTTCTTCTGCTCACCAAGCCTGCTTTTATTTGATCCCAAGTACAGGAAAACTGTACAATTTGGAACTATTTTTAGTATTTAAACAGTTTTAAAATGTAATTTATTCCTGTGATTTCAAAACTGAATTTTTAGCATCATTAGAAATCTTCAGAAATCATTCTAATATTCTGATTTGCGGTTGAAACAGGTTTCTTTGATGAATAGAAAGCTCAGAGGAATAGAATAGAAATCTTTTGTAACATTATAAATGTCTTTAACATCACTTTTGATCAATTTAAAGCATCCTTGCTAAATTAAATATTCAACAGTTTTAAAAATTGATAATAATAATAAATAAATAATAATAAAAAATGTTTGTTGAGCAAATCAGGACGATTTCTGAAGGATCATGTGATACTGAAGACTGGAGTAATGTTGCTGAAAATGTATCTTTGATCACAGGAATAAATTACATTTTAAAATATATTCAAATAGAAAACAGTTATTTTAAACAGTAAACATATTTCGAAATTGTACTGTTTTTGCTGTACTTTGAATCAAATAAATGCAGGCTTGGTGAGCAGAAGAGACTTCTTTAAAAACATAAACAATCTTACTGTTCAAATACTTTTGACTGGTAGCTTACATTTTACACACTTTGATAGATTTATGCCCAAAACCAACAATTTGTCAGTGAGGTTATAAAATAAACTTAATTGAGAACGTTTTCCTTAAAAACAAGTCTTAAAATCTCAGCTTATCAAAAAATGTATCTAGTTTTAAGGATATTTTGTAGTAAAATATAAAAACACTAATATCATGAAATATGATCTGAGTTTAAAACAACTGTTTTTTTTTTTTTAATATAATGTTTAATTTCCAAATTTATTCCTGTGACACAAATTAGAATTTTTTTGAGCAGTCACATCCTTTAGAAATCTTTCTAATATGCTGATTTGGTGCTCAAGAAATATTTATACAATTATTAATGTTAAAAACAGTTGTGCTCCAAACAGAAATCTTTTGTAACATTATGAATATCTTGACTGTCATCCAAAGTTTTAATTTTGCTAATGTCAGACATTATGGACACAAATGTAAAACAAACACACACACACACACACACACACACACACACACACACACACTGGTGATTTGACTTATCCTCTGTGGGAGCCCGAATGTGTTGATTTAATCAGCATGACTAATAATATTTTCCTGGTGTAAGCTACTTTAATCATTTAAATCAATGTTTTGTTTTGTTTTATTCAGGTGTTGAGTAACCATAGTGTATTTGTCCCTGCACTGGTTGAGGCTATTTGCACTAATTAAGATAATTTACTTGTCATTTTACCATAATTGCTGTTATTTCTTTGGCCTTGGTGATTATCGGAACATGACAGAAAATGATACACAAGATTTTGCTGATTTGCTTCAGTTGTATTTCCCACCATGCGTCTTTTAGTGTAATGGCTCTGTGGTGTGTTACAGAGAAACAGGGACTGTTTTCGGGAGGTCAGTAGGGAGTCACTGCCTTATAATCCCGTAATCAAACCAGCTGCCTCCTCGCACCCTTCCCCCACATCTCCTGTACCTCCCTTTCCCCCTCACCCTTTCTTTCGATTCGTCTTTTCCTCATCTCAGCCTTTACCACAAACACACTTTCCCGGATCTCTTGTCTGCTTGATATTGCCTTCATCTTTCTGGCATCTATGTAAACACTCCTGCTTCCCTGCCTCCACCCTTCCTTCTCTAACCCCTTTCTCTCTTTCCATTACTCTTCCACTCTCTCACACACACAGGGTGGCATTTCATCAAAGGAGGATATAATCTCCTTAGACACTGAGACATCTAGTGACATTAAAAACTTCAAGCCGCGGCTGTCGTCCTCTTGTAGACGCTCACACGTTGCGCTTGACTTTATTTCTCTAGCTATTACAGCACAACTTGAGTCAAACACTCCAGCGATGTAGAAAACTGTGCAAATATTTTGAGCTAAACTGTAATTTACAAACAGTACATGCAAACAGTGTTTGGTGTGGTGAGCCAAGCAGGATTATAGGTTCTTTAAAGAGACAGTTCACCCAAAAAGGAAAATCTGTTGTATTTGCTCCAGACTTTGTGTGATAAACAGACTGAAATGTACTTATTTAATCACTGACTATTATGACTAGTTGGCTGTTAACCATTGCAACAAATATTATTTAGTTTATCAAATTGAACCTCATCACACTAAATAGTGAATTTAAGGATTAATTCACTCCTGAATTCAAATTTCTTGGTAATTTACTCACCCCCATGTCATCCAAGATGTTCATGTCTTGCTTTCTTCAGTCAAAAAGAAAGGTTTTTGAGAAAAACATTCCAGGATTTTTCTCCATATAGTGGACTTCAATAGGATCAGCGGGTTGAAGGTCCAAATTGCAGTTTCAATGCAGCTTCAAAGGGCTCTGCACGATCCCAGCTGAGGAATAAGGGTCTTATCTAGTGGAATGATCATTTTCTAAAAAAAATCAATTGTTTATACTTTTTAACCAGAAAATGCGTTGGAAAGGTCACCTTTGGTTCGTTCAAAAAGCTAGGGCAAAAAACTCAAATTTTCTTATCCAACTTCAAAATCGTCTGACATTATTTTACCTTTTTTTTGTATAGGGTGTTTTACTTTCTTTGCACGTTCACTTTTATAAACACCAGGTCGGTACTTCTGCCTGTGTCACCTGTGAACTTTCCAATACATAATGTGTGAAGTCTTAGATGCAAAACTAGTAAAAGATGAGCATTTGTGGTTAAAAACATAGAAATTGTAATTTTTTTACAAAATGACTGATCATTTCGCCAGATAAGACACTTATTTCTTGGCTGAGATCGTGTAGAGCCCTTTGAAGCTGCGCTGAAACTGAAATTTAAACCTTCAACTTGCTAATCCTCATTGAAGTCCACTATATAGAGAAAAATCCTTAAACTCTTTATTTCTTTTCCACTGAAGAAAGACATGAACATCTTGGATGACATGGGGGTGAGTGAATTATCAGGAAATTTTCATTTTAATTGTTTAGACCAGTTTTGTGACCTAGACAAACTGCTTGATTGAATAGATCTGATTTAAAAAAAATTGACATTACTACTTCTCTCATAAACACACCAAGGAGATCTATGGCAAATGTCAAAAATTGATTTGAAAAATTGAAATGAATATGATTTTAATTTTGCTACTATGTAAAAATGTATTTCAAAAACTATAGTACATACAGCAAAAACCTATTTCTTAGTAAACTGTAAAACCGTAAATAATTTAACATCATATTATGTGAAATTGTACTGTGAAATATGAGTAAATTACAGTTTTTTCAGTAAAAGAGTGAATTACTGTATAATTTACAATAAAAACTAAGAAAGATCGTTCTTAGAATTTGTGTGACACATCAAATATGATTATTTTTTATTTAAAGGGATAGTTCCCCCAAAAATGAAAATTCTGTCATTAATTTCTCACCCTCATGTGAACTCTCACTTTAAATTGTTTTGTTTCTGCTTGTTTTTGTTATAAGCAGTGTTGGGAAAGTTACATTTAAAAGTAAAAAAAGGAAAAGTAAATTCATGTCTGTACAGTAGAACGCAAGAGCAAAGGAAAAGAAGGTTCAACATTTTTCAGCAATAAAAAACAATGAGCCACAAATGTAAGTTCATCTAAAGTCATTTTTTCTTATTAGTATGGTTAAACTGGATCATCAAAGATCAGCAGCAAAGACATTGGTTAATAAAATGGGATTAAATACATAAAGGATTTTTTTTCAAAGATGAATCATCTGAAAGCTAAATAAATAAACTTCTATTGGTGTATTGTTTGTTAGGATAGGACAATATTTGGCTAAGATACAACTACATGAAAATCAAGAATCTGAGGGTGAAAAAAAATCAAAATATTGAGAATAGTGCCTTTAAATTTGTCCAAATAAAATTCTTAGCAATGCATATTACTAATCAAAAGTTTTGATATATTTATGTTAGGACATGTATAAAATATCTTCACAGAACATGATCTTTACTTAATATCCTAATGATTTTTGGCAAGTGAATTAAATTGTAAATTAAAAAGTAATGTGTTTACTTTACTAGTTACTTGAAAAAAGTTATGTGTGTTACCCTGATGGTGTATTGTCTTTGTATGTATGTCTTTGTGCACCGTCTATACATTATTGTCCATGTATTTGGACAATATTTAAGTATTGTTCTTGTTTTATGGAATGGCCACTAAAGAATAACATCAAATGTTTTTTTTTGTTTGTTTGTTTGTTTTCCTGCCTGTATTATTATGGTGATTATCAGTACATTTAGGTGAAAAGCTGATTTTGGTATAAACATATAAAGAATACAGCATGAAATATACGGGTAAATGTTATAAAATACAAGCACCAATATATCATCCCGCAATATCTGAAACATTGTTGTCGTAATTTTTACAGTGAGCGTATTAAAATAACAGGTGTGGTTGAGTCTAAATAACGTCTTGACTCTGTGTCTGTGTGTGTGTGTGTGTGTGTGTGTGTGTGTGTGTGTGTGTGTGTGTGTGTGTGTGTGTGAGACAGAAGTGGGGGATGGATGGTATATTTTATGGGAAATGCTTATCAGCATGAAAGGTATGACTTTTAAGGCGATGACATTATGATCTAACGTCTCTCTTTCTCCCCTCCCCCATTCATTTTATCTTGTGTGCTTTATTCTTTCCCATCCCTGACTCCTCCTTGCCAGTCTCCAGCAGCCTCACCCCTCACCCCATCTCTCTCTCCTTCTCAGTGTCTGCTGAATCATTTCCTCTTCTCTGTGTAATTTTCTTTCACTCAATTTAAATCGACATTAGAGTGACTTGCTGCCAAGACTGTATTCATGCACTTCATAGCCAAAACATTTTTAATGTATGCAGGCGAAAAGCATTTAGAAAATGGAAAGGCAACTGTGAAAATTTCATCAATGTTGTACAAATCATAGCCAGTGGCTGTAATATATAGTCAAAGCAAAAATTATTCAGACACCAGATATAATTTTTGATTTTTTTACTAGTGGGTGCAGCACATTATAGTTCATTTATATAAGTGTGGATAGCAAAATAAAGTAAACTGTGGCATATGATACCCAAATATCTTAATACAGTGCACTACCAGTAAAACTGATAAAAATTTGGTGTTTAGTGTTTTTTTCTTTAAATGCTAATGCAACCTTTTTACACCACAGACTTAACAAAATGAAGCATTGCTTGGTAATTAGTCAACAAAGTATTGATAGTTGTGTAAATATTGTCATACTGTCTGGATTTTTGGTTGATTGTAATCCATTACAAAACCTTTTCTATCAAAGTTATCTGACATTATCAAGATAAATTTGTTCTGACACAGTTTAACTCTTGAGGTCTTATATTTTATAACCATTTTCTAAACTATAGCGAATAAACTGTGATAATGTGAGAAATGTTGAAGGTGTCTGAATAAATTTTGGTTTGACTGTATAAATTCAAACAAATATACAACTGCATGTCGGAGGCTTGCCAAGAACTTGTTTGTGTCATATTTTACACCAAAAAGTACTTATTTTGTCCTCTCAAAGAAAAAGCAAGAGCAGTTATAGGACCATTCAGTTTTTATAGAAATTACATTTTATTTTAAAATAGTTTATGCATCATAATAGTATTTCCCTTAAATTCACGCTCATTTAAATAACCAAAATGTATTCAAATAAATCAATTAAAGCATTAAACTGTCCACCCCCCCCCCCCCCCAAAAAAAAGAAAATTCTGCCATCATTTATTCATCCTCATGTTGTCCCAAACTTGTATCCATTTCTTTTTTTCTGCAGAATACAGGAGAAAATACTTCACATTAAAAAACCACGGGCATGCCATGGATATCTGTGTGCATAGTCTGCGCGTCTTTGTATTTAACTGCAACGCACATGTCGCGCAGCCTTTTACGCAGAAGTACATGCAGTGTAGGAATAGGTGGTTACACAAGTTTGTATAGTTAATTGTGTTGTAAATGTTAATTGTGTTGTAAATAAGGGTCAATGTTTTTGAAACTGAGATTTATACATCAATCATTTATAAATAAGTTGAATAAATAAGCTTTCCATTGATGTATGATTTGTTAGGATAGGACAAAATTTGGCAGAGATACAACTATTTGAAAACCTGGAATCTGAGGGTGCAAAACGGCTGTCACTTTAAGAGCTGCCCGGATCCAATATATTGTTACACGTTTTCTTTCTCAGCTGTTTGCTTTCACTCAAGACCTAAATTCCTTTGTTTAAAAGGTTACTTGCAAAGACAGGCATTTTGCCACATACAAGTGTGTGTATTTAACCGTTCAAGGCCTATAAAGTGGCAAAAATAATTTGGTTCAATACTCCTGCACTCTATAAACGCCGCCTTCACATATGTGCCTCTCTCACGCAGCGTGTGCATATAGCGAAAGGAGTTCTCTTTCACTGCTTATTTTATTTGAACAGCTTACAATCACATGTTTTCAAACTGCAATGCTTAAAAATGTGTGCAAACTAAGTTTTCGGTACCACGTAGTACAGTAACATCACATGAGCATGTTAACCGCAATAGAGACGATAGGTAGGTCTCTACCTGCGGACAAATTTCTTCCGGTTAATCATGTCTACCGGTATATCGGTATATTTTCTTTTTTTAATCCTTCACCCTTTATGTCTTTTCAGCTCTAAACTTCCTGTGTGTATTTTCAAAGTTATATGTTCTATATGTGCATTTGTGTGTGTATGAGCATAAAGTATGTGTGCACTTGATGGACACGCATGACTCACTCCACAGCATGTTGCTAATTTCACAGCCAGTGAGCTGTAGATGATATCACAGGCTGTACTGACACCAACCCGACTCAGTTCACATGTTGAGATGGACTTCTGAAATACTACAACTCTCACAGCTACAGCATTAAAGTGTTTCATATTGCTATAGAGTAAAGCACAGACTGCGTGACTGTCAGAGTAACTGAAGTGATGTTTTGACTGAGCTGTCAGACCTGTTCTTATCACTAAAGTGATTTGACATACTGCTTTTACACTTACTGTGATGCAGGACTAGGCTTGTAGTTTTCCAGTTTGTTATTGCTCTCTAACTCATCTTCCTTTGTCTCTGTCTGTTTCTCAGATGGCATTCACAGCATCAGCGCTCAGTGTGTGTTGCGGGTTCTCATCATTACGGAGGAGATGCTCAGCAGCAGCATCACCGTGCGACTCCAGAACATGTCCCAGGAGCACTTCCTGTCGCCGCTGCTCACCCACTTCCTGGAAGGGGTGTCAGCAGTACTTTCAGTCTCTCCTGATGATGTGTTTGTGTTCAACGTGCAGCCGGATGCAGATGCAGGAAAAGTGCTCAATGTTAGTTTCTCCGCTGCTTTGCCGGGAGGGCAGTTTTTCGCTTCGGAGGCTCTGGAGGAGCAGCTGTACCTCAACAGACCTAGGCTCAATGCCCTCGCACATATGGAGGTAAAACACATATACACACGCTCAGTTGTAGCAATAGCTAACAAAACATTGTTTGGGTCAAAATTATTGATTTTTCTTTTATTTCAAAAATCAAAAGGATATTAAGTAAAGATCACGTTCCATGCAGATATTTTGTAAATTTCCTACCGTAAATATATCAAAGCTTAATTTTTGATTAGTAATATGCATCGCTAAGAACTTTATTTTGACAACTTTAAATGTGATTTTCTCAATATTTAGATTTTTTTGCACCCTCAGATTCCAGATTTTCGAATATGTGTATCTCAGCCAAATATTGTCCTATCCTAACAAACCACAAAGCAATGGAAAGCTTATTTATTCAGCTTTCAGACGCTGTGTAAATCTCAATTTCAAAAAATTGGCCCTTATGACTGGTTTTGTGATCCAGGGTCACACATTTCATAAGTTCAGTTAAATCTGATTCTGTTGCATAGCACTGAATAAAAATAATATAGTGAGATTTTGATATTAATATGTTTTCTGTCCAATTAATTTTTTTTACTTTCAATAAAAGTGTGGTTGTTTTAGTCAGTATCATTAGAATTACTGAGTTAAATTAAATGAAACCATTTTCGGGTTCTGTGAATCCAGGATTGTCAGTTTCGGCCCAGAATTTTAATTTCAGGGCATTCCTAAAATACAGTAAGAAAATCTAACTTTAAAATAAATGTCAAATACTGATTATTTGTTTTGATATTTTGTTAAATAAAACAGTGGCATTCATGCAAAGTGTTTGTAATATGAGAACCATTAAAATAAAATAATTAATAATAATTTAATTATTCAAAAAATAAAATTTAATATTTTAAATAAACTTACACTATAGTGTATATACACTATATACACTATAGTGCTATAGCATTTAGAAGTTTTAGGTTTTCAAAGATTTTTTTAAAAGATGTTTTTAATTAAGTCTCTTATGCTGGCCAATACAGTAAAAACAGTAATATTGTAAAATATTATTACAGTTTAAAATATAATTTATTCTTGTGATGTCGTAGCTGAATTTTCTGTATCATTACTCCAGTCTTCAGTTTCACACAAATCTTAAGAAATAATTCTAATATGCTGAGTTGCTGCTCAAGAAACATGTATCAGTGTTGAAAACAGTTATGCAGCTTAATATTGTTGTGGAAACCATAATATGTTTTCTTTTAGGATTATTTGATTTTATATTATTTAATAAACTTCAGAATTTCCGGTTTTGGCCCACTTCGGTGCATCCCCAAGACACAGTAAGAAAATAGCATTCATACATTTTAAAGTATGGTTTAAGTGATTTAAGCACTATGTGAGCCATTAAAATCAAACAAATCAATCAATCAGATATCATTTAACTATTTAAAAATCAAAGTCAATAAACTTACACAAACGTTCAAAGTTTTGGGTCAGTGAGATTATTATTGTTTTTTTTTAAATGTTTTTTTAAATATAAGAAGTCTCTTATGCTGGCCAAGGCAGCATTTATTTGATAAAAATACAGTAATATTGTGAAAACAGTAATACTGTGAAAAATTATTACAGTTTAAAATAACTGTCTTCTGTTTTAATATTATTAATATTTTAAAATGTAATTTATTTCTGTGATTTCAAAACTGAATTTCAGCTGTCATTATTCCAGTCTTCAGTGTCACATGATCCTTCAGAAATCATTCTAATATGCTGATTTCATATAAATATGTTGAAAACAGTTACAGCTTAATATTCTTGTGGAAACCATAATATATTTTCTTTCAGGATTATTTGATTAATAGAAAGTTCTTTGTAACATTATTGTAACATTTTTTTAATTAACCCCCCCCCCCCCCCAAATAATTCTAATAAACTTCCTTAATAAATTAAGGAATAAAAAGATGTATTTAAAGCTGTTTATTCAATTCACATTTAATAAATAAATAAATATAATGTTTGAAAAACACAGCTTGGATAGAATTTTAAATGCAAAATTTGAAATCCATTCTTTTTTGTGGTGATAGCACACACAAACATACAGACACACTTACACTCCTCTGACTCTGTATTTTGTATTCCGGCAGGTTCTCCCGTTTGATGATAACGTGTGTTTACGTGAGCCATGTCAGAACTACATGAAGTGCATCAGCGTTCTCCGCTTCAACAGCTCCGCTCCCTTTATCGCGTCCCCTTTCACGCTGTTCCGGCCCATCCATCCCATCACAGGGCTGCGCTGCCGCTGCCCTGCCGGATTTACGGGAGATTACTGCGAGATTGAAATTAACCTGTGTTACTCAAACCCCTGCATGAATGGAGGAGTGTGCGCTCGTAGAGAGGGAGGCTACACCTGCATCTGCCGAGAGGATTACACAGGTGAGAATGTGATTTGGTTTTTAAGAAGGGCAATGTGTTATTGTGTCTTTCTAGATGATGGGAAAAGAACTTGGGAAAAGGACTTGCAAAAGAACGTCTTGTGCACTTTGCAGTTTACTCTGGCCAAGAATCGCCCACTTATGGCTGGTTCACACTGCCAAAACAGACGGCAACATTTCAAATGTGTACTAAAGTTGGCTGTTGGATGTACAGTAGAATGAAGAAAATAAAAACTGTCATGTTCATGCTGCCTAACAGACAGCAACAGGCAGGTTGACACACTGATCCAACAAACCCAACAACCCTTGGCATTTGATGTTTCTTGTGTGGTTAGACAGGAAAGCACAGAATATCTTTTGAAGGTTTTATGCTAGGAGTTGGACTATTCTATTCCAAATTGTATTGATTTGATTCATTTCTGATTTATTTTTGAAGGTTTTAGTTGAAAAAAAAAATCTTTCTTAGCTAATGCTATACGTTACTTAAAGATCCTTCTTGCTTGGTAGTACAAAAATGTGAATTTATGTAATCGTTTTTGTCAAACTGTCAAATATAACTGCTCTGTGGATACCAACTGTGAATATAAACTTTATATTGGATTTCTTATGAAAAAAAAAAAAGTTTTTATAACTATTAGGGCTGGATAAAAAAACTTCAATTTCTCTATTTTAATTGGTTCTCATTTCATAAAACAATATTGATTTTTAAATCCCAAATGTCGATAAGCCTGTTTTCAGTTAATGAACAGAATACTGTAGTGCGCCTCCCATCCAGTAAATTGCAATAAGCTTTGTGCTTTGTTACTTTTGATATGAAACAATGTCTCCGATTTTAAATTCTGTCCATTTTATTACAATATTCAAAGAATAAATGTTGTTTTGGCGCTGTACGTTAAAAGAAAGAGTACAACTTATCGAAATCCATATCCTGTCTCATGTAATTGCTCAATCAGTGTTGTAACAATACAGTATGTCACATAACGTCACATTTACCTCAGAAAAAAACATATTCGGTGACCATATACTTATTAGTCAGCTAGAAAAATGAACTCTAGAGAGGACCATTTAGCTAAATATATGCACCATATAACAAATTGTTTTAATATTTAAGTTCGAATAAACCAGTCAATTTTTTTATGACAGCCACCATTTAAATGTTAATATTTCAAAAAACGAATTGGAATAGAAATATAATTTTGAAATTTAAATGTTACTTTTTAGTTTAATATTATAATTTTAACCTTCAATATTACAGTAATGTAGTACCAACTGACTCTCATGTGTATATTTTACAACATTAGTTGAGAGTTTTTTTTTCCTTGAACAAATTTGAGATTTATTGTACCAGATACACACTATTGCTATTTAAAATAACTGTTTTCTATTTAAATATATTTTAAAATGCAATTTATTTCTGTGATTTCTACATTTTTAGCATTATTTTATAATTATTTATTACTCCAGTCACATGATCCTTCAGAAATCATGTTGAAAACTGCTGAGTAGAATTATTTCAGGCTGCTTCGATAAATAGAAAGTTCAGAAGAACAGCATTTATCTGAAATAGAAATCCTTTGTATCATAATAAATGTCTTTATCATCACTTTTTCAATTTAAAGCATCATTGCTAAATAAAAGTATTAATTTCTATAATTGATATTATGATATTACAAAATATTTTTATTTCAGATAAATTCTGATCTTTGGATCTTTATATTCATCAAAGAATCCTGAAAAAGTACTGTTTTAAATATTGATAATCATAATATTAAAAAATGTTTCTTGATCTTTCTTGACACTGAAGACTGAAGTAATGGTTCTGAAAATTTAGTTTTGATTAAAGGAAAAAATACAATTTTCTTTTAAATTTTAAACAGTTATTTTAAATAGTAAAAATATTTCACAATATTACAGTTTTTGCTGTATTTTGGATCAAATAAATGCAGGCTTGGTGAGCAGAAGAGAATTCTTTAAAACAACATAAAAAAAATCCTATATATATATATATACAAAATAATTGTATATTGTAAATTGTAAAGCATAATTGAATCGAATCATGAAATTGTGTCAAAACCCAGCCCTAATAACTGTGAAAAAAATTATTGAAAATTGAGTGGCACATGGGTTGCTATTAAACCAAGAGTCGAAATTTGGTTGGTTGCTTCTGTGATTGAACTGACAAACTGTGTGTTTTTTTTTTTACTGGATTTGCAAATGGACAAAGTAAAGCATTTGACAAAACAACAAAGAAAAACACTCAGCAAATGGCAACTTATTTCTTAATTTCTAAATTATTACTCCTAGTCCTCGATACATTTGGACTGCAAATATGAGTCTAATAAATATACTTACCGTTAAATAGACTTGCTAAAAAATTAATAGTCATGGTGTGAACAATCAGTCTTGGGATTTCAAGACTCAGTATTGAGATCTTTCAAAGGAATATCACGATTAATGGGAAAATCAATATTTTAACCCAGCCCTGGCTATAAGCGCCTTCAGTGTTTCCAAAACCAGCAACTAGTTCTTCCAAAAAAGCTCTTGAAAATTATTCAGCAGCCTGCCAATCAAGCAATGGCAGTTTGCAATATGCATCAGATGGCCAGCAAAGGAGCTGTGAGCGGTCTGTGGGCGCACCATCTGATGCTGAGACTAGACGGTGGCTACTGGTGGTGAAGCACACCCGCTAACCGGTTTATTTTTTTAGTGTATGTGTGTGGCCATGGGGCTTAAACAGACCTAAACAGTCAGTCAGAAGTTAAATGAGCAACTCTAAGTAATACAAACGCTGCAGTATGAGAGAAAGTGAAAGAGAGAGAAAGAAATCCAACGGAAGGAGGAAAGCAGGGGCAGATGCAGGATCCCCTGAGGGCCGTACCATGTGTGTGGTGGGGGTTGGGAAGAGAGGGTGGTTTAGCCCATGAGGAGAAGAATAGCTTTGATGAATTAAACATCATCTGAACGAAGGGGAGAGAATACATTACCAAATATTCTGAGGGGATGGAGTGGATCGGTACAGGCGAGGAGAGCGAAACGGAGAAAGAGAGGGGAAGAAAGAGGGAGAAGTGCTCTTAATAGTAAGTCAGGAAGTGAACAGCTGGAGAAAAAGCGAATAGAGAGAGAGCGAATACCAGACACAAATATAGTAGATTGAGACACTAAAGATGGAGAGATATTTGCAGAGAGCCTTTCCCTGCTGGATTCTAAGTGATTCAGAGTCAACCGAGAATCAATGGAGATTTGTTTAAGTGTGCAAGTGTGTGTTTGGAGAGCATGTGTGTAACTAAAAGCTCACCTTTTGTCCTTGTAAAGAGAACTGAGCTTAAATGCTCTTGGTGTGCATGTGAGTGAATAACTCTATGTGCTATCACTTGTGTTTGTTGTGGATATGTGAAGACAGTACTATTTTTGTCAGTAACTTTTATACCTCACCTTATACCTAAGTGTTTGTATTTTTGATTTTGTACATGCTATGTTTATGTTCATGTTGTTTGTGTGTGTGTTTCTGGCAGTTCTGGTTGAGGAGTTTAAAAGAAATTGCTGTAGGTCTCTGAATGTGTGTCAGTAGGGGCTCTGAGAGCAGGAGCAGTCAGTGTGAAATGTTTTCTCAGAATTGCTTGTGTTCATGTCAGACAGTCCATATGGTTTAACTAGGGCCAGGGGCATACGCTTTGAAATGGGATTATGAGACATGTTGAATAATAATAAAACATTCTAAAATCTGTTTAATTAAATTCAAATGACAAATCGTGCAATACTGGAACACTATTATATATTCAACACCACTACTGGCAAGAAACCATGTAATTGACCCTTCGCAAAGACCTACACTATTAGTTACCGCGCTGGCGCTCTTATGCCATACATCATGTTCTTACCTAGTGAAAAATACATTGTGTCTCAGCTTTCAAATTTTGTAATTTTTTAATAAATTCAGACAATAAAAACCATTTAGTGACCTGATTATCTCTTCCTTATAGCATGAAATAAACATGAGTAAATATCATAAGCTATCTTGTTTCAACCGTGTGGAAAAATGTCATTACACACTATTTTTCAAGTTCAAGTCCATCTACTCTCCTGTTTGGTTTATTTGTTGGACAAAAATGGATGCAGATATATATATATATATATATATATATACATGCATACAGTTAAAGTCAAAAGCATAAATCCACCTTCAAAATGCAAAATGTTAATTATTTTAGCAAAATAAGAGAGATCATATGAAATGCATGTTATTATTATTATTATTATTATTTTTGACTATGTAATATGTATATTTAGTACTATGTAATATGATATTTCACATAAAAGACGTTTACATAAAACGTTATAAAAATTAGGGGCGAAAACGTTTTGTAAATTTGAATTATTTTGTCTTCCGGAAAGCATGTAAGCATCTTCTGTAGCTTCTGAAGGGCAGGACTAAATGAAAAAACTATGATATTTAGGCAAAATAAGAAAAACGTTTACATCTTCATTCTTTTCAAAAGTTTTTGGCTCTTAATGTATAGTTTTTCCTTCTGAAGCATCAGTAAGCATTTGAACCTTCTGTAATAGTTGTATATGAGTCCCTCAGTTGTCCTCAGTATGAAAAGATGAATCTCAAAACCATACAGTCATTGTTGGAAAGGGTTCAAATACCTAAAAATGCTGAAAAACCAAATCATTTGTGGGACCAGAAGGATTTTTCTAAAGAACAGCGGGCAGTTTGGGACTTATGAACAACTATCACTAAATAAAAAAAACACAGCTGTGAATCATATAATGAATATTAAAAAATAAATAATTAACATTTTGCAGATTCTGCAAGGTGTTTGTAAACTTTTGATTTCAACTGTAAATTATTTTTTCTTTTCTTTTTTAAGATAAAACCAGATAAAAATTAGTCAATAGATCTATTCAGTTTATAGATAATTTTGGATAGTGCTAGCTGTGTTAATTTTGACAGCGAATTTTGATGTAGACTTAAATGCCATTTAGTTTTAGTCGTATTTTAGTCATCTGAATTGTTTTAGTCCAGTTTTAGTTGGCTAAATATAATACAATTTTAGTCTACGAAATCTACAGTTAAGTTGCAATGCTGTAATATCTGTCTTTAGTCCATGTAGACTTGGTTAGATAATTTGATACCACCTTAGAATCTCTTAGTAAATTAATGTATCAACAGCATTAGTTATTCCTTATGAAGAAAGTCCTTCCTGTTTAACAATTTATCATTTTAGTTAGTCAGAAAAATTCAGTCGATTTGGTATTCAGAGGCCTGTGACCTGCTTATATATTTTTATTCAGGGCACAGCGACTTATTTCATATGGCTTTTGAATATTCATTCTAGTGCTGTCAAGAGGAATGTGCGCTAAAATCCTTTTCCCTTTGCAGGTGATATGTTTGTAAGCTATGATGAATATGCTAATACCTCTCCTTGAATATGCAAATAAGTCTCAGTCTAAGTAGCCAGTAGGATAAAGGCTGGACTGAGCTTCTCTAAATCCCTAAGTCCATGTGTCTTGAGGGTTTTGGTGTGTGTATGTGTGTAGCTGGTTTGTGGTGAGCAGTTACTATGGTGTAAACATTAATGGTTTGTTTGCCTGTAGTGTGTGTCTGTCCATATGTGTGTCCCAAGGCATTTTGCTGTATGTGTGTGTATTTCTGTGGTGGGTAAAAGTTTGAAGTGCTTTTTAAAGGCAGTATTTTCACACTCCCAGTAAAGGGAGACGGAGATGTCTACATGCGTGTCTGTGCCAGAGGTTTGTACACGCATGCACATTAATGTGCTTTATTTAACCGTTGCCAGAGGCTCACTAGCACAATGCTGGAAGATCACAGTGCCAGAATCTGGCTCACATTTGGCTCAGCATCATAAAGCCTAAGGGCAGGATTGCTGATGTTTCGAAACCCAAACAACAAGGTGCTTTATGTAGTGTGTGTGCGTGTGCGTGTGTGTGTGTGTGTGTGTGTGTGTGTGTGTGTGTGTGTGTGTGTGTGTGTGTGTGTGTGTGTGTGTGTGTGTGTTTGTGTTTGTCTGTTATTGGTCCACTGGGACATTCCCGTCTACAGGTTTTTACAGAGCTTTTACACATTGCTAACAAAGTATGTATGTGTGTAAGCTAGACCCCTGCTGATACAGTGATGGTACAATTTATAGGATTTTGATCCAAATGTGTCTTACAGACTGATTAAAATACAGTCATCAATGTTCAGCTCTGTGCTGTGTGAAATGATTCTTGGATGAAGTAAAAATAGAACTTTAAAAAAAATGTTATGTGATTTGGTCCCATTCGCTCCCTATTCCCAGCACGCACTAGGGCATGAATAATCATTAGGTTTGCATTTTGGAATATTCACCAGTTTTATTTAAATTTGTGTTGCTGGTTTTGTTGTCACATTTAGTACCTTGTATTTTTTTAACTTGTAAAATTATTTTTATTGTGGTCTAAACAAAATAATATCTGATTGTGAGCTTGCATTGTGAGAAAGAGGTTTAAGCAAGGGTTCCTGGTGCATCTACCAACCCTAAAAAAGTGAAAAAGGACAATCCAGTAACTGTTTTGGTAAGCCTTTCTCTGGAAGGGGATCTTATTATATTATGTTTCCACCCAAGGCACCACCATAATGTTTTCGCAAGTGACAATGGTGTACCAGTTGTAACGGCGTGGCAAAAGTTTGCCGCTTTCTGTGCGCGTGCTTTGGATGTGTGTGCTCAGAAAACCATATCAGAATTTTAAACTAATATGTTTTAAAACGCATGATTTCAGCACGATATACATGATAATCAAGACTGAACTGATGTTTTTTGGCAGAGTATCTGAGGTACGAGCTGTAAAGGCACAGCCCTATTCTGGAAAAGGGGGCGGGGAGCAGCAGCTCATTTGCATTTAAAGACACATGCACGAAAACAGCATTTAATGCAGACTTTAACAGCTTAAAGCCAAGGAGTAGTTCACTTTCAGAACAACAATTTACAGATCATGAACTCACCTCTTTGTCATTCAAGATGTTTATGCCCTTCTTTCTTCAGTTTTTTGAGGAAAACATTTCAGGGTTTCTCTCCATATAATGGACTTCTATGGTGCCCCCGAGTTTGAACTTCCAAAATGCAGCTTCAAATCGCTCTAAACGATCACAGCCGAGGAAAGAAGGGTCTTATCTAGCAAAACGATTAGTTATTTTCAAAAAGAAAATTACAATTTATATACTTTTTAACCTCAAATGCTTGTCTTGTCTAGCTCTGTGTGTACGCTGTGTAGAGATTAAAAAGTATATAAATTGTAAATGTTTTTAAAAAATAAACGATTGTTTCGCTAGATAAGACCCTTCTTCCTCGGCTGGGATCATTTAGAGCCCTTTGAAGCTGCATTTAAACTGCATTTTAGAAGTTCAAACTCAGGGGCACCATAGAAGTCCATTATATGGAGAGAAATCCTGAGAGAAACATCTTGGATGGCAAGGGGGTGAGGACATTATCTGTAAATTTTGGTTCTGAAAGTGAACTACTCCTTTAATTTATTAAATCTTTTTAAATGTAATCAAAATAGGAAATTGTTCAAATTTGCTAATTTTGAGTCACGACAACATGACATTTTACGTTTAGTCAAAGCATTTACTTTACATTTACTTTTTTATGTTATGGCTCATAACTGATAAACATCTGATGATAAAATTTAAAAGTAATTTGTCTAACTAAATTAAAAAATAAAATACTAAAAACTAATATCAATCTTAAATATCAACACCTATGTAGGACATTATTAACATTTGAAAATTGAATGCAATAAGACTGAATTGAATAAGTGTATATCAATGTGTGCATGTGTGTGTTTTATGTATTTTAAATGCCCCGTTTTTTCTGTCTGTCTCAGGCGAGCATTGTGAGTTTGATCGGCGTGGTGGCCGGTGTGTGGCAGGCGTTTGTCGTAATGGCGGTACATGTCGTGAAATCTCCGGAGGGGGATTCCGGTGTGAGTGTCCTGCAGGAGGTTATGAGAAGCCATATTGCTCTGTCACCACCAGATCCTTTCCACCAAAATCATTCATGATGTTCAGAGGGCTCCGTCAACGATTCCACCTTTCCATCTCTCTCTCGTGAGTATGCACACGGACACACCTGTCAATAGACCTTAGGTAATGTCAAGTCCAAATTTATGACGGAGACGACCAAGATTTTCTTGTATCATGATTTAGAATCTTTTTTTTCTCTCAGACAGAATTTTTTTATAAAATATTACCCACTCTTACCTAGACTTTTAAATATTATGTAATATGTATATGTCATGAATCTTGTTTTCTTCTTTGTGATCTGTTCCTTATAGTCTCTCCTCTCTCTTTCATGCTCTCTCTTAAGAAAAGCTCCTTAGCACTCTCTTTCATCTTGTGTTTTTTTCCACTTCCCCTTGTGAGTGCTATTTTCTGGTCATGTGTTTGATGCGATTGGTCAGGGTTTGGTTGCTGTGGCACAGAGGTAATATAATGGATGTTTGTTGTAATCTCCAGGGCAACTAAAACAGAGCTATTTTATTTATTAACATGGTCAAATATCAACACATCCACAAAGGGCACAACCTTCTCTCATTTCCCTAGACACGCCAGAATATTAAATCCTTCTCTTTCTCTTGGTTGAAGTGTTGCCTCTCTGCACGGAAAGACTGACCATGTCCTATAAAAAACTCTTTTAAATCTAAAAGTCTTTGCTTAGTAGAGCGTAAACAAGGGCCATCATTCTCACAGCTCAGGTCTTTTGTCAAGGTTTTGTCTGGACCAAACTAAAAGATGTTTAAAGTGAATCTTTTTGGTCACCAAAGAGGACTTGCCATCTTATATTTGACCTAAGATGGTACTTCACTGCCGAAATATGTTGAAAGTTCATAATTTAATAAAACGAACGATGAACAATACAATACTTTTTGACTTTAAGAGTTCTAATGGATTTTGTTTGCTGAACCCCTGCCATGAAAACTTCCTATATTGACTTGGAAATCAAATGGAATTAGTTTAGAGATCATTTTATGCTGAGTGTACTCTTCTCATTTTGCTGACATCACATTATAAACCACTAAATGGACCTGGTCCTGTACTGATTCATTCCAGATCTTTGATGAGCATTTAATGTGTTTTGTAGGTTTGCCACATTGGAAAGTAATGGTTTGCTCTTCTATAATGGTCGGTTTAATGAGAAGCACGACTTCCTTGCTTTGGAGATACTGGATGGACAAATGGTTCTAAAATACTCCACAGGTAAAATAAAAATAAAGTGATTTTGTGTGTGTGTGTGTGTGTGTGTGTGTGTGTGTGTGTGTGTGTGTGTGTGTGTGTGTGTGTGTGTGTGTGTACCTGGTATTCATCACGTTGTGGGGACCAAATGTCCCCACAAGGATAGGAATACCAGTAGATTTTGACCTTGTGGGGACATTTCTCAGGTCCCCATGAGGAAACAGGCTTATAAATCATGCACAATGAGTTTTTTTGATGAAGTAAAAGTGTGCACAATCTCCTGTGAGGGCTAGGTTTAGGTGTAGGGCCACAGAAAGTACGGTTTGTACAGTATAAAAACCATTACGCCTATGGAATGTCCCCATAAAACATGTAAACCCAACGTGTGTGTGTGTGTGTGTGTGTGTGTGTGTGTGTGTGTGTGTGTGTGTGTGTGTGTGTGTGTGTGTGTGTGTGTGTGTGTGTGTGTGTGTGTGTGTGTGTGTGTGTGTGTGTGTTCAGAAAGTTGAAATAAACCCTGGAGCCATCTATGGTTTTTTATTTGGGATTATAATGTAATTCTATTTATGTTTATGTGGTGTAAATTTTGTCTCTGTAATATCAACTTCTGATCTCTGTGTGACCTTTGCACAGGTGAGTCGTCTACTCAGGTGAGTCCATACCTGCCTGGTGGAGTGAGTGATGGCAACTGGCACACCGTTCACATCCATTACTACAACAAGGTGAGAAAGACCTCTAAAGAAGCAGTTTTGTGTATATGTGTGCTTTGTGTTTGTGTACTTATGGGGACTATTTTGTACTATTTGTGCTTGTATCTAGCCAAAGCGCAGTGTGAGCGGTGATGTTCAAGGTCCGTCTGATGAGAAGGTCGCAGTCTTGAGTGTAGATGACTGTGACACGGCAGTTTCTCTGAGGTTTGGCGCTCAACTCGGCAACTACAGCTGTGCTGCACAGGGAAGACAGACCAGCAGCAAGAAGTGAGCTTCTACAGCCTCAAAAATACACATATACATATTCACATTAGGGTTGTAACAGCTCTCTGTACAAAAAACCAACCATACCGTTTTCCACCCACGGTTCGGTACGTACTTACACTGCAGTTCAACTTTAAGAAATATGACAAGGCATCTGTAATAAGATTTGTTAAAAATAACAACACGTAAAACAGACAAAATTCATTTTTCTGTCGATGGATACACATTCTGGCTTCCCAATACAGCGATGAACAAAAAAGATGTGGACAAACCAGTCACTCTTTGTAAACTTTGTTCAATGCGAGTGGCGTATGCTTGAAAATGACCAGTCATTTATTCCATCATCACCTGGGTGTTGATAGCACACCTGCACAGGTGAGACCTAAACAGCACATGTTGCTATTTGTGTTTAAACTAAATGCATTTAAGCCATGTCTGTTTAAACATTCAAGAGTCAGAAAATGCAATTGAGAGCTCACGCACACAGTGAGAAGATTTGTGTGTGCGCCAGTGTTGCCAAGTCTGAGGTTTTCCTGTGAAATTGGGCTACTTCAACACTGTTGCTGCGGGTTGTTTTTCATGTTCGCGGGTTGAAATGACCCCAATAATGTGATATTTAGTTGCTGGAATGTAAATTTTAACAGGGGACCTGAGCCAAAAACGTGTATTTTACCCCCCAGAACGTGATTTTTACTTGAAACGCCAATGGGCTAGTTTTGAGTAGCAAGTGGGTGAGTTTTGTTGAGAAAACCTGGCAACCCTGGTGTGCACTCATCTGAAGTGCACAAACCCACATTTAGGTGTGCAAATATTGAGTTCTTATTCAAGTCTTGTGCTTGAATGGACATATTCACACAAAAAAATATCAAAATTCCTGTCTTGGTAAGTAGCTGCAGCGCAAACCGGCTTTCTGCGTTAAAGTAGTTCTGTCGGGATTTACTAAAGTGGCACAGTGAAGAATGAGCGCTGAAAAGGCATGGACAGTTATTTTTGTGCCTGACCTTACTGAAAATTTATTTGTAGGAGTTTCCCTTTTAGACTGTAAAAAAATATGGACGCAGTATCCTTTACGTCACCCGTAGGTTTCTGAAGAGCATTTTTGAAGCTCATCGTGGGCGGGAGTCGGCTGTCGCTATTTTGGAATCGCGTCATCGCGCCATCACACGTCACTGCAGGATAATCGAAAATGTGCAAAGAGGCAGGACGTGGGTGGAGCTGGTTGCTGAAACCACACCCACCTACCACGACAGTGGTGACAGCAGTGGCAATCCACCTGTCACTCAAGTGGTCACGCCCTTAATTATTTAGAACTTTAAGCCTTAATATAACTTAAACGGATGAGTTATCATGGGAATGATCTTACTGCATCTGTTTTCTTTAATATGCGCATTGCTGGTAAATGACACACAGAATTTTCCCCTCCCATCTGTGCTTTTATAGAATTGCGCTCTAATGCTAATTTGCCCTGTTTAATAAATCTGGCCTATAGTCAGTTGAACGTACAGTATCAGTGTACTGGAGCCGTGCATTGTCTTAAAGTGACAGCGCTTTTTTAATGTTAATCAAAAAACAAAAGGAAATCACTTACTTCTCTTGATTGAATAGCTTTTGCAACTTTAAGGATTCATCTTTAATTTATACAGTCAAATATGCGTTATTTTACATTCGACTACTACAATTTCTGGACCTAAAAACTAATGTTAGACTTTGGCTTTGGTTATTTGTTCTTACTTGTTATTTGTTCTTATTTTCTTTAATTTTATTTGACAGTATATATTTTTCCCTAAACATAGCACAGACCGAACCGATTAGCACATACCGATTCTAAAATGGTGATACAAACCAAACCGTGAGTAATTTGAAATTGTTACACCCCTAGTTCACATACCAGAATTGTTGGTTATGCTCGGGGGAACACCATTAGCATCTCTCTCATTCTCTCCTTCTGTATTTTTTTCTCACAGGTCTTTGGATCTGACAGGCCCATTATTTATGGGTGGAGTTCCTAACCTGCCTGAGAATTTCCCGTTTACTACGAGAGAATTTATTGGCTGCATGAAAGACCTGCATATTGATAACAGACCAGTGGACATGGCAGGATTCATCGCTAATAATGGCACTTTACCTGGTGTGTATGATTGTTTACAATGTGATGATAGTGACGTCCTGTTTTTGTCTCGTGGTGTCAACACACACTATCATTTAAAAGTTTGGATTAAAGGTCCTTGCATAATGAGTCCGAAATTTTCCACGTGTTTTATTCCGATGCCAAAAACCCAGCAAATTGAACCAGAATTTTTATTTATTTATTTATGATGGACTAAAGTTTCTGAGCCAGTGTGTAGATGTGATTGACACAACATGAGGTCATATTTATTTTTTATTTTGCAAAAAGTTTAATTTCTGAAGAACCATGTGACACTGAAGACTGGAGTAATGGCACAGGAATAAATTACATTTTTAAATTAATAAAAGAGAAAACAGTTTATTCCTTTTTTTAATGGTAAACATGGTATTTTTGTCAATATTTTTGAAACTGAGCACAAGAGACTTGTTTTTTTTCAGTCTTACTGACCCCAAACATTTGAATGGTAGTGTATTGGCTGTTATTGTGATGTTTCTCTGAATGGCTGAAGCAGTTGTCAGTTAATATTCTTTGTCTTTATTAGGTTGCAGTGCCAAACTGCCTTTCTGTAAATCAAACCCATGCCAAAATGGTGGCACATGTAGGGTGAGCTGGGAAACGTACTCCTGTGACTGCCCTGTTGGATTTGGAGGGAAGGACTGCAACTTAGGTGAGACCCACATAAGCATTCAAAACGAACATAAATGCATAAAATATTTTTCTGTTGATCTTTAAGTGAACATTAGATCAGAACGCCAGTGTCAGACAGGAACTATTACTAAATGTTAATGCCACGATGACATCACTGATGATGGTATTGTTGGAATGATTCTTCCACAGTGATGTCCCACCCCCACCGTTTCCTTGGAAACAGTGCGCTGTGGTGGGACCTGAAGAATGAAGTCACCATCACTACACCCTGGTACATGGGGCTGGTGTTCCGCACCAGATCAAAAGAGGGAGTTCTCCTGCAGGCTCAAGCTGGACAGTACACCAACTTGATCTTTCAGGTATACACACTTAGAAATACACAGAATAACATGTAACACACAGTAATGCACACAGAAATAGAAAGAAACACTAGAAAAGGTTTAACCCTTTGTTATTTAGTCTGTGTTTCATCTCATTACTAATAAAAACTGACATTTTGAATTATGAGACATTCTTTCTTGCACAGATTTTATTTTATTCTGAAGGCAATGAAATAAAATGTTTGGTCACCAAAGCAAATTTTAAAATTGAAAGTTTACATTTACATGGGCCAAAGACGTTAAGATGTCCACATCAAAAGAAATGTACAAAAGTGATTTTATGTTCATAGGAAGCACATTGAATGTAATTAAACCGCTACTTTTAAGGTTTTAAATAAGTTTTCGGAGAAACAACTGTCAATATTTGGTTGAAATAATGTTATATTGTCATAATATATATCATTATAATGTTATATTGTCATTCAGTGTCACTAGGATAGTGGCAAATTTTTAAAATGTAGAATTACATTTACTATACAATTAGTATTGGGGTGAAAGAAATTCATCTTTTAATATGTGATAAATAGATTTTTGTTGTAAATATACCTGACAAGCCTGCTACCCTGAATGACATTTCTTCTGTAAATTAGGGAAAAATGTATGAAATTAATTTTTTTGCTCAGAACAAAAACAAAAATGCAGTTAAATTAAACAGAAAACTTTTCCATATTTTTTGGAAAAACAAAAACAATTTAAAGCATTATTACACTTTCGTCTTTGACCCACATATAATGTAAATTAGATTTTTATTTACATTTTGATTCAATTTAATATCAAGATTTACTGTAATAACTTTTATTACATAATCTAATTGGTAAAAAGAGGAAGTTACTACAATTTGTATTTTTATTACAATAGTTTCAATTGTAGTTTCTAAATGTGCTACTATTTTTTCATAGCTATTTCATTTTGCATTTTAAAAAACAATAACAAAAATTTTCATTAAAGGCACGTAGAATCAAAGGATTGAAGCCTCCATGAATTATGAAGCAAGTTTTCCCCTGTGTGAAAGCTGTACTATTCTAACGCTCTCTGGCAAAGATTCCAAGAAATGTCTTAAATCATTAAAAGCCCAGTAAATGAAAAACATAATCTGTTTTGGAGTAGGAAACAAACATTTTCACTAGAAGCACAGTGTTAATAAACTAAAACTAGCTTGACTTCCAATAACACTTTGAAGAAGACAGTTCTGCGCTGAACTCCAAAGGCTGCAGATGCTTAGATGATCAAGTATAACTCTCATATCCTATGCAAACATTAAATGAAATTGACTAATTGTTAATTATTAAAAAGCCCTGGTGTTTATATGTCTCATTCCAGGTGGTGTCAGGTCAGTTGGTGTTTTCTGTGGCACGGGGTTCGACTCGGCCGGTCAGGTTGAGACTGGATCAGGTTCAGGTGTGTGATGGACGCTGGCATGACCTACAGCTTGAGCTCCGCGATGTCAGGAGTGGCAGAGAGACTCGATATATTGCTACAGTCCGACTGGATTTTGGACTATATCAGGTACACCCAAGCACATACACCCACATATAAGTGGTCCTATAACCCTTATTATATCGCTGACTGACTGTTATAATCCCATGTTGTAATCCATAATCTGGAATATTAAAATATCAGATCCTAATCTTGCTGGATTAAACTACAGGTCACTGGTCTAGTGATTAAACACTGACTTACTTGCAATATAGTTTAATATAACCTCACCATTTCTCCATCTCTTTCTCTGCCTCTCTTTAAATCTCTCTCTGTCACAGGGAACAGTCATTGTTGGGAATGAGATTAATGGTGTAAAGGTGAAGCATCTGCACGTGGGTGGAGTTTTAGGGTCAGGAGAGGTGCAGTATGGGATACGTGGCTGCATTCAGGTTCGTCTTTGTAACTTTCAGTCATTTTTGTGTTCTCAACTGTGCTTACCACACTTCTGCTTCTGCAATGTATGAATTATTGGTAGTTATGAATTCCTAATGGTGTCATTAGTTTTTAACATGCAGACAATTAATAATTAATGAGAGCTTAGAGAACAGACATAATATAAAAGTTCCTTCAAATGTGCAGTCAGCAAAACATTTACCAAGTCAATTCTCATTTATAGTGATTATTAGAATTTTCATTTCATTAATTAGAACAAAATTTATTTTATTTGTAAAAGTAATGTTTTTTTTTTGGTTTGTTTTTTTAAAGAAGTCTGTGATGCATTTTCAATCATTTTTTTTATGTGTCATTAATTGGGATCAGTGGTGTGCTGTAGTGTTCTGAAATGTGATTCTGGACCACAAAACCAGTTTTAAGTAGCACTGGGTATATTTGTAGCAATGGCCAAAAATATGTTGTATGGGTCAATATTATTCATTTTTCTTTTATGCCAAAAATCTGTAAAGATAAAGATAATGTTCCATGAAGATATTTTGTGAAATTCCTACCATAAATATTTCAAAACATAATTTTTGATTAGTAATATGCATTGCTAAAAACTTCATTTGGCCAACTTTAAAGGCGATTTTCTCAATATTTTAATTTTAATTTTTTTTTTTTTTTGTCCACCCTTAGATTCCAGATATTCAAATAGTTGTATTTCGGCCAAATATTGTCCTATCCTAACAGGCATTTATCAGTGGAAAGCTTATTTATTCAGCTTTCAGACAATGTATAAATCTAAATTTTAACTTTTTTTTTTTCAACGCAAATGTAAATTCATATCCCAGTCACTTTTTCATGGTTAAATAAACATTACTTACAATATAAATAAAAAACAAACAACAAAAATTATATTTTATATTTTTACATTAACAATGTAATCAATATTATATTTATTAAAGCCAAGTATGAATCTCATCAAGTTAGTGTTTTGAAGCATTTTACATTTATTCCAATATTTAAGCTTAGTAAATATTGGTCAGTAGAGTTGGGGTACTCGGACTTGTACTCGGACTCGAGTCCGGTCTCGAGTACAATTTTTAGCGGACTCGGACTTGTCACGGACTCGGATGCATTTTGACTCGGACTTGACTCGGACTCGAGCTTTTCGGACTCGGGAATTATTGCCGAGTCCAGCCGAGTCCAGGGACAGTTGATGGAAATTTTACTGACTCGATGCATTATTACGAAAGTGACATTCAGTATTATTGGCATGTGTTTTAAAGTCTTGCCGGTACTTGAAAGCCTGCCTCTCAGTCAGCGCACAATGCTGAATTAAACTCTTTCTCTATTGCTACACACTTACACGAAAGGTAATGTCAAAATGCATCGTCTTGGAGAGCATTCATGTAAATGCTATCGGTTTTGTGTTGAGTTAGAAATACAGATGTGTCAAAATATATGATCTGTGCGTCCGGTCTTAAAGCGACAGCAGTGTAAACCTGCCACAGACTGCGTCATAATCAAACAACAAAATAAAAAGAGAAAATCACTCACTGCTCTTGATTGAAGCAGTTTAGCAATTTTAATAAGAATCATCTATATTTATTATATACGGTGAAGATTGTAGAGAGTTTTATTTTTACATTTATTACTTCATTAAATGTTTGTAGTACACTATTTCTGTGGTATACTTTACTATATAGATCAATCTGAAAAACGTATAAAACTATTTCATTTGTATTTTGATTATTATATTTATTTATGCTTTTGCTTGTAATTAATTATTAGACTGTTTATTTTCCTTCAGTAAGCTTGAGAATGTTTTACTTACTTACTTGGGTGTGCATTATTTTCTAATAATTCAATGGCCCGTTGTCAATAGACCAATTTGGAGTAGACGTTACAGTTATGTCAGTAAAAAAATACTATTTAAACCTATAACATTTTACATTTACCTATTTTATCTCAGAATTCAGAATTTTTTTATGTCGTTTATATGTTGTATTTAAGACTTTAGAACTCAATTTAACGCAGCAATAGCAAGTTTGTCAGTTCTGAGGGAAAAAATAAACTCATGACTTTAGCTGAGAGGAAAAGGGAGAATGTATTTTCTTATCAGAATTGTGAGATATAATCTCGAAATTGAGAAAATAAAGTCAGAATTTTATTCTTTTATTCCATGACTTCCATGTCATTAACCCTCACAGCCTCATTTTCATCTAAGAAAAATATGTCACTAGCTGTCCATCTCTTCACCTACCCCTCCCTTTATCACAGATTCATTCTTTTACTCGTAGGTACAGTCCTGTCCTTCCCTTATAATTCACACATTGTCCTTCCCACATTCTAAAAGCTGTTTCACTCTGAAATATGTCATAATATCAAGTCAGTCATAACTTCTGTTACATGACTTTAAGTTTGCTGAGCAGGACACTAATGAGATGGTGTGAAATAAAAAAATCAAAATGGCAATATGCAACAGAGGTTTCCTTTTGTTACATTTAAATTGTCATTGCCTTATTGTAGTTGTACAAATTAAAACAAGGTTAAGATACTGACAAACAGTAGTTTTTAGTTGGACTCGGTCGGACTCGACTCGGACTCGACCCATTTGGACTCGGACTTGAGTCCGACTCGCCCCATTTTGGACTCGGACTTGACTCGGACTCGACTGGTTAAAGACTCGGACTCGACTCGGACTCGACTTACGTGGACTCGACCCAACACTATTGGTCAGAGACATGGAGCTTTACTTTAAATTTCACCAAGCTGATTACGCACTAAAAGCTCTCACAGATCATGTTTTAATGCTATTTTAAGTCTTATTTTGCCATTATATTGTTCATTCAGACTGATTTGTGAATGCAGAACATACATGGACACAAGAGGCGGGGTTTATCGCATGAACCAATCACAGCTGAACATAACCAGTCATATTCAGTCATATCACAATCAAGGCATTGCCTCCTCTCACATGACTTTTGCCCATTCATTCTCAATTACCCCCCATGAAACTCGTAGCACACTTTAGGCGTCTGTTAAAACTCAATGGGCTCAGGAGAGGTGAAAAAGAAGAGGGCTCTTGCTGTAATTTTACCTTCTGGTGTTGCTGTTGGACAATGATTCTTTATATAAAGAAGTTTTATTTTTGTACTAGAAAATTTTCTTAACAAATATTTTGAGGAGACACTGTCTCCCTTGCCTCCTCAGAGGAAATGCCCCTGATACTTACATATGTGTGTTTTATGTTCCGGTATGTAGGGGGTGCGTCTGGGGGTGCGTCCTGATTCCCCTGCATTGCCCCGCCCTTCCAGAACCATCAAGGTGGAGACTGGCTGTAATGTTGGCAACCCATGTAACTCCTCCCCCTGTCCCGCCCACAGCCAGTGCACCGACGAATGGGATCGACACACTTGTGTTTGTGAACCAGGTAGGATGTCAGTTATGATCAATGGATGCAAAATGTTTTGTACATATACAATGGGGTCTATCTCATTTATATTATCAGCATTAGAATTTTAGTGAAAAGTTAAATAAAAAAATTCAGTATTAGGCGTGTCTCTTTTGCTTTAGTGAGAGCAGTATTTGAGCTGCATGGACTCTACGAGTTTGTGTAAAATTGATGATCATATTCTCTAGGATGATTTGAGAAAGATCCAAGGAGCAGATTGTGCTTCAGTGAAAGAAGAACATCTTAACGCCTGCACAAAGGAGTTCACATGTTCAGTCATAAATTTCACACTTTCTTCTTTCTTTTTGTTTTAAAACATTCAGTATACTAACACTTTACTCATTTCTAGGTTTAAATCCCCACCAATATTTTTTTCAGTTTTCAGTTTAGTGTCAGGCATCTGTACAGTATATATGTGTATTAATAATAGATAGAGTATGTCAGTGGATTTTAACAGTCTGACAGTTCACCCACACAGTACATTATATACATTTGCAAGTCCTTGTGTTGGTATGAGCTCCCATCACGTCTAAATGAAGATACAGACTTCATTATCATGCCGTTAGAGTTGCATCAGCCCAGTGTTATTAATAGTGCTATGCAGAAAGTGAAATCAAAGACTCCCCTCATAAACTCTGAATTAATTTCTCAGACCTCCTCCTTGTAGAGTAAACCCACACGTACAACTTCTCTCAACTCTCTCTTTCTCTCTCTCTCTCTCTCTCTCTCTCTCTCTCGCTCACACACACACACACACACACACACACACACACACACACACACACACACACACACACACACACACACACACACGCACACGCACACAGGGTGCCTAAATTTAAGAACAGAAATATCTCTCTCCTTCTTGCTCTGTTGTTTGTTAGATTCCCATACATAATTTAACAGTTTTAATAAGTCTCAGTGCTGCAGCCTGCTAGTTGAATGCGTGTTGTTTTTCTGAGAACTTTATTGTAAGCCTGTAGTGACTTCTATACCATTCAAAGCAGTGGAAAGCTTTATCAGAAGAGCTTATAGTTCTATTACTGCATTCCATTTCTGATTAGTGAGCTTTTCTTCTTTCATTTTGCACACACTTTTGCACAGCAGTTCTCTTGAAAGTGAGAGAGAGAGAGAATGTGGGTTATTGTGTCTTTTGATCAGTCGTCGTGCAGATGGATGATTTTCTATATGACTCTGGTGAAGGAAAGATCAAGGCTATGCTGTTTTGTTGGCTCTTCTGAGTAGAGAGTAAAATACTTTCTGTTCATTCAGTCCCTGTGTGTTTTACGCCTTAATTTCAATAAATATGTATGTGATGTGTGTGATGTTTTTCCCTCAAGCACATTTTATTGTTGTAGATTTAATTGGGGCGTGTGTATCGTTTCTTTTATTATCTAGAACGAATTTCTTTGTATCATAAATTTTTATTGCATTATTTTATTCAGCTGAGATTCAGTTAATGTTAGTCTTGTTTTTTTTTTTTTGCCTTTCGACTCTATAAACAGGTAGTGTTTTGCTTCTGTGTCTTTAAGCCACCTGAAATTAGTAACAGGTTGAGGGTTTGCTGTCACATACAATATTTTTGGCACTGCCTCATGGCACTGCCTCATCCTGCATTACTGTTGTAGGTTCACAAAACAGTTCATACTGAAACTTTTAAACTTTTTTGCAGTTTACTTATCATTTTTGAGCTCTGAAATATCATACGATTACAGAAAACTTGATTTTATGAACTGATAATGACTGATATAATGTTAATTATTTTAACAAAATAAGACAGATCATACAAAATGCATGTTATTGTTTATTTAGTACTGACCTGAATAAGATATTTCTATATTTCACATAAAAGATGTTTACACATACTCTACAAAAAAAATGATATTTGAATTTTTTAAAATTACCTCGTTCTAAAGTTTACATCCCCTTGATTCTTAATACTATGTACTTGCCTGAATGATCCACAGCTGTTTTTTTTTTTTTTGTTTAGTGATAGTTGTTCATGAGTCCCTTGTTTGTTGCTATTCTTCAGAAAAATCCTTCAGATCTCACAAATTCTTTGGTTTTTTTTCATCATTTTTATGTATTTGAACCCTTTCCAACAATGACTGTATGATTCTGAGATCCATCTTTTCACACTAAGGACAACTAAGGGACTCATATGCGACTATTACAGTAGGTTCAAACGTTCACTGATGCTTCAGAAGGAAAAAAAACATGCATTAAGAGCTGGGGATGAAAACCTTTTGAATTTGAAGATCAGGATAAATTTAACTTATTTTGTCTTCTGGGAATCATGTAACTAACTTCTGTAGCCTAGAAGGGCATTACTAAATGAAAAAATATGATATTTAGACAAAATAAGAAACATTTACACATCTCTATTCTGTTCAAAAGTTTTCACCCCCACCTCTTAATGCAAGGTTTTTCCTTCTGGAGCATCAGTGTGCATTTGGACCTTCTGTAATAGTCCCTCAGTTGTCCTCAGTGTAAAAAGATGGATCTCACAATCATACAGTCATTGTTAGAAAGGGTTAAAATACATAAAAATGCTGGAAATCCAAAGAATATGTGGGACCTGAAGGATTATTCTGAATAAGAGCAGGCAGTTTAACTGTTCAGGACAAACAAGGGACACACGTTTTGTATGATCCCTCTTATTTTGGTAAAATAATGATCATTTTAAAGATTCTGAAAGGGGGTGTAAACTTTTGACCTCAACTGTAAACTACTCCCTGAACACTTCCTTCATCTGCCATTGGTCAGTCAAACAGATAGTCCCACCCCCAAACTTACATCATTGTTTGATACATTACTTTTCTGTGATATAAACCTATGAATGGCTGGAAAAAGTACTTTAACATTGAAAAAATATTGTGTTGTAACAGTTTACATTTTTCATATACAGGATTCTATGGTAAAAGCTGTATGGATGCATGTCAGCTGAACCCATGTGAGAATCAAGCAAAGTGTCACAGGAAGCCCAGCTCCTCACATGGATATATTTGTGACTGTGAGGACAATCATTATGGACAATACTGCCAACACAGGTACACATTTATACACACTACATGTATGCACAATTACATGAGCACAAATGCGCTGAAAAAATGTTTTCTTAAATATTGTTTTTGTCCTGCTTAGTAACAATATCTAAACATAGATACATTTAGGAAAAAATAGTAATATTCTTGTTTTAATCAAAAATGTAACAAAATTTGGTCAAGTTTACTTGACAAAAAAAATCTAATATTATACAAAACTTTTTTTTGTTATTTTTTTAAGTCAACATTTTTTTTTTGTTAAAAGGCTGTTTTAACAATAATGAAAAACAGATTTCCACTGCATACTTCATCTATCCTGTATCCCAGTCACTTATTCTGACTATAATCTCTAATAAATTGACAAGCAAATGTACCAGTAAGATAACAGTGAGTGATGTACAAAGACTTTTTTATGCATTCAGATTGACGGATGAACTTGTGTACATGTGTGAGAGTTTTCTATCACACTAATCCAGTGTTCAAGTTTATCCGAAAGGCTGGATGTGTATGTCAAATAACTTTGTGTTCATGTTAATAATGCGTCTGTTCTGCTTAGCCGCATGTATGCGTGTGTGCTTAAAGTTTGCTGTCTTTGAACGGATGAAAGTAGACTTAAGTTTACTGACAGACTGTGACTCATGTGACCCTAGTTCAACCTCAAACCACACACACACGCTCAGACAAATCCTTCACAGCAGCGGCAATCTCATCTGCTCTCTTTTATCTGTTGGCTCCATCTCTCTTTCTGTGTGTCGCGCTGTCTCTCTCTATGTCAGATCTGTCCTAGATACACAGGTATTTGATCAAATCTAACTGTGTGTGTGTGTGTGTGTGTGTGTGTGTGTGTGTGTGTGTGTGTGTGTGTGTGTGTGTGTGTGTGTGTTTTAGGGTTGAGCAGCAATGTCCTCGAGGTTGGTGGGGCAGCCCGACATGTGGACCCTGCCACTGTGAAGCCAATAAAGGGTTTGACACTGACTGCAATAAGACCACTGGACACTGCCACTGCAAGGTACATGCATACTGTTATACTTTATGTTAAAGGTGACATATCATGACATATCTCTGCTAGCTTGTAAAAAAACCGAGCCGCTCAGATTTCATTCCCCTGTGACGTTGAAAGCAGATCTTATTGTATCTTATTGATCTTATTTTGCCATGGCAAAAGTTTGAGAAAAACATGCAAGCTGTTCTGTCTTTGGCTTCACAGACGAGCACAAAACACTATTTAGAGTCCCAGCCTCAGAGGACACAAGAGAGCAATAGATTTATTGATTTATTTACTGTATATTACGCTGCTGACACACAGATCTAATATAAACATTCGATTTCTTTCCCAGCTGTTTACCTTCATGACATAACCAACTCATTTGTGTTTTTTAAAACAAACTTGTATTTTACAGTTTAAGCGCAATAAGACATAAAAGAGAACAGCCGCAAAACGCATGTATTCAGCGTGATAGACGTGATAATCAAAACCAAACAGATGTTTTTGGGCAGAATATCTGAGGTACGAACTGTAAAGGCACACCCCTGTTCTGGAAAAGGGGAGGCGAGAAGCAGCTCAGTTGCATTTAAAGAGGCATGCATGAAAACAGGGTGTTTCTGCTTTCACTCAAAGTGGGCATTTTCACAAAAAAAATGATCCATGGGGTATTTTGCACTACCATTTAAAAGTTTGGGATTGGGAAGATTTTTTGAAAAATTTCTCTTATTAGATTAAAACAGTAATATTATGAAATATTATTACAGTTTAAAACTGTTTTCTATTTTAATATATATTAAAAAACAGAATTTATTCCTGTGATGGCAAAGCTGCATTTTCAGCAGCCATTACTCCAGTCTTCAGTGTCACATGATCCTTTAGAAATCATTCTAATAAGTTGACTTGGTGCTTAAGAAACATTTCTTATTTTCAATGTCGAATCTGTATTTTAACTGTTTGTCTGCTGGTTTAGATACCTAAACCTTAACATAGGAGTTCCTGTAACATAAGACAAGGCAAGCACAAGTCTACTCTATACACCCCATAGAAACAGAGACATACTGTCTCAATGTCAGGATCTACACAGTCACAGTAAAAGCTGTTCCAACAACCAGGAGCTTCACAAACATGCAAAGTGTTATGCTCCTCAGAGAAAACTTCATGTTCCTGACCTTCTCAGAGTTTCAGGGGAGTAAAAAAAGACTTTCTCAGGAACATCCTGTGGTGAATCTACAATGCTTTTTTTTGCAGATAGAGCTTTTGAAACGCGCATTTTACATTTAAAGTAGGGATGGGCGATACCACTTATTTTGTTTTCGATACGATACCGATATTTTTAAGGCCAGTATCATCGATATCGATACCGATACGATACTTCTAAACTTAATTTTTTAATTATTACATTTATTAAATTAATAAGAGTAAAATATGTAATTATGCCCTTTTTTATAACCTTTTATACTTTATATTTGAAATGCATTTTAACATTTAATATGCAACTAATTAAATTTTATTTTCTACATGTGGTTAAAATATGTTTACTTTAGTGGTAACTACAAAACCTACAGTTGAAAATACTTGGTTTCATAAGGGGCTGCCAGTGACAGGCTGTTGCACACTTAAAATACAACATTTTTATTCTGCCAGTGTATAATTTATATTAACATTACTACAAAACATGATCAATGAACTTTAAGTGTTAATTTAAAGAAATGTAATTGCACTTGTGAAATGCAAATTATGTAAGCTTCAGTTTCAGTTTGTTTATTGAGAAATAGCTCAAACATTTTTTTTATTTTCTGTCCTCTGATAAGCATTGTACAGGGCTGTCGTTCCCAAAAGCATCAATGATTTCTTATGATACTTTTAGGAAACACAGCCCTGTTTGAATGCACTGTCTAAAGGGAGTGAATGCTCTCTGTGATTGATTGGTTCTGTCTTGCATCATTTGCGTGCGTTCAGATAAGTAGGAAAAGTGTTCTATCGTGAACAGTTATTCTCTAACATAGGTTATGCATCCAATTCAATGCACATTGTACTCCTGGCTTTTTGTTAAATGAACAAAATCACTGGTAAATAAAACACACCTTAGTATCGATATTTTCAATTTGAGTATCGATACTTTCGATACTCCCATCAGTATCGATATATCGATACTTTAGGATCGATATGCACATCCCTAATTTAAAGTAATAGTTCACCCAAAAATGAAAATTCTGGTATTATTTGTTCATCTTCAGAACTCAAATTAAAGATATTTTTGTGGACATCTGAGAGCATTTTGACCCTGCATAGACAGAAACAGCCATGTTCAAGGTCCAGAAAGGTAGTAAGGACATTGCTAAAATAGTCCATGTGACATTATTGGTTCAACCTTAATTTTATGAAGCTACGAGAATTTTTTTACGCACAAAAAACAAAACAGAAATAATGACTTTTTGAACGGCTGTCAAAGAAAAATTGTTAAATGAAGTCGTTATTTTTGTTTTCTTTGTGCACAAATAGTATTCTTTATAAAATCATGTACCATTTTAATGATGTCTTTAACTACCTTTCTGGGCCTTGAACACAGTAGTTGTGTTGCTGTTTACGCAGGGTCTGAAAGCTCTTGGATTTTATCAAAAATCTCTTAATTTGTGTTCGGAAGATTGTCAAAGGTTTTAGGGGTTTGAAACGACATGAGGGTGAGTAATTAATGCCAGAATTGTCATTTTTTGGGTGAAGTGTCCTGTTAATAGGCACATATCCAGCTTTATTATATTTGCAGTTTTGTTACTCAGCAGTTTTCCTGTATGCAGTATTCACAAACATGCATTTTGCTAGTATTTACAGATAATGCCTTCCAGTTTTATTCTTTATACTCAAAAACAAACATGTTCTTTTGATTTCAGTGCTATTTTTATCAGTGAATGCCGACATGTTCACATATAAATGTACGTACAGTATAGCTGGTCTGGGAAGTGTTAATTGGTTTGAGTGTGTTTCTCTTTAAGTGTAATTAAAAGATTAGAGAAGTGAGTTCCTCACTCTGGGGTGCTATAATAAAGCTTTACTCACCCTCACACTGTACATCAGGCTCTTCATTATCCGTATATTACACTCCGATCCCAATGGAAAACAAGAACACACACAGTCTTATCAGGCTTTTGAAATATACGAAGGAATTTTGTTAATTATTCTAGCTCTTATGTTATAATCACCATGCTTTGTGATTTTTATCAGCTTGTGTTGTAAATGCTTGTGTTTGTGTGTGTCAGGAGTTTCATTACCGACGGCGGGGCAGTGACGTCTGTCTGCCATGTGATTGCTACCCAGTGGGCTCCTTCTCAAGGTCATGTGACCCTGAGAGCGGCCAGTGCCAGTGCCGACCCGGCGTGATTGGAAGACAGTGTAACATGTGCGATAATCCATTTGCTGAGGTCGCACAAACAGGCTGTGAAGGTAAATACTGTCCTCATCCGTCCGTCCATTAATCCCTTGTTCTCTCCATAGTTGTTAATCAATTCTTCACCCGCTTTTCTTAGTAATCTATGATGGTTGTCCGAAGACGATAACATCAGCAATCTGGTGGCCTAGAACAAAGTTCAACCTGCCTGCTGCTGTCCCCTGTCCCAAAGGATCAGTAGGTGAGTGTGTGTGTATTCACACCTGCGTATTTTTTGTTCCTTTTTTTGGCATATAAATACATTAAATTCAAATCTTTCTTGAAGGAACTGCGATTCGGCACTGTGATGGAGAGAGAGGATGGCTTGACCCTGATCTGTACAACTGCACCTCTCCTCCTTTTGTGGAGCTAAACACAGCCGTGAGAAACTATACCTCAATATATACTATCCATTTACTATAATGAGGCCTGTTTCATTCTTTTAAAAAATGTATTTATTTATTTATTTTTTTGCAGAAACAATTTATGGGTTACTACATTAAAGATTTTGTAGTGATGTTAAGATTCTATATAACTGACAAAATTTATTTTCATGGCTAATATTCAATACTGACCAATATTTATTTTACTGACCTGATATTTATTTTAATAGAGCACGTAAATCTGAAAGGATTCTTAGGATTCGGCCCTTTTAATTTAAAATGTAATAATTATATTTATTATCAATATTTATAACAGTTGAGTATTTTTTAGGATTCTTTGATGAATAGAAAGATCCAAAGATCAGCATTTTTCTGAAATAAAAAGCTTTTGTAACATTTTACACTATACCATTCAAAAGCTTGGGTAAAAAAAGTATATAAATTGATACTTTTATTTGGCAAGGATGCTTTAAACTGCTCAAAAGTTATGAAAAATACATTTATAATGTTACAAAAGATTTCTATTTCAGATAAATGCTGTTCTTCTGGATTTTCTATTCATCAAAGAAACCTGAAAAAATTCTACTCAGCTGTTTTCAACATAATAATAAAAAAAAAGTTTTTTGAGCAGCAAATCAGAATATTACAATGATTTCTGAAGGATCATGTGACTGGAGTAACGATGCTAAAAATTCAGCTTTGAAATCACAGGAATAAATTACATTTTAAAATATATTCAAATAGAAAACAGTTATTTTAAATAGTAAAAATATTTCAGAATTGTACTGTTCTTGCTGTATTTTGAATCAAGTAAATGCAGGCTTTGGTGAGCAGAAGAGACTTCTTTAAAAAACATAAATCTTACCGTTCAGAACTACAAACTGCCTAATCATCAAAAATGAACTGAATACACATAGCTCATGTCAACACGTGTGAAACAGGCCTAAAATCCAGAACTTTCACACAATATTGGAGCTGCTTGTCTATATTACATAACCATTTTTTAAATGTGTGTGTGTGTGTGTGTGTGTAGCTGGAGGCGTTAGAGAGAAATGAGACAGAACTCAGCACCATCATTGAGAAAAAACTGGCCCATCAGCTTCGTGATGTCACAGAGGCAACAACCCGTCTCTATGGCAATGACCTTCAGATAGCCGAGCGGCTGCTGTCTCGCCTCCTGACCTTTGAGAGCCTCCAGTCAGGCTTCGGTTTGACAGCTACTCAGGATGCACATTTTAATGAGGTGTGCATTACCTCAGGGAACCGACCAAGAGCTGGAAATTTGACATTAAAATTTTATTGGGCTTGACAAGACTAGTTGATTAACGTCTTACTTTGTTCTGTCTCTCTCTGCAGAATCTGTTGCGAGGCTGTAGTGTTTTGTTGGGTCCGGGCAGTGCTGCCTTGTGGAGGGGTCAAACTTCAGGTCAGACTGGAGCAGCGGGATTGGCCGATCTGTTGGAGCAGTACACCCGTATACTAGCCCAGAACATGAAACAGACCTACCTCAATCCTGTGGCACTCGTCGCTCCAAACATTGGTAAGCATCAATACACAACAAAAGAAATAATTACTTTCATTCAGCAAAGAAGCATTCAATAGATTTTTACATAATTACAAAAAATCTATTTTAAATAAATGCTGTTCTTTTGACTTACTATTTATCAAAGAAAATACAGATCGAAATAGAAAGTGTTACTTATGCATATTATGGTGAGTTTTGATGGAATGAAAAGAGCAATGTCAATTTCAAATTAACTTGACCGACCTTTGAAAATTGATTTCAGATAAAATGTTTTTCATTGCAACCGTCTTTGAAGAATTTCTGTTGGTTTATTTATATTTTGTTCATGAAGGATATTTAAATATCAATCCTCACTTTAAACAAATCCTAGTAAATTATGTATTTAATTTAATCAATTAATAATTTGTCTTTTTTTTTTTTTTTTTTTACTGTGATGGGCATAATACTTATTAAAAGCTTAATTCACTTCCAGAATTAAAATGTCCTGATAATTTACTCACTCCAGTGTCATCCAAGATGTTCATGTCTTTCTTTCTTTAGTCAAAAAGAAATTAAGGTTTTGAATGAAAACATTCCAGGATTTTTCTCCATATAGTGGACTTCAATGGGAACCAACGAGTTGAATGTCCAAATTGCAGTTTCAATGCAGCTTAAAAGGACGATTCCAGCCGAGGAATAAGAGTCTTATCCAGCGAAATGATTGTCCTTTTCTAAAAAAAAAAAAACAACGTTGTCGGACGATTTTAAGGTTCGTCCTACTCGACCTTTTTGAACTGAAGTACACACTCGTGACCTTTCCAACATCATTACATAATGTGTGAAGACGCGCATATGAGCATTTTTTTTAAGAAAATGACAGATCCTTTTGCTAGATAACACCTTTTTTCCTCGGTTGGGATCGTATAGTGTACTTTAAAGCTGCACTGAAACTGCAACTTGGACCTTCAACCCGTTGATCCCCATTGAAGTCCACTATGTGGATAAAAATCCTGGAATGTTTTTCTTCAGAAACCTTAATTTCATTTCAACTGAAGAAAAAAGCATGAGTATCTTGGATTACATGGAGGTGAGTAAATTATCAGGAAATTTTAGTTTAGGAGTAAACTAATCCTTTATTAATTATATTGCTTATAATATGTTTTATATGTTTTTTATATCTAAAATAATTTGTGGCGTATTAAGTCACTTCAATCCAGTAAATATTCAATTTTGTATGTGATAAGCCTAGCACTTCCACTCTGGAGGAGAGAGCGTCTTATTCAGCTGATGGAGAGAAAAAGTAAATATTGGAAATAATCTCTCATGTGCAGTGTGAGGTGAAGTTGAGATAGATCAATGTGAGACTAACACCTGCAGTGTGTACCTCCGGTAGTATCAACAGAAAAGCTGCAGAAAGCAGATCTATTAAAAGTATCCTGTGGTTCTCACAGTGTTTGTGTTTCTGTTTTGCAGTCATGACCCTGGATCGAGTTGACAACCACACTCATGTGCGGCGAAAGTTTCCACGGTACCACAGTACTCTGTTCCGAGGTCAATCGCTTTGGGATGCTCACACACATGTTGTGCTGCCCCCTACTGCACTAGTGCCACAGCGCAACATCTGTAAGTCCACTTACAATGAAGTGTTAGTTCAGGCAAAAATCATTAATTACTCACCCTTATGTCATTCCAAACCAATTTTCAGAACACAAATTAAAATAATTTAGATGAAATCCGAGAGCTTTCAGACCCTGCATACAGGGTAGACAGCAACGCGAGGACATTGTTAAAATAGTCCATGTGACATCAGTGGTTCAACCGTAATTTAATGAAGCTGCAAGAATACTTTTTGTATTGTATTTTTGTATTGTAAATAACAACTTTATTCAACAATTTCCTCTCTTCCTACCTTTCTGGGTCTTGAACGTTGACATTGCTGTCTATGCAGGGTCAGAAAGCTCTCGAATTTCATCTAAAATATCTTTATTTGTCTTCCAAAGATGAACGAAGGTCTTACGGGTTTGAAACAACATGAGAATGAATAATTAATAACAGAATTTGAATTTTAGTGTAAACTGCCTCTTTTAAAGCATTGAGCAATAAATCTATGTTTAGTTTCAGCTCCATCTCCTGCTGGGCCTGTGAACCTGTTGGCCAATCAGACAGTAGAAGCAACAGCAGCGCGGCGTTCTTTGTCACTGCAAGAGGCACCGGTGTCTATTGTCATCCTCCTCATTTATCGAAGCCTAGGGGCTGCACTTCCCCCTAAATACCACACAGACCGTCGCGGCGTTAGGTGAGAAAGTGTTTAATTAATGATAAACAAACACGGTTCACTTGAGAGTCTAACAGTCTGTGTATATGTGAGAGCGATTGTCTTTCTAACAATGTGTACGCATCTCTGCAGGTTACCCAGACACCCTGTGTTGAACTCGCCTGTAGTGAGTGTTTCTGTGTACAATAATCAGACATTCATAGAGGGGTTTTTGGACACTCCGGTCCAGCTGGAGTTTCGTCTTCTGGAGACCAGCAATCGCAGCAAACCACTGTGTGTGCAGTGGAATCACAGCAGCCCGTAAGTCTGTGTTCACATTCTTTATTTACTCAATTTCATGTTTCAAGGACAAACAAAACCTCGATTAAAGGGCTAGTTCACCCAAAAATGAAAATTTTGTCATTACAGTGAGGGAAATTATTTGATCCCCTGTTGATTTTGTATGTTTGCCCACTGACTGGGAAATAATTAGTCTATAATTTTAATGGTAGGTTTATTTGAACAGTGAGAGACAGAATAACAATATCCAGAAAAACGCATTTTAAAAAAGCTATAAATTGATTTGCATTTTAATGAGTGAAATAAGCATTTGATCCCCTATCAATCAGCAATATTTCTGGCTCCCAGGTGTCTTTTATACAGGTCACGAGCTGTTAAAAGGAGTGCTCCTAATCTCAGCTTGTTACCTGTATAAAAGACACCTGTCCACAGAATCAATCAATCAGATTCCATAGTCATAGTCAAGACCAAAGAGCTGTCCAAGGATGTCAGGGACAAGACTGTAGACCTACACAAGGCTGGAATGGGCTACAAGACTATCGCCAAGCAGCTTGGTGAGAAGGTGACAACAGGTTGTGCGATTATTCGCAAATGGAAGAAACACAAAATAACTGTCAATCTCCCTCAGTCTGGGGCTCCATGCTAGACTTACCTCGTGGAGTTTCAATAATCATGAGAATGGTGAGGAATCAGCCCAGAACTACATGGGAGGATCTTGTCAATGATCTCAAGGCAGCTGGGACCATAGTCACTAACTCAACTCGCTGTGTTTGGAGGAGCAGAAATGCTGCCTATGACCCCAAGAACACCATCCCCACTGTCAAACTTGGAGGTGGAAACATTATACTTTTGGGGTGTTTTTCTGCTAAGGGGACAGGACAACTACACCGCAGACGATGGACAGGGCCATGTATCTTGTCAAATCTTGGGTGAGAACCCCTTTCCCTCAGCCAGGGGATTGAAAATGGGTAATGTTTGGGTATTCCAGCATGACAATGACCCAAAACACACGGCCAAGGCAACAAAGGAGTGGCTCAAAAAGAATCACATTATGGTACTGGAGTGACCTAGCCAGTCTCCAGACCTTAATCCCATAGAAAATCTGTGGAGGAAGCTGAAGGTTTGAGTTGCCAAACGTCAGCCTGGAAACCTTAATGACTCGGAGAGGATCTGCAAAGAGAAGTGGGACAAGAAACGTCTGACCTCTGTGATTGCCAACAAGGGTTTTGCCACCAAGTACTAAGTCATGTTTTGCGAAGGGGTCAAATACGTATTTCACTCATTAAAATGCAAATTAATATAAAACTTTTTTAAAATGCATTTTTCTGGATTTTTTGTTGTTATTATGTCTCTCACTGTTAAAAAAAACCTACCATTAAAATTATAGACTGATCATTTCTTTGTCAGTGGGCAAACATACAAAATCAGCAGGGCATCCATCACTGTACTTACCCTCATGTCATTCCAAAACTGTAAGACCTTCATTCATCTTTTGAACATAAATTAAGATATTTTTGATGAAATCCAAGAGCTTTCTGACCCTGCATAAACAGCAACACAACTGACACATTCAAGGCTCAGAAAGGTAGTAAGGACATTGTTAAAATAGTCCATGTGACATCAGTGGTTCAACCATAATTTTATGATGCTACTAGAAAAAAATTTGTGAGCAAAGAACTAACGAATAAATTAACGAATTTATTCAACAGTTTCTTCTCTTCTGTGTCAATTATTTTACAAATACGCCAAATCTTTGAACAGTAGTCTATTTTCCTGTTGTAAGGAATAACTGGTAAATACTCTGAATGTGTGTTCAGTGTTTCAGGAGGAGGCTGCTGGACTGTGAGGGACTGTAGTGTGGTCTATAGGAACACATCACATGTTCGCTGTCAGTGCCACAGACTGGGAACGTTTGGAGTCCTAATGGACAGCTCACAGAGAGAGGTAATGCACATGCGCATACACACTTTAAGAACAAAGAACGATCAAGGCCACATAATTGAAAAGCTATTCTTTACAAAAAATACTCCACATTTTTTCCACATTTTCCAAGAATGTAATACTACATAGCAACAGGATGTTCCATAGTGATATCTCCTTCAGCACAAGCACTGTTGCTGATGTCTTTTCTCTCTCTCTCTCTCTCTCTCTCTCTCTCTCTGTTTGCTAAGCAGCAGTTAGAGGGTGACCTGGAGACCCTCGCCATAGTAACGTACTCCTCGCTCTCAGTTTCCATGGCGGCGTTGTTGCTAACAGTGGTTGTTTTATCGTGCCTGAGGGGACTGAAATCAAACACACGCAGCATTCATTCCAACATGGCTGCCGCTACTCTCCTCTCCCACCTCACATACCTGCTGGGCATCAACCAGACGGAACAACAGGTCAGAAAAGAGAGATGTCTGTGTGTCTGAATCTAAATGTGGGTAAGCGAGACAGACAAAGAAAGTTGGGTGGGCTCAAAGACAGAAACACTGTAGCAGACAAACACAATCTGTGGAGTCTCCTTTGAGTCCAGAATATAATATTTAGATACAGTACATACATAATAAATAAATAGGCATTAAATTGATCAAAAGTAACATAAAAATAAATTCATAATTTAGTATAAATTTCTATTTCAAGTAAATTCTGTTGTTTTGAACCCTCTGTTTATTAAGAATACTGATACAATACAACGTTGATTCAAACAATATAAATCAAAAGTCACAAATCTGTAAAAAATTAAACGTATACAGTAAAATATAAAATACAGAATATATTTTACATTTAAATATTTATAATTCAATATAGTAATATCGCAATAATATAAAAAAGTACATTTTACATATACACTACCAGTCAGTTTTCGAACAGTAAAATTTGTAATGTTTTTCAAAGTCATGATGCTAAAAATTCAGCTTTGAAATCACAGGAATAAATTGTTCAGTTTTCAGAAACAAAATTGTACAGTTTTTGCTGAATTTTGGATCAAATACATTTAGACTTCTTTAAAAAACATGAAAAATCTTACTGTTCAAAAACTTTTGACTGGTAGTGTATGTGGTAAAAAAAACTTGATCATATGATAAATTAATAATTTTTCTTTCTTTTAAAATATCAAGATCCTACAGCTTAGAAATAAAATTAAAAAAAAATCCCAGATTTTTAAAGTAGTTTTATAGGTTTGGAGATCACTTCATATTTGAAAGCTTTTAAAAAGGCGATTGTAACAGCAGGTATTAAAGATCATGAATAGTTCAGTAGAAAGCGAGCTGATTGTCAGGATAAAGCACTAGACAGCTCGAATATGATTTGTCATTCAGAAACTGGCATTTCAGCCATTAGCGCACTATGGTACAAAAAGCACTTACACCACACAGTGAGCTGGGAACCAGACGTTATTAAACACTTTTCTTGACACAGACGCTCTCTCTGTATCTCTCTCGTCCCTCAGACAGACACTCACACATTCGTTCTCTTTCTAAAGCAGGTTAACACCATTTTAACAGACATTATTCTCAGGAGTGCAAACCACTCACACTAAAAGCCTGTTACTGCTGAGTTCATTAATTTCAACTGCCGGACTGGGATGTGGGTGTGTATGTGATAGAGTATGTGTTCATTCATAATTCATCTTCTCTCTCAAACATTGACTTTGCTTGCGTTTATTGATTTTAGACCTTTAGATTCTCTTTTTTCGGACATGAACTGCAGAGACCATTTAGGAAATGGTGGGAATAAAATTTGAGCTGGGAACTCGCAACACCCTACTGAGCACCACATCTCAATAAGTCAGAACACGTGCAAACCACTAAGCCACAGTGTTTTTTTTTTTTCATTTTTAATACAACTTTTGAAGTCCCTTGATGTGTATGCATACCTGCGATATGCTGTTTTTGTCTTTTCTGTTGTCTAATTGGGTCATTCTCTCTGATTGGTGCAGTTCCTGTGCACGGTGGTTGCGATTCTGCTGCATTACTTCTTTATGTCAGCATTTGCTTGGCTCTTTGTGGAAGCTCTTCATATTTACCGTATGCAAACAGAAGCAAGAAACATCAACTATGGAGCCATGAGATTCTACTATGCTATTGGCTGGGGAGTCCCTGCTATCATTACAGGTATGTACACACACACACACACACACACATATGTGTGCTTTCATGCAGATATGGTCTGTAATGTATATGTGTGCTGCAGGGCTGGCAGTTGGGTTGGATCCAGAAGGGTATGGCAACCCAGATTTCTGCTGGATATCCATGTACGATAAGCTCATGTGGAGTTTTGCGGGACCAGTGAGCGTCGTCGTTCTGGTATTGTGCTCTTGAGTCTGTTTATGTGTTGTTTGTGCCATTTAAAGATTTTTTATATGTCTTTGTAATTGTCTTTCTGTGTTTTGAATGTATTTAGGACTGTAATGATGGTCTAAATTGGCAACTCTCTCTTTGTTTTACAGATGAATGGTGGGATGTTTTTGATGGTCCTGCGTATGACGTGTAACCCCACTCAGAAGGAGATAAAGAAGCTGCCAGTTATGTAAGTACAATATGCATTTGTTCAGGAACATCCAATATGGAAAAAAGAACTTCATTATCATGAATATTATTTAACAATATAAAATGAAAATGAAACTTTTGTCATCATATACTCACCTGAATTTGTTTCATATACTAAAAAGAAAATTAAATATTTTAAAACCACAGTGAGCATTTTTTCTTTACACTCCAACCAAAAACAAATTATTTTATATTATGTTATTATAATGTTTTAACAATACTACTATATTATATTACCAGTCAAAAGTTTTAGAACAGTAAGATTTTTAATGTTTTTAAAGAAGTCTCTTCTGCTCACCAAGCATGTATTTATTTGATCCAAAATACAGAAAAAGCAGTAAAGTTTGGAAATATTATTACTGTTTAAAATAACTTTTGTTTTCTATTTGAATTTTAAAATGTAATTTATTCCTGTGATTTCAAAGCTGAATTTTTAGCATCATTACTTCAGTCACATGATCCTTCAGAAATTATACTAATATTCTGATTTGCTGCTTAAAAAACATTTATTATTGTTGAAAACAGCTGAGTAGATTTTTTTTTCAGGTTTCTTTGATGAATAGAAAGTTCAGAAAAACAGCATTTATCTGAAATGGAAATCTTTTGTAACATTATAAATGTCTTTATCACTTTTGAACAATTTAAAGCATCCTTGATAAATAAAATTAATTTCTATAATTTCTTAACCCCCCCCCCCCAAAAAAAATAAAAAAAATAAAAAATACTGACTCCGTGATCTTGAATGGTATAGTGTATAATGTTACAAAAGCTTTTTATTTCAGATAAATGCTGATCTTTAGATCTTTCTATCCATCAAGGAATCATGAAAATAAATAAATGTTTATTGAACACCAAATCAGCATATTAGAGTGATTTCTGAAGGATCATGTGACACTGAAAACTCAGCTTTGATCACAGGAATAAATTACATTTTAAAATATATTTAAATAGAAAGCAGCTATTTTAAATAGCAAAAATAATTCACAATATTACTGCCTTTGCTGTATTTCAGATCAAATAAATGCAGTGTTCAAAATCTCACTGTTCAGAAACTTTTGACTGGTAGTGTATTATGTTATTACTGATCTTTATTTATTTATTTTTTAATTGTCGAAGTTATAATGGTTATAATGGTGCTGTGGTTATAATGTTTTTACAGCTGCAATTCATGAGTGTCAAATTTTCTGCACCGAATTTATGATCATCTCTTTATTAGATATTAATTCCTTTTAATCTATCTTTCTCTTTTCATCTCCTAGTTCTACTATCCGCAGTGCCTTCCTCCTATTATTATTGAGTACATGTGTTTGGCTGTTTGGTCTTATGGCTGTTAATAACAGTGTCCTGGCATTCCACTACCTGTTCATTGTCCTCTGTTGCGTACAGGTAAGTGCGCACTGGCTCTTACAGTTTTTTACATGTACACTTAAATAATTGAGTTCTATATAGTGTTGTGTAATGTTCTCCTATTCTCCTGTTTCAGGGATTGGCTGTACTGTTGGTTTTTACTATCCTGAACTCTGAGGTGCAGGAGGCCTATAAACTTGCCTGTCTGGGCAAGAAAAGCCCCAGTGAAGAACCTCCCAGACCTCCACAGATTACAGTTAGTGAACACAAACATACATATTATCATATGACCCTCACCACATGCACAGTTGTACACACACATCTTTAACACAAACCCATATTTGACTTCATGGAGTGAAAATAAGCATGCGGATTTGTAACCTGCTGTATGTGTGCAGGGCCAAAACCCATACAACAGCGCCTCCCTGCTGGAGCAAAGCGGATTACACCGAATCACACTCGGAACTTCAACCATCTCATCAGTCAGCAGTGCCAGGTCTGTCAACATGTCAACACATCAAAATTGTTTAAATAAATTATACCTTAAAGTAAATACACTAAATTAAAGAAGCGTCATGAAATAAAAGTAGAATATTATCAAATTATCAAAATCAAGGTTTGATAAACAATGAACATTTTTTTTTGCTATAATTCATGTAAGTTTAATTAATTAAATTTTGCAGCTGTAAACTATTTACTCAAATTCTTAGACTTTTTTTTTTATAAATGTTTTTATTCATCAAGGGTGTATTTACATTGATCAATTGATAAAAAGTGGCAGTAAAGACTGTCACATTATTTTTAAAAATCTGGTTCAAATAAATGCTGTTTTTACACACCAAAGTAAATGTCTGTAAGCAAAAATTAGCATGTTAGAAAGATTTTTGTGACAATAAACACTGAAGTAATGGCTCCTGAAAATTTAGCTTTGCCATCAAAATAATAAAACACATTTTCAAATATAATTAAATGGAAAACTCTGGAAGCCTGTTTCCACCACTGAATAAAAAATAGCTCACAATTCAGACTTTTTTTGTCAGATGTAAACTTTTTTTTTTTCAGAATTGCATGATATAAATTCACAGTTTAGATTTTTTTTCAGAATTGCATATTATAAACTCTCAGTTGTGCGTTACAAAGTCAATATTGTGTGATATACACTCTAAATTCTAAGAAATAAAGTTGCTGTTTTGAGAAATTAATTTCAGAAATGTGAGAAAATGATTTTTTTCTCAGAATTGCGTGTTTATTCTCAAAATAAACTCTCAGAGCTGTGCGTTTTTTTTCTCAGAATTTGCAATAAAAAAGTCAGAATTATCTTGCAATTGTGAGTTTATATCACACAAAACTAAGAATCGATATTTTTGTCTCACAATTCTGACAATTTTTCTTAGAATTTTGATATATAAATTCACGATTGTGACTTATAAAGTGCAGTTCTGAGGTGGGAAAAAGATTGATATGCTTAAAATATATTCAAATAAAAAACTCTGAAAGCCTGTTTCCACCACTAAATAATTTTTTTTATAAAGGTAATTGCAACTTTTTATCACACAATTCAGACATTTTCTCGCGATTGCGAGTTTAGTTCAGAATTTAGTCCTACAAACGTGCAATTCTTGACTTTTTTCAGAATTGTGTGATAAAAACTTGCATTTATACTCGCTATTCTGAGAAATAAAGTTGCAGCTCTGAGAAATGAAATCAGAATTGCTAAAAAAAACTTTTTTCTCAGAATTGTACTTTTATTCTCAGAATAAACTCAGAATTGTCTCAGAATTTGTCAAAAAAAAGTCAGAATTGGGAGTTTTTATCTCACAATTGTGATTTTATATCACGCAAAACTGAGAATTTACTTTTTTCCTTACAATTCGGACTATTTTTCTCAGAAATGAGAAATATAAACTCACAAAAGTGAGTTATAAAGTCCATTTCTGATGGGGGAAAAAGACTATGTTCTCAGAATTGAAAATTTATATCACACAATTCTGACTTAATAACTTGCATTTACGATTTTAAATCATGCAATTCTGAGAAAAAAATAAAATTGTGAGCTTATATCTCACAATTCTGACTAAATAACACAATTTAAAGTTAATATCATGCAATTTAGAGAAAAAAAGTCAGAATTGCAAGATGTAAACTTGTAATAACCTTTTTTTATATTTTTTATTCAGTGGCAGAAATGGTCTTCCATAGAAAACAAATTGTTACATAAATTGTAATAATATTTCAAAATATTACTGTATTTTTGTTCAAATAAATGCAGTCTTGGTGAGTATAAGAGACTTCTTTCAAAAACCTAAAAAAAGACCCCCTACTTTTGAACAGTGTATTTTATAATAAAACAAATGCAAAATAAATGAAGAACATTTTTTATTTTAATATTGTATATTGTACTAATTTGTATGCTGGGCTCTGACAACAGATTTTTGTTGACTACCTACTATATGTATCTGTATGTAGCAAACTGAAAGCCTGAAATTTGGCGTACATGTTTTTCTCAGGGAGAATCTCTTGGCACGGCAGACTCTAGAACACACTCTCGGTCACACAGGGGCCACTGACCTGGATGTGGCAATGTTTCACCGCAACGGAGGTACACTAACACAAAATAACCTGCATGCATGTACGTATTCACACTTGCACACACTCCTTTGACTGCTTGCTAGTCATTCTTGTAAAATTGTAGTGTTTGTGACCATGTCTTTTCAGAATTAGTGTCATTCAGTTTATCTATTCTTCTATCTGTCTGTCTATCAGGTGAGGACTCAGACTCAGATTCTGATCTCTCACTGGAAGAGGAGCGGAGTTTGTCCATCCCATCATCAGAGAGCGAGGACAATGTGCGCCTGCGCGGACGCATTCAGCGGCGCTTTAAGCGGACCGGTCACAGCGAACGTTTACTCACAGAGCCCAGCCACAACGGTGCAAAAGGTATTAATATTATTGTTGTAGTTATCTATATCACTGGTGCTGAAGCCTAAGGAGTGCCGAAACTTTAGTTTTGTGATACCCAACTGTTAGTGTATGGAACTGTTTATGTGTCAGATCTGGATGGCAATGACCTGCTCTCCTATTGGCCAGCGCTGGAAGGCTGCGAGGCGCACTCACTGCAGAAATGGGGCTCAGAGCGCCGCCTAGGGGGCGACTACAGCAAGGACGCAGCTAATAACAACCAGACCGATGCAGCGCTGACCAGCGGAGATGAGAATGGACTCACACACAGACACCGCAAGGGTGAAGCACACATGCATTTAACATATTATCCAACATTATGATATTTAATTGTGTATGCTTATTCCTTCGGTTTTTGCATTTAGATGACTTCTGCCATCTAAAAATTCTGTCCTTAATTACTCATCGTCATGTCATTCCAAACCCGTAAGACCTTCGTTCATCTTTCAGAACACAAATTAAGATATTTTTGATGAAATCCGAGAGCTTTCTGACCCTGCACAGACAGCAGCATATATTATATTACAGTTAAAACCACTGATATCACATGGACAATTTTTTTGATGTTCTTACTACCTTTCTGGGTCTTGAACATGGTAGTACCATTGCTAATAATGCAGCTCTTGGATTTCATCAAAAAATATCTTAATTAGTGTTCTGAAGATGAACAAAGGTCTTACAGATTTCTAATTTTCATTAGTTTAACTTGATGTACTAAAATAACTTAAACTGCAATAAATATTAATAAAACTATGCTGACATGTTTAAAAAAAAAATACACAACACAATTACTAAAACTTTAAAAGTAAAATAAAACAGGAAATATAAAAATAAAAACTGATTCCAAATATTAATAAAAGCTATAACAGTGATACTAAAATAAGTGATTAATGATAATAAAATAACACTGTCCGATATATATATATATATATATATATATATATATATATATATATATATATATATATATATATATATATATAATTTATTTATTTTTAATAGACTTATTTCCCTATTTTTATTTTTAGATTACCTTTCCATCATTTAACACTTAAAAGTTAAAAATGTAAATTTAATAACACTTTTTAAATGTAAATTGTTGCAAATATCAACATATATTTGTCATACTGTAAATTCACATAAATTCACTTTGTAGCATTTAAAATGATAGATTTTTGGCTTTTAGTGTTTTACAGTATTATATATATATATATATATATATATATATATATATATATATATATAATATTATATTTATAAATTATCTATAAAAC
>NC_133375.1:23715795-23810709 GCF_049309525.1 Garra rufa | reverse complement strand
AAAACCGTATATAATTATATGTATATATAATTAATTTATATTATCATTTCATTTGTATTAAGAATTTTTTTTATAAATTATTTATAAAACATTTCAATATATATATATAGTTATAATATATATTATATTATAATATATTATTACATATAATTGTATTTTCATTACATTTTTATTAAGAAAATATTTTATTTATAAATTATTTATAAAACAGTATCAATTCTATAAATTACATACATATCTTTCGTTATTGGTTATCTGCCTTTACGTGAAAATAGTTATTGGCTTATTGCTGTGTATTGCAAGATTTTAATATCGTGCATACTTAACTCCTCTGCATCTATTTCTCAGGAATCCTGAAGAATCGTCTGGGCTGCCCTCCTGCTCTGCAGGGCCTGTCTGCCGTGGGTCGCGCTCCCAGCGAGATGTCTTGGTACAGGACGTCCACGTTGGGTCACCGAGGTGTCCCGGCCGCCTCCTATGGTCGTATGTACTCCGGTACTGGCTCACTGTCCCAGCCCGCCTCCCGATACTCTTCCCGCGAACACCTGGATTCCCTTGCGCGACGACAGCGTTCACGTGACAACCTCGACCTCTTGCCGAGACGTCGCGAGCTTGGTGCCGAACACCTGGGTGGGTCCAGAGAGAGGCTTGGCCCTGTTCACAGTATCCATGCCTCCAGGGAGGATCTGGTGGGCAGGGCTGGTATGGTGGGTTTAATGGGGGCAGAGGGTTCATTAAGCGGTTCGAGAACGCAGCTTAACACTCTAACAAGGCAACAGGCCTCTCGGGAGCACCTCGGAGGGGCTCTTATGAGCAGTCGGTCCAGGGAGCAGTTGGAGTCTAATGGTGGAGCGCAGCCCTGCAGGGAGTGGCTGCGAACCCTGCCGCCCCGACAGCTCTCACATCCTGAGCCACACCCACCCTCCTCACCCCCTCCACCAATCACAGAGGAACCCCAGGAAACCCTGCCCTCTCGCCGTGGTCGCCTAGACTCCGCCCCTCCATGTAGGTACCCACCATCTGCAGCTGCACCCGGAGCTCCGTCTAGTCGCCCGCCCTCTAGTGAACACCTGGATATCCTCTCCTCCATACTTGCCTCCTTCAGCTCCTCTGTCTTAACCCCGCCCCCTAACCCTGTCTCTGCCTCAGCAGGCCCCTCCCCTTCCCCGCCTCCTCTCTCTGCAACCTCTCAGAGCGTCTCTGAAGTGTCACCTGACTCTGAGTAAGTCCAGTCCCTGTTTTGTCACCTTTTGTGCTCCTCATTAGTTTCGTGGTCATCCTTGGTTCTGTCCAGTTACAAAATGTCAAAGTTGCTGTTTTCTATATAACAAAATGCATGGTGATCAGTTGCAAATTTTGCATGGTTTACAACAGAAGTCATATTAATATTTTTTTACTTCTTAAGTGTTCAACATGAAAATTGCTATTAAAAATAAAAACATCCTAAACAGTATAAATTAGAGAATATAAGTGTGTGTGTGTGTGGGTATAAAATTATTAAAATAATTTTTAAAATATTGTTTTATTAGTTTTTTATATTAGAAAATATTAATTAATAATAATATTAATATTTGTTGTTAATTTTTCTAATGTTCTGATCAACATGAAAATTGTAATAAAAAAAAAAAACATTTCAAACATTAATTAATTAATTATATGAAAATGAATATATATGAATTATATTAATCCATTAATTATTAATTAATTAATCATGATCAGTAGCACATTTTGTGTGGTTTACAGCAATAAAAATTATGCTTTTTAGCTTTTTAATTTTTTTAAACAAGTGATCAACATGAAAATGGCTATTAATAATAAAAACAATTGTTAAAATTACTTGAAAAAATATTATTTTATTATTTTTGTATTAAAATAATACTAATTAATAATAATATAAATAATAATAATGACTTTTTTGTTTTTTAATTTTTTGATCAACAATAATTTTTTTAATTAATTAAATTGTTATAAAATATAAAATGTTATGTATGTATGAAATTGTTAAAATAACTTAAGAAAACAAAATTATATATTAGACTTTTGATTAGATTTTGAAAAAAAAATTTATACGTTTTTTTAATTAAAATAATACAAATTATTAATAATATAAAATTAAATAATAATAATGACTTTTTTTATTTTTTTAATCATTATTCATCATTATTTATTTTATATATACATATATAAACATTCCAAACAAACAAAAAATTGATTAATTAAATAAAATATAAGTGTGTGTTAATTTAATAATATAGGTGTGTGATAATTAATTAATTGTGATCAGTAGCAAATTTTGTGTGGTTTACAGCAACAATAAAAATAATGCTTTTTAGCTTTTTTCATTTTATTTATTTAACAAGTGATCAACATGAAAATTACTTTTAATAATAAAAACGTCCTAAATAACAAAAATATGTTTTTTTTTTATTAAAATAATACTAATTAATAATAATAGAAATAATAATTACTTTTTATCAACATAAATTTTTTTTATAAAATATAAAAACAATTTCCAAACATAAGAATTAAGTAGGCAAGTGTATATGTTTTTTTGTTATAATTATTTGTAAATAATATTATTACTTAAATTAAAACAATGTTTCTTTTAATAATTTCTTTTTCTTTTTTAAAAAGATTTCCATAACAAAAAAAAATGTTCTAAACAATATAAATATACAAATGAAAGATATAAATGTGTATAAATATATATCTCACCTAGAGCACTAAGTGAGCTGAGACTGATTATTAACTGTTTCCTCTTCTGCCTTTTCTTTTTTCTCTTTGTAGAGTTAACAGAAGTGATGGACAATCTTGATGATTCCTTCGCAGCCCCATAATGCACCTCTGCAGATGGGCTCAAGAATCACATGACATAGCCAACCGGAGCGATCAGGACTCCTAGGTATTACACCCTGCGAAGAGTGTAGGACATAAGAGTGAAATTGTTCATCAAGGGCTTGAGATATCACCCTCCTGAGAACAGGCAGGAAATCAAACCAGAGAAGGTGATGATTTCTACAATTTTCATTTATCCAAACTACAAACCTCAGACCAACAGCCGAGAGGACTGCTCAGAGACAGAGAGAGCGAGACAGAGAAAAAAACTGTACAGAACATTTTTATACTTTTTGTATCTTTTTCATCAAAGATCAAAGAAGAAAAATCTCTAGTGATGTTTTTGAAGATCGTGTGGATATGTGTTTAAGTGGGTAGGATTGAAAATAAACACTCTCAAACCCATTCCGAGCCAAAACAGTCCCAAACATTCCCACTCCAGTCTTTCCATTCCAACATGTGTTTATGCAACAAGCCACGCCCACTGATAGACAGAAGGGAGTCTATGAAGAACAGGATTGGTCCGTTGTAAATGCAAAACTTATTGGCCCAAACATGGGATTGGTGGGAAACTCCAGAGACACTGATTGTAATTGTAAAGAATTATGAAACAGAAGATATGTTCGGACCGTAATGATTGTCAATCAATAGATTGTTTTCAGAAAAATGACTTTAGGTTGGTCTAAGCACATTTCTCCAACAAACTCCAACAAACTTGTGCGTATTTTTGGCCGAACTGATCAAAAATAATATTAAAGGCAGCATGTGTTGAAGTTTGTTGCAGCTGTGTCAAGACACCTTTTATTCGTGTGACTAGCCTACAAGCATATTCAAGACTTTGTAGCATAATTAATATCCAGGCTTATCATAATTCATAAGATCCGAATCAGCTATTCAGGAGAAAATATTTAATCCGCCTTTGATTTCTTTTCTAACAAAGAGAGCATATCTAAACATCAGTCATTACTGTCTCTGTGGAGTATTGAATCATTTTAGTGCTTCAGAGGAAAAGTCATTGAGGTAAGCTTATTTCAAAATATCAAGCTCCAGTTTAAAAGGGAAATCGTGCTTCATCATATGCTTCATGACTTTATCTCATTAGTCATTTGCAGTATTACCATGAATTTTGCCAAAAAGAGTGCCCTATGTCATTCCTTTTATACCTCTCACCTGTCATAAAGTGCTCCAGTACTTTTTCTATTTATTGTTTTTATATATTATTTATTATTGCATAACTTTATCTTGTACAGACATTAAATTAATTTATTTTATTTTATTAATATTTATTCAAATTACTTTCTCCATCATAATCATTGCTGGAGTGTTTCTAAAGAAGAGCGTATGGGAGATATGTTTTTTGTTTTTTTATAAAAGCGAGATTTCATCTGTTTCAAATATTTTATGTGTAAAACTTTTGTACATGTACTGTCTGATATGTCCCCCTTCTCTTCTGCTCACAATGCATTCTGGAAAAAAAAGGAAATGTCCTCTGTCCATCAGCGGTGGAAGACAATGATTGGGTGGGAGAGAGAAAAGGGGAATGTATAATGGCTCAACATGTTTATTGTGGGACATGTTGTATCCCTTTTACTTATGGGGGTTTTCCGAAAAAAAAAAAAAAATCTGCTACCAATGGGAGATGAAAGCGAGACCCGTTGGGCGTTAATAAAAGAGTTATTGCTACCACGGTTCTTGTATTTTTTTTTTCTTTTATATTCTATATTCAAGACAAACACTTCTGTGGTTAAAAAAGGAACTTGTTTATCACATTACACATCTTTCTGTATTTAAGTCAAATTAAATGAAATGACATCAAAATGTACATTTAAAAATCTGCTTTTACAGTGGAAGGTTCTCACTAGTTTTTTGCAGTCTAACATTCTGATTTACTGATGAACACACTATTGTAACATTCCTTAAAAAGGATAATCTTTTACTCACCCTCATGTTGTTTTAAACCTGTATGACTTTATTTCGTGCAACATGTGACCCTGGACCACAAAACCAGTCATAAGTAGCACAGGTATATTTGTAGCAATAGCCAACAATACAATGCATTGTATGGGTCAAAATTATTGATTTTTCTTTTATGCCAAAAATCCTTAGGATCTTAAGTAAAGATATTTAGTCAATTATACATAAATACATCAAAACTTAATTTTTGATTAGTAAAATGCATTGCTAAGAACTTGATTTGGACTACTTTAAATGCGATTTTCACAATATTTTGATTTCTTTGCACACTCAGATTCCAGATTTTCAAATAGTTGTATCTCAGCCAAATATTGTCCTATCCTAACAAACCATACATCAATGGAAAGCTTATTTATTAAAAAGAAAAAGATTCTTATGACTGGTTTTATGGTCCAGGCTCACATATATAGGTTTGGAACATTATGAGAGTAAGAAATGACAGAATTTCAGTTTTATCCACCTTTTCCCTGAACGCGCAAATCTTGCTCGACTGGAACGATGCTCTATATCCGGTCTCTTGAGCTTCCAGTCAAATTAACGTGTTTTCCAAACCGAGAATTGGTTTTGGAAAGCACATGGCTACATAGGTTCATTATGTCGCAGTGTCGCAATGACAGTATTTTTGCAGTAACTCACCTGTCATGAGTAGTTTAATGAGTTGGAAAATGATAGTTAGTTGCATTGAAACCATGAGGCACATCGGATCAAAGTTCGCGGGATTTTGTCCACAAACAGATAAGAGCACACATTTTATTTTTTCACACACAGTATTTTAACTTATGCGCTTTAAGCTATGCTCGTTTTCTTTTGTCGTCGTTTATGCAAGACGTACAGCGCCCAGCACGACAGATTTGCTGGTAAGCAAAACGCTTTACAGGAATTCCTCAAGCTTATTTTTTCCCCCTAAGCTATTGCTGTTATTGTGGCAGCCAACAACAGTATATCTTAAACCTGCGCACATTTTTATACTCGGTAGTTATATTAAATAAGTTTAAGTTTATTAGTGTTTTCACAAGGTGTCATCAATTGGCCACTGGCAGCACTGAATGTAAACAATGCTTACTGTAAGGTACAGAACAAAACTCGCATATTTTGCTGATTATTGCTGCTGAAAATGGTCAATTATTGCCATGTTTTGGCTGTACTAATTAGTTGGACCGGGGAAAAACATTTGGAGTACTATAGACTGCCAAAAGTTATAACAAATCAAGGAGAAGAGTGCAAAAAAGGCAACAAAAGGCGTTTGTGGTTGGCCAAACTAAACCAGGATTTCCAGGAAAAGTGTCTTGACAACATTTGTGTTTGTTTTTATCATTTCCGGTCAGGTAGGTGAAATATTAGGCTAATATCTTAACTAATACTGGTTGTATGTATCTTTACCACCTATTAATTTTAGTTTGTCAAAATATTGCACCCTTTTCTGTTTACTAAGTCTTTCTCTATATGATTTAGCAGCTTCCACATGTTTTTTTCAGTGGTTTAGACACGGAATAATCAGAACAACGTATTCAGTAGTACATTAAGGCCGCGATCACACCGAACGTGTCTTTTAATTCTAAAAACGCGAGGCGCACAGCACTGCCTTTTTTGGTGATTTTTAATAAAAGAGCAGTGTGCTGCGGTTTTTTTATGTTGCGAAGCAACGACCAAAACAGCTGTCCTGTCACCAGATAATAGCTGCCTATGAGCGGTCTTTATAGGTCTAGACCACGCCCTTTTAGGCGGGAAGCTACGAAAAGGGCGCGAAGCGACGCAAAGGGCGCGAAATGCCCCCATTGGATCTGGTGTCGCGTCAGGCCTCGCTCTAATAGGCTGCTGCAGTTGCCGCAGAGCAGCCAATAGGCGCGCAAGCTGTTTCGCCTATGTCTGTATGCTGCTGCAATGCGCTTTACATTATTTCAAAATTAAGGATAATTTTTGGCTTCAATATCTCGCAGAAAAGGATTTTCCCCTAGCGTAAGATACTCACGCAGTACTCGTTCCCTCTCTAGAGAGAACAGAGGTTACGTTAGTAACCGAGTACGTTTTTTTATGTTGCGAAGCAACGACCAAAACAGCTGTCCTGTCAGTCAAATCAAAGGATTATAGCGCGAGTGCTCTAAAATCTTAGTTTTTTGCTGCTAAGTAAACTGTCATATTAGCAGAAACCCTAAATAATACAGCTCCGGGTTACCCACGATAGACACCAAAGGTTTCTCCTCTAATTCTTGCAGTCTCCGGACTTTTTAAGCAACGGTAAACTTTCGTCACCACAACAGAAGGCCCGTCTCTCCATTCATTCGATTGGACAATGGAAAAGAATGTGAATGACGTTGGGCGTTTTTCCGCTCAGAGTTGATTTTTTTTTCAACTTCAGGCGCTCAGAGCACTCCTGCAAAAACGCGAGGCGCCTGGGGCGCATAAAAGCAGCGTGCAGAACACTCACTGCCAACAGAAAACCATTCAAAAGAGGCGCCTCCAACTGCAAAAACGCATTCGGTGTGATCGCGGCCTAACTGTGCAATCCATGCTGTTGTTTACATCCGAGTATCGTCAATATGGCCACAGATCCAGGTAACTGACCAAATTGTGACATGAAGTGCAAACCCTCATTCAGTCGATCCTTTTTACCCCATTTTAACAGATTTCAATGGAGATCGGAACACGAGAGCATCCAAACAGAAGTTAAAGAATCTATCATAATGGCGCTCATCGGATTACTCAGGAAAAAGATGGATATCTTTTAGATTTTTCATATTGTGAAACAGAACAGAGCTCTGTTCCCAAACACTGTATGCTAAGACAAGTAAATGAACAACACTGAACTTAGCTAAATTCACCACTCCATGAGTAGGAAGTCCATTTAAGAGAAGCATTTTGTACCTGAAAAAAGCTGCATAGTATAAAAGAGCTACAGTGAACTGAATCAAAAGATTGGTCCTGAAGATATTGTCCTAAAACAGTCAGAAGTGATGGATCCAAGGATAGATTACAGACTGGCAATGACCTCTTAAAGGTTTTCCACACATGTTGTGCTCTTTATATCTTGAAATAGTTTTCTCCCCTCATATTTGCAGTGTAATTTTTTACCACAGTGATTTGTAATGTAATGTTTGATGCTGTTTACATTGTAATGTAAATAGCATCAAACAGAGGCCTTGGAGAACCTTAATCAATCCTTGGTTTGACCCACAAGCATTAAATTAAAATGCTAAACAGTAACATTAGAAATCTCATTTCAGTTCATTTCCTCTTCTCATCAAGCACAATTATGAGGAATAAATATCTCCTTCATGTTCAGTTCTGGCCAGATTGTGTGACCGTTTTGGGCCGTTCACAAAGAATACTCCTGTGAACACACAGCGGAGACTGACACAGAAGTGAAGAAATAGTTGAATAAAGTTGTTACGTTTGTTTTCTTTGCGCACAAAAAGTATTCTCGTAGCTTCATAATATTACGGTTGAAACACTGATGTCACACGGACTATTTTAAAAATGTCCTAACTACCTTTCTAGGCCTTGAACGTGGTACTTCTGTTGCTGTCTATGCAGGGTCAGAAAGCTCTCGGATTTCATCAAAAATATCTTAATTTGTGTTCTTAAGATGAACGAAGGCCTTACGGGTTTAGAATGACATGAGGGTGAGTAATTATTGACAGAATTAAAATTTCTTGTGGGAACTATGCCTTTAACTATCCCACTTTTAATTGAATGCAACACAGCAGTGTTGATGAGATAGAACATGAAAGGAAATGAGAATTTTTTATCGGCTATTGGAACAAAGCCTGCTTGAGTGAATTCCCCCTCCATATGATACACATGGTACATTCCTAAACACCGATTAAGTTTAGTCCACAATAAAAAAATATTGTTTTGTAAATAAACAGCATTGCTAGATTAAAAAAAATGACTTTCAAAAAGAAAGCAAACATAGCTAAGACGTCATAAGCATCTGAGTTTAAGTCTGTAGATGATCGTTATCCTCGCTGTCGCTACTGGAAGGTGGATGATCTGTGCCGATCTTCCGTAGTTTGGCTTGATAATATCTCTTCTTGGCCCGCGCCGCCTTCTCTTTCTGTCTCACTGCTTTCCTCTTCTCCTCCCACACACACTGCTGCAGCAGTAACAGACTCATCGTCTGCTGATGCTCCAGCTCAAACACTTCCTGTCGACGAGCCTCCCATTTTGAGTCTGAGGTATAAGAGTCCATCAGCGGTAATGAATTCTCAACTGATCCTCCTGTAGGAGCGTGGGGCACCGCAGGCTCTCTGTGTGGGGTTTCAAAGTTTGCACCCCTAGTCCCTGATCCTAACCCTGAGGTGCTTCCTGCGTGGGTTGGGAAGATGAGAGAGGGACGGCTGGACCTGGAAGAGACTGAATGTGAGTGGAGAGGAGAGGAGGCAGAGCCTGGAGGAATCCCAGAGTTATTAGGAGGGTGAGTTGGTGAGACCAATCCAAGTTCAACGGCTAAGTTCTCTTTGCTGTCTACTTCCTGTAAAAAAAAGTAAGTGTAATAGCTTTATTACTGCTGTATATTTATGTAATAAGGCTTAAAGCATGCTATATTAAAAATATAATGTACATGCAGTAAACACAGAAAATGTGGAAAGAATGCAACAGTGGTGAAAATGTATAAGCCTAGTGTATGGAACACAGAATATAAAAATTACCCATTTAAAAAATATCATATTTATATGTATTCATATAATGTATAATTTATAGTTTTTGAACTGTAAGATTTTTAATGTTTTTAAAGGAGTCTCTTCTGCTCACTAAGCCTGCATTTATTTGATCCAAAGTACAGCAAAAACGGTAACATTTTGCAATATTTTTTACTATAAATACTATAACTGTTTTCTATTGAATATATTTTAAAATGTAATTTATTCTTGTAATCAAAGCTAAATTTTCAGCATCAACATTCCAGTCTTCAGTGTCGCATGATCCTTCAGGATTTAAAATGTAATTTGATCCTTCAAATTACATTTTAAAATGTATTCAAATGGAAAACAGTTATTTTAAATAGTGAAAATATTTTAAAATGTTACTGTTTTTGGATCAAATAAATGCAGTCTTGGTGAGTAGAAGAGACTTCTTTTTTAAAAAAAACTGGTATTGTTTTATTTAATACGATTTTTAAAATGTTTTTAAAATAAGTCTCTTATGTTTACCAAGGTTGCATTTATTTAATGAAAAAATACAGTAATATTGTAAAATATTATTACAATTTTAAATAACTGTTTTAATATATTTTACAATGTCATTTATTACTGTTATAGCAAATCTGAATTGTCAGTGTCAAATTTATTATATTATATTATGTCTTTACTGTTACTTGTGATAAATTTAATGTATCCTTGCTGAAAAATAAATTATATTTATTTATTTATTTATTTTTAATATTTATTTATAATATTTATAAAGAATTACATTTATTCATATTACATTTTCACTAGAGTTGCAAGGTCTAACCGGTCTACATTTCCCATGTTTATTGCAAAACAGTAAAATTTTGACTTTAAAATAACTGTTTTCTATTTGAATATATTGTAAAAATGTAATTTATTCCTGAATTTTTAGCATCATTACTCCAGTCACACAATCCTTCAGAAATCATTCAGATATTCAGATTTGCTGCTCAAACATTTATATTTTATTATTATGTTGAAAAGAGCTGAGTAGATTTTTTTTTAGGTTTCTTTGATGAATAGAAAGTTCACAAGTACAGCATTTATCTGAAATAAAAATCTTTTAAAAACATTATAAATGTCTATTTACAATATGACTACTTTTGCTGTATTTTAGATCAAATAAATGCAGGCTTGGTGAGCATAAGAGACTTCTTTAAAAAACATTAAAAATCATACTGTCCAAAAACCTTCGACTGATAGTGTACAATAAAAAATAATAGTGCAAGCAAGTACACTTTCCATGGCATAAGACAGTTAATCATATTTGTGTAATAAACTCTGCAATATAAAAGAAAACGTTTAGCTTAAGAGAGGTACTTTAGTAATCCTTTTAAAGCTGATTTCAGTCTTACATCATTTTGACTGTGGTCAGCATCTTCATGCTCACTTCCATTAGTGCCTGAAAGCCCCATCACTACAAGAGAGAGAATGACTCAATTAATCTCCTTCCTTGTATAATTACAGAGCTGACAGCTGGGAAGAGTGGTAGTATTTCATCCGGTAAAAGAGACGACATGACTATTAATTACCTGCTCCAGGTGAGCCACCCCTCACGGAGGCATAGCTGCCATCTCCGTCTACCTCTTCCAGACAGGAGATCAGGTTTGGTACCAGGGCAATCACTTCTCTCTGCACCTGACAAGAACCACACTGTGTGTTACTAGAATTTCCAAAGCATATAACTGAATTATAGAAACAAGAGAAAGGCTTCAATTTACCTGAGTGAGGGCAGACACAGGAAGCCCGGCTGCCTGCTGTTCCTGTCGCTTCTGCAGCGCTACACGACATTCCACCTTCAGCCGTTTCCACAGTGTCTTCAAAGAGCCGATGCTGCTGGGGGGTCGACTAGGGAATGCTGCATTAAAGGCCTGAGCCAGCTCTGCCCATACAGCGTTCCGGTGCACAGTAGTGTTGGTGTCTTTCCGAAAGTCCTGGACTGTGTCCACCACCGCATGGATTCTCCGAAGCAGGAAGAGCTTCTGCTCCAGAGTGAAGTTTGGCATGCGGTACGTCATGGTGGTCAGCATGAGTGTATTTGTGTGTGACTGGGTGAGAAGGCTTATATTGAGGTACTATGTGTTACTTCATTTATAGAAAATCTACAAAACATCACACTATGTTTATCTATAACAGAACAGTCTAGTTTGTCTACTTTTACATAGTAGCATTTGCAGTATCACAGTGTCAGTTTTGGAGTTTTACAAAAAGAAAGTGAGGTTGGTTTGGTGTCGTCATGTGAAGCACACTTCCAGAGTTTCAGTTGCAGTGATATGTTAAACTCTGGATGCCAAACGTAAACTGCTTGATTATCGGTGTTCAAGGGAACTGCATCCAGGATCCACCTGATGCGCAAGGGGTCACCAGCCACTCTTGTGGAGTCTGTAATTCAACAGACAAAAAGCAAATTGAAGGGAAAATGCTGTTTTTGAATCTTAATATGTGACCCTGGGCCACAAAACCAGTCATAAGTAGCATGGGTATATTTGTAGCATTAGCCAACAAAGCATTACTGATTTTTCTTTTATGCCTAAAATCATTAGGATACTAATTAAAGATCATGTTTTATTAAGATGTTTTGTAAATTTCCTACTGTAAATATATCAAAACTTAATTAGATATTAGTAATATGCATTTCTAAGAACTAAACTTGGACAACTTCAAAGGTGACTTTCTCTATGTTTTTACTTTTTTTTTTTTTTGCAACCTCAGACTCCAGATTTTCAAATAGCTTTATCTCAGCCTAATATTATCCTATCCTAACAAACCATACATCAATAGAAAGCCTATTTCAGCTTTTTAAGATGGCTTTCAGTATAACAAAATTGACACTTATGCCTGGTTTTGAGGTCCAGGGTCACATATCTGCTCTTCCTCTTGGAAGAATTAATTAAACATTTGATCTTCGGGGGGAAAGCCTCCGTAAATTGATTTCTGAGAATCAGTTCTTTTAAACATTTATTTTCAAAGAACCAGTGATAAAAAAAGTTTAGATATTACTCTTCAACATGACGTCATAATAAAAGGTAGTTATTGCTGTGATTTTTTTGCGATTATGTTTGGTTGATAAATGTGACCCTGGACCACAAAAACAGACTTAAGTAGCATGGGTATATTTGTAGCAATAGCCAAAAATACATTGTATTGGTCAAAAATATCGATTTTTCTTTTATGCTGAAAATCATTAGGATATTAAGTAAACCATTAAGATATTTTGTACATTTTCTATGGTATTTATATCAAAACTTAATTTTTGATTAGTAATATGCATTGCTAATAATTACATGTTTTTCTCCCAGACTTTCAAATAGTTATCTCGGGCAAATATTGTCCTGTTCTACCAAACCATACATCAATGGAAAGCTTATTTATTCATCTTTCAGATGTTTCAGTTTAACAAAATTGACCCTTATGACTGGTTTTGTGGTCCAGGGTCACATATCTGCTCTTCCTCTTGGAAGAACCAGTGATAAGAACAGTTCAGATATTACTCTACAACATGACGTCATCATATTAAAAGGCAGTTATTGCTGAGTTTTTTTGTGATTTCGTTTGGTTGATAAATGTGACCTAGGACCACAAAACCAGTCTCAAGTAGTATGGGTATATTTGTAGCAATAGCCAAAAATACAAAATTATCTTTATTTTTATTTTATGCTAAAAATCATTAGAATATTAAGTAAAGATCATGTTCCATTAAGATATTTTGTAAATTTCCTACCACGTAATTTAATTTTCTACCAAACCATACATCAATGGAGGGCTTATTTATTCAGCTTTCATATAATGTATAAATCTATTTTGTCATATTGTAATTTTATTTGTCCAGTTTTTTACAGCCGTTATGAAGCTCATAAAAAAGACATTTTTATAACCCATATATAATTTAAATATATTGTTTACATTGTTATATCTTGGCTGCGTTTTTTCTTTTTCTTTGCATTTGATACATTTCGTATGTTGATAAAACTGTAAAAGTACAAAATAGTATTTCCAGTTTTATTTGTATCAATTCTGCTATTTAGTTATTGAATAATAATGTATCCAAAATATTCGGTTCATTCCAAATGTCTGCCTCATCAACTCACTCATCGGTTCTTGGCTAATTCAGTTCGTTTCGAAAAAAGAATCGCTCAGTCCAGTTTTGTGAACTAGTTCAACCGACTCATTGCTACGGTCAGACTCAACAATTCATTCAGGAATCGCATCGCTATTAAATGCAAGAATGAACAAAGAAGAAACAAGCTTTCAAAATCACCAATTCGCCAAATAGGTGCAGGTGTAACAGGCTGCATTTTATTATTATTATTAATATTATTATTATGTATCTGCTGGTCTTGTTAGCCACAGCGCTAAACCCGAGCATCGCACTATACAGAAGTGAACCTGAGCTGCAATTTAGGACTACAGCAAGAGCTCACTGTTCTTAATGAATCTCTCATGCATTTACACAACAGCTTATGATAAACTGATATTATATTATTTGTATTTACCCTACTTACATGCAAGCATCAGTCTGACGATTTTATCCCCGAAAATATTACACTTTGTCCCCACCCCCTGGGTTTAAGCGGTCCGTAAGAAATTTAAACAACAGACTGGAGACACATGCGCAAAATGACGCTCCGGGCGTAAAAAAAAGGCAGTTCAGTGGTTTGTGCATTTTATGTGATTTGTATACCATTCTCTTGAGATCCACTCAACACATATGGTTTGTGCATCAGGCAAAATGCACAAATCTACGCATTTAACAGTAGAAAGCGGAGGACTCGTTTCAGCCAATTAGTTGCGAGCGTGGTGCAGTCTCTGCAGTATTGAACAGCCCGATTGGACGCTGCGCGGTGTCAACGAGGAAGCGAGAACACATGCATGTAGTAGAAAACATTGCTGGAACTAGAATGAAAGAAAATTTAGCACTTTTACATTTCACCTCCCCGCGAAATAAAGACAGGATCTCTACAGGGGACGCGTAAGTCAAACTGATATTGATAGGGGTGTGTTACGATGAGAAACATGCAGAATCGGGCAAATTTTCCTTGCTAAAAATTTCATTTTATGATAGCTGTGTCCTGTTGACAGATGCCTGGCGTGTTTTCTTTTAATAAATGGGTAAATCCTTGGTAGAAAACCCCACTTTGATATAGTTCTTCTTTGGAACGTGTTAAGGGTAGGTAATTAACAGATTGGGGTACTTTAAAAGTGTTTCAGAAAAGAAGAAACCAACTGTCATGTTCCAAAATACAACAACCAGAGTTTAATATGAATTTTCAACAGGGTGAGGTTAGTCCTGAGATAAATTATGCAATTAATGGTGTTTATTTACATGACATCCCCTTAATAATCCGTATCAGGCATTTTCACTTTTTTTTGTCCACCAAACCCCTTTTGACCCTTAAGTATTTATTTGAAGATTATTTGAAGTATGTTTAAGTTAATATTAAAATAATTTAATCATACATGAACATGTTTGTCCTCTGATATTAAGTCGAATGACATCCTGGTAAGGATAATATAACATTTCATTCAGAGGATTTTAAAGGTTTTATTATTATTGGTTTTATTCAGTAAAATGATATATTATTCCTGCACACTACATCACAAAATATTTGAATAAAATATTTGATATAATATATAAAAAATGTATATATATACTTTTGTAATATATATTTTAATCAAATACAATATTAATGTAATTCAAGTTCAAGTGTGGGATTTGTTTTTTCTTGTTTATACTGTAATTTTTATTCCAACAGAAGTACAAATGATTTGGGTGTGTACGGCATTAAATATATTTGAATGTTTTTAAAATTCTTAATTTTAATTATACATGTTAATGTTTAATTACTTAATAGCTCACAAACAGTTTCTTTATTAACCCCAGCATCGAAAATTAGGAGGATATTTAAAAGTGTAAAAGCATTAACAAATTACTTTCAACATATCTTGAATACACCTCAAAAGCTTTTAAATGCAATTATTTCTGCAGCAATATTACAGACATGTTAAATATCACTGTGGTAATATAGAGGGTTTGTACTTGCATCACGATTTGGTCAGTTACCACATGCACGACATGCATGCATTTGTTTCTCTTTCAGTTTTTTGCACTCTTCTCCTTGATTTGTTGTAACTTTTGGCAGTCTATAGTACTCCAAATGTTTTTCCTGGTCCGACCATTTAGTACAGTCCAAAACATGACAATTATTTATCATTTTCAGCAGCAGTATTCAGCAAAATATGCAAGTTTCGTTTGGGAACACAGAGATGTGAGAATTTGGGGTGAAATATTAGAAATTCTTAGTGCATTCCAGTAAATTGTTCATAGGATATATTGTAAATTAAATTGTTGAATCAGAAGAGCAGACCACAAATGCGCAGCATATGTTATCTTTTTTAATATTGTTAAACCTGAATGGAAAGAAAAAAAGAATAATATAAGAAAAAAAATCAGGAGATGAATGCAGTGGACTGAAAAGAGCTTTTGCCATAGATATTGTTGTTATACCATGTCACATCAAAATACCAAGCATTACAGTATTCTCCTGCTGTCTGAAAATAAAACATGAAGAAAAAATGTATAGCTCATTCAGTCAAACTGACGGATAAGGATGATTTGTAGCGCATCTTTGATTCATTTCAGTCTTTTTAATTCAAACTTCCCCACAGTAGGCTTGTTAGGAAAAAGTGGATAGTAAAGACCATTGCACACAGTATGCATTTAACTCAGTTTCATTTATCTGACAATAGTGCATAATACTGTTTTTGTTGCACTCCAGATTTCTTTAGCCTGCTGTTCAGACTGCTTGAGATGGCATCTCCTGTAGAGTCTGCTGTGATGAAAAGCACTGTGCTTGTTGCTCCAGTGACTGCACTGGAATTCCTGGGGGAGGACTTTCTGCTGACAGGTGACTGACATTCTTTTCTTTTAATGAACAGGTAGAAAAACATCAAACTAAAAATCCATGTTAGAATAATGTATGCAGACTATGACTCATGAGCAATTTTGAAGTGTTTTTTTTTCTGCCGGAAGAGTAAAATAGGCTGAGTTCTGTATCCTGGCAAAGAGTTGGGAAATGCTCAAATGTCTCTCGATATCCATGTGTATGTAAAAAAATGTGTATTTATCTCTGTGAACATAATCATATTCATAACATATTCATTTGATAAATTCTTTTCTGTTAATTGTGTCATTTTGTAGGAGAGGGACCAATCCTCTCTGTATACAGTCTCAAGGCATCTCCTAAAGAATGTGCATCTTTAAATGTTCTCCATAATTACCGTATCCATGGGATACGACCCAGTAGACAACACCAGTTTGGAGAGACACAGTCCAGCAAAGTATTCTCATCCGAAAATTCTGTTTTGGACAACAACGAGGAGGACATCATTGTTTTTGGAGGAAAAGGAGTTCGACTTGTTAGCTTTAATACTGGAGGACGATGCCTAAAGCTCAATGGTCCTCTCTTGGAGCTTCAAGACTGGGTACTAGACATTCATTGGCTAAAAGGACAACCACACCCACTGTTAGCCATATCCTTGGCTCACAATGCCATGCTTCTCCTAGATGCAGAATCTGGTGACATTCTCTCCTTCTACTCCTGTGTGGAGACTTGTCTTCTCTACTCAGCACTAATGATTGGTCCAAATTGGGACTCTTTAGTGCTGGTAGGTGGGACTGTCTTCAATCAGCTTGTGCTGTGGAGGCCCACAGGGACCAAATCTGATGGCCAGTCTCAGGTAGAGAGACGTCTGCTGGGCCACAGTGGAGTCATTTTCAGCCTTTGCTACCTTCAGAAATCTGGGTGGCTGGCATCTGCTTCAGATGATCGCAGTGTTCGTTTGTGGAGCGTCGGCACGTTGGGTGGAGATGCAGGCTGTGGAGAAGAATCGCCAACATGTCTCCGCGTGCTTTATGGACACCAGGCACGGGTCTTCTGTGTCAGGCTTGCAGCAAACCGTGTATTCAGTGCAGGAGAAGATGGAGCGTGCCTGCTTTGGGAATGGGGAGGTGAAGGAAAGGTGGGACGTAGTTTTAGAGGGCATAGGTCAGGTGGAGTGAGGGCTCTAGCTGTCAGCGAGGGAAGTATAGGCTGTAAGGAGGGATGGATGGCTACTGGAGGTGCAGATGGTGGGATAAGAGTGTGGAGAGTTTCAGAGGAGAAGAAAGGCAGTGAGGAAACTGAGACACAGTTGGATCTAGAATTTAAAGGGCAGGGTTGTCCCAAAGTGGTCCGATTAGTGGATGAGGGCGAATCGAATAGAGTTTTGGTTTGTACTGATCAAGGAGAGGTATGCCTTAGTCAGGATGACACCTGGGATGTCATTTGGGAAGGGGGAGCAGAATTCCAGTCCTTTTGTGTGATGGAAATCACAAGCGTCCAAGTACAGAGTTCAGACTGCAATGTGTGGGTGTGTGCAGTAGGTAATCTGAACGGAGGTGTCCAGGTGTTTCTTGTAGGGCAACCAGATGTGGGAGTCTTGCTAAAAGCTGGTGAGGGTAAAGTTCACTCGGTACTTTGGGTCAAGGGACTTTTCGAAGACTCCTGGAGTTGGTGTGTCCTTGCATCGGGCTCTGAGGGACTGGTTTACCGATGGACAATAAAAGTGATAGAGGATGAATCAGGCCTGCATATCCAAGAGAAAACTCTTCCTCCATTCCTGCTTCCACCCTGTGCCAAACGCTGGCTAACTGCTGCAGTTTCCTTGTCACAGAGAAAGGGGTTGTACCTATGTGGTGACCGGAGAGGGTCACTCCTTCTCTACACTGAAAGAGAAGAGAATGACAGAAGAAATGAAGGTGGAGACTTACAAGATCAAGAAACCAAAAGCAAGCAAGTGGACCATGGTGGTCCTCTGTCTCCCATCAGTACTCTCTATGGAGTCCATGGAAAGCAGGGTGTGACTTCTGTGTGCGAATATCAAGACTTGTGTTACAGTACAGGTCGAGATGGATCTGTAAGAATACTAACCATTGAAGAAAATGTCTTGAAGGTGCGTAGAGTTCAACGGGCCTGCAAAGGCATGGAGTGGCTAGAGAAAGTACTGTTTCTGGACTCGGATGGACTAGAGGTTGAGGGAAAGTTGCTAAATGAGAGAATCGAAAAGAGGAAGATCGATCGAGAGAGTGCAAGCATAGCCGAAACTCGGTTTGTAATTGTTGGCTTCCACTCGGTCCACTTCGTTATATGGGACCCTCACCGACAAGAGAAGCTTTTATCAGTTGCCTGTGGAGGCGGCCATCGATCCTGGGCCTACAAACGCCCGATACACACTGACACAGATCCTCAAGCACATACACTTGGACAAGGTACTCTTGTGTTTATCAAGCATGGAGCGGTCATGGCATCTCGTTCATTAGCATCCACAGAAACTGATGTAAATGGACACACCCTGAAAGAGGGGCTACATGGACGAGGCATCAGCAGTGTTTGTCACCTTGGGACTCTGACCAAGACTGGACAATCGCAAGAACTTTGGGAAGTTTTTGTTACTGGAGGGGAGGATACCACAGTAGGTGTGCTTGCCATCAGTCCACAGAGTGGAACTGTTAAAGTGCTTTCAGTTCTAACAGACCATATCTCAAACGTTCGTGCTCTGGCTGCAATCAGAAGAGGAGAAACTAAAGGGAGAGATGACGAGACGCATACCTCTTCTGTCTCTGCCTTGGTGTTCTCTGCGGGTGGCCGGGCCCAGCTGCAGTGTTACCGGCTCCTGATTCATTTGGATGAGCAGCGGGGTCAGCCAATCTGTCAGGTCACTCAGATAGCTGGCCATCGATTGGATGAACAGTGGGAACGGAAGCGGAACCGACACAAGACTGTCAAAATGGACCCAGAGACAAGGTGCGTCTCTTTACTTTAGAAGTTTGGAACTAGAGTTAGGTTTGGAAAGTCATTCTTATGGGATTGTTCACTCAAAGAAAAAAAAAATCTGTCATTATTTACTTACTTTGATGACGTTCCAAAAAAAGATATTTTGAAAAATTATTTTACCTATACAATGGAAGTCAATTGGGTCTAATGTTGTTTGATGATTGGTTGTAGCTGCTTTGAAGATTTCTAACCACCAGAGGGCGGACAATACAATGTACCCCCTCCCGTTTTAACTGTGCTTTTCTTACAGAGAGATTACATTATGATTTTATTGTGCATGCTTTCTTATGTTTGCAGGTACATGTCTATGGCTGTGGAGTATGATGAGACTGAATGTGTCCTACTGGCTTTGGGCTGTAGTGATGGAGCAGTAAGGTAACTTGGTTTGAGATTATGAACATGTGAGTTTCATAAAATGTTTCATGTTTTTACATTCTATGATTAATGTATGACTGCATGTTTTAATTTGCAGGCTTTTCAGAGTGAATGAGAGCAGTAGGAGTGTTGACATGCTTTGGGAGTCTTTTTACCATCAGAGGTGTGTGCTCAGCGTCGCCACCTACAAGCTGGAGGAATCCCAGGATAGAAAGTAAGGAACATTTATGCTGTATAAAAGCATTTATGAAACACTTTAAAAATTCTTTTGACTTATTTTCATTTGTCCTTTCTGTCTCAGGCTTTTGTTGCTGTTCAGTGCCACTACAGATGGTTGTATATCTGTGTGGGATTTAACAGCAGTTTTGAACAGTAAGGCTAGTGTCAGCTGGCAGGGTGAGTCATACATACACCAGAACATAAACACTTGAGATATTTTTTTTAAATAACGTGATGATTTTTAAATGTTTGTGTAACGGTGTGCTTGTTATGTTTAGTTAAGAAGAACGTAAATGTTTTATGTTAGTTGTTTGCATTTGTTATATGATACAGGTTAAAGTTAATCAGACATAAAAACTGTCTTTACTTACTCATGCTGTTCCAGACCTAAATATGCTCATTATTATTTTTTAATATACATAGCTATTAAGGTTAAAAAATATACGACATTTGCTCTGACTTAGAGAAATGGAGTATGCGTGTTTGTATAACTTTAATAAAGAATTTTTAATTGATTACAAACACACGAGCATAAAAAATGCTAAATGTTAATTATTTTAGCAAAATAAGAGGGATCAAACAAAATACATGTTATTTTTAGTACTGACCTGAATAAGATATTTCACATAAAAGACGTTTACATGTAGTCCACAAGAAAAAATAATAGTTGAATTTATAAAAATGACCCTTTTCAAAAGTTTACATATGCTTGATTCTTAATACTATGTTGTTACCTGAATGATCCACAGCTGTGTTTTTTTTAGTGATAGTTGTTCATGAGTCCCTTGTTTGTCCTGAACAGTTAAACTGGCCACTGTTCTTCAGAAAAAAATCCTTCAGGTCCCACAAATTATTTGGTTTTTCAGCATTTTTGTGTAGTTGAACCCTTTCTAACAATGACTGTATGATTTTGAAATCCATCTTTTCACACTGAGAACAACTGAGGGTTCAGACATTCAGTGATGCTTCAGAAGGAAAGATGATACGTTAGGAGCCGAGGGTTGATATCTTTTTAAATTTGAAGATCAGGGTACATTTCACTTATTTTGTCTTCTGGCAAACATGTAAGTATCTTCTGAAGGGCAGTACTAAATAATAATAATAATAATAGGAAAAATGTATCTTCATTCTGTTCAAAAGTTCAAGCGTATGTAAACTTTTGAATAGGGTAATTTTTATGAATGTAACTATTATCTTCTCTTCTGGACTACATGTAAATGTCTTTTATGTGAAATATCTTATTCAGGTCAGTACGAAATAAAGAATAACATGCAATTTGTATGATCCCTCTTATTTTGGTAAAAGATTTGCAGATTCTGGTATATGTAAAGGTATATGTAAACTTTTGACCTCAGCTGTAATTGCTAATAACAATTTACCCTGTCTGTGCTTTAGGTCCTTCAGCCCCGTTCTTTTCCATACCTGTCCATCAAAGTGGAGTCAATACACTTGCCTTATCACCTAGGAGAGAGATGAGGCAAGTGGAGGAAAATGTCATCTCATTGGCCAGTGGTGGAGATGATGGACAACTGTCTCTACTGCGTATTAAGATAGATCAGAAAGAGCAGGAGAATGGAGACCTTTCTCTACAGCTGCTTTCAAATTGGTCAGTGCCCCTGGCACACTCATCCCCTCTCACGGGGTTATGTTTACTAAGCCCGACCCAACTGGTATCCACCTCACCGGACCAGCGCTTGTGTTTGTGGAGTGTGAACAGTGACAGACTTCACCCACTGAAGGTGCTGTTCTCACACACTGCAGATGCAGCGGGGTTGTGGGCGTGGCTTGGACAGGAGGGAGGAGCCTGGGTGGTTGTTTGTGGGCAGGGCTTACAGTTATTTCAGTTTACGGAAAACGAGATGGATAAACAGAATGAAACTGTTAACAGGACAGTAAAAGAAGAGGACAGAAAGAAAGTGATATTTCCACATGTTTCAAGGACAAAACAATGACTTTATTTTGTGATTTATAAATTAAGACACCAAAGAATTTTATTGGTAATATTTGAGATTTTCAAATAAAGATCTTTTTTAACAATTGTAACATTTTTACTGTATGACTTAACTTTTTTTCTATAATGTGAAAAATACAAAAGTTTTAAATGGTAACAAATATGTGACCCTGGACCACAAAACCAGTCTTAAGTAGCACGGGCATATTTGTAGCAATAGCCAAAAATGTGTACAAAATACATTGTATGGGTCAAAATTAAAAATCATTAGGATATTAAGTAAAGATCATGTTCCATGAAAATATTTTGTAAATTTCCTACCATAAATATATCAAAACTTAATTTGATTACTAATATGCATTGCTAAGAACTTCATTTGGGCAACTTTAAAGGCGATTTTCTCAATATTTTGATTTTGTTGCACCCTCAGATTTTCAAATAGTTGTATCTTGGCCAAATATTGTCCTATTCTAGCAAACCATACATCAATGGAAAGCTTATTCAGCTTTAAGAGATATAAATCTTAATTTAAAATAAATGACCCTTATGACTGGTTTTGTGGTCCAGGGTCACCTGTGAATTTGTGTCTGTTTTTGCGTGCATGTGTGTGAGTGGCTCATGGCTCGAAGATAGAGTCATGCACGTATAATGTATCAGTCTTTTTCTGGGCTACAGGCCAGCAGGTGTATGTGGGTGGGTGAGTGAGAGAGAGAGAGGGTACACAGTGTGTTAGGTGGGCTTTGGCTGTTCAACTAAGTATAAATATTTCACCCCCTTCTCCAGTTCCCTTTTGTTCATCATCATAGTGGCTCGATGGCCAACCCCTTTAATCCACAGCTGAATGAATGAAAGCGAGAGAGGAAAGGAATAGGAAGCATGTGAGGAAGAGACAAACAGACAAGCCCCATTAAGGTTTGCAGAATGTGAAAGAAATGTAAAATGTGATTTTAAATAGAAGACAAAATGTGAAAAGAAGAGGATAAAAAATTAATGTGAGTATAAAAAACTTTCCTGCAATAGCAGAAGCGTGAATTTGTGTGTTGTTAGGCTGTCTTTTTGTTTGAATTGAGTCACTGTGTGTGTGTCCTGATATTTGGAAAAAAGATGTCACGATTCAGGGATGCCCTTAAAGAAGATGAATCTGGAAAGAAGAACCCTAAGATGCCTCAAAAACGAAAGAAAAAGCAGGCTGAAGATAAGGTAAGGCTGTTCCACAAAAATTGCCTACAGTAAATGGATTGAATATGCAGTACAATATATAATATACTCTTTGAACAGTCATAATTGTGTGTTTGGTATTACTATACAGGACAATGCAGTGATGTCAAAGGATAGGCTCCCTCTGATTGGTTCTTCAAGCAATAAAGCTGCAGGTACTTTCGTAGTCTATATAGAATCAAAAGTGCATTGTTATATGACAAGGTATCAGATATTAGCTGATTTAAATCAGATTTAAAGGAATAGTTCACCCAAAAATGAAAATTGTGACATTAATTACTTACCCTCATGTTCCAAATCCGTAAGACCTTTGTTCATCTCTGGAGCATAAATTAAGATATTTATAAGGTTAAACCACTGATGTCACTTTTCTGGAGCGTGAACGTGGTAGTCGCGTTGCTGTCTATGAAGGGTCAGAAAGGTCTCAAAAATCAACAAAAATATTTAAATTTGTTTTTTTGAAGATGAACGCAGGTCTTATGAGTTTGGAATGACATGAGGGTGAGTAATTAATGACCAAATTTATTATTTTTGGATGAACTATCCCATTAAGGAGTCATTGCATGTGAAGTAATGCTAAAGAGTCCTGATGTGTGACATTTAAACTGTGTGTTTACATTGATCTTTGTTCCTCCTGTCTACACAATGTTACCTGAGCTCATCAGTAGACAATAGAAATTTAGGAGGTGCTAAAATAATTAACTGCTATTGTCCAAACGTTCACCTTTGTAATGGGACTTGTTAGGTGAGAGGATAATGGGAACTGAACATGTGTGTGAGATAAAGTTAATTAAAGGGGGATTTAGAAATTTATGAGATCTTGTTTCCTACAGCAACACAGGTAACTGATTATATTTATAAAGACAAAGTCACAAATCCAAGAAAGTCGCAATTGCAAGAAATATTCTATATTTCTGTAAAAATATAGAAAGTTGTATCTAATAACTGCAATTATGAGATATAAAACCCTAAATATAAAATAAAGATACACTAACAGTCAAAAGTTTTTTTATAGTATATTGTGTAGCATTTTTTAAAATCTAAAGCTGAAACAGGCCTCAATACAATTCTGGTTCTTTTTTTTTTTTTTTCATCTATTCTGTTTCTAGCAAGGCCCTCTCTGCCCACTACTCAGGCCGAAATGAGAAAGCGCGGCCATCCTCCCATCTCATCTGTGGCCCCTGACAGCATGGCACCCTGGGAAGGCTCCTCCCACTCCGAGTCCTCTTTTACCAGTTTCCCCCCTCCACTCTCACCCCTTCCTCTTGCCCACTCGAAGCCAATCACAGCACCAGACCCTCCGCCCCCACCACCCCCTCCTCAAATCAAAAACACTGAACCTGACCATGGCCAGAGTGCCAGAGTAAAACGCAAGCCGCTCCCACCAAGACACCCCCCTAGACCTCCCCGTTTACCCCCTCTGAGGCAAGTCACTAATCTTAGCTTTTCTCGTAGTTTCACATTTTCGTTTTTTGAGCTGCCGGTTCACCAGTCAGCACGGAGCAGAGCGGAGCGCCTCAGAGATCTCACTGTGTTGCTGAGGCAGTTTCAATACTGAGGAAAAACAGGGTACTGTAAGTTCACATCTAGGGCAGAAATGCATCCAGTGGAAAAACAATGCACATCCAATGCCTCACGTCAGTGTTTCATGTATGTTCTGAATGTTTATTTCAGTTTTATAGATAGATAATTAAAATGTAATTTATTTATTTAAATATGATATATACATTATACATACATTATTTTGTGTATTTGGTGTAATGCAACGGGTGTTTGCAATCGCTATACTACGTTACGGGGTGGCCTCACCAGGCATTTACATTAGTTAACAACATTTATTGTGATATTATATTTAAAGGTAAATAAAATTTCACTCCTCAGGGTCCCCCCCTCCCCCCAACTTGGGGCCCTGGTAATTTCGTCCCCCTTTTCAACAAACTACGACGCCCCTGGTCCCGGCGCGATGAGACAAAAACAATAAAACCCATTATAAATGAGCCATTTGTTGCATCCAGTGAAGACATAATTACTGATTATAATGACTCATATTGTCTTTTTACGTGTTGCATTACGTCGCGCCGCATAAACATAACACCCTGTCTGCATTTGTGATCGTAGAAATGACAAACTACAAGCACTACTCTACACTGCTCAAAACTTGCATTTGAATAGTCAGTAGCATACTCTTTAAATATGAAAACGTACTTACAGGCTGTGAGTCAGAAGTGCCAGACTGTCCTTGCAAAGTTAGAATTGCCCCACTTTATAGAAACGGCTTTTGTGCATAGCTGGCATTGTAGGCTACTCTCCCAGTTCAGGAAACAGTCCTCCGTAAAATGCGCTGCACACACTTGAATATTTGCATTGTACTTTTCTGGAACAGTGTTGTAAATATAACTTAGACACTGATTTTTAGTTGTGTACTCATTTGGAAGGCCAAACGAAGTAGTTTCGCTTTCGCAATGAAACACACAGTGACTACACAACACGGTGGTGGCTGCAACAATACTACACCGAAAGTAAAAGTTACGCCTTCTTTCTTTGCATGTACATTTGGGCGATGTTATGCAAATCTTCCCTAACAGTCACGTAGATGTGTGGGTGCATGTTAGAATGAGCCACTTTAGGGTGACGTGGCTAATGATGAGTCTTAACTTTTATAAAGAATATCTCTTTGGGTTCGAGACTTTAATATTTGCAACTTTATAGATCTATATATATGTGCACAAACGGCATGTAAAACTCCAAAGACAAAGGAAAACATGAAATCACATCACATGACCCCTTTAAATGTAATTTATTTAGGCTATTTAAAATGTAAATGCAGGCTGAATTTTCAGCAGTTATAAGGCCTAAAGTTAATCTATTCTTCAGTGTCACATGATCCTTCATAAATCATTCTTAAGGCCCACACACACTAAGAACCATAACTATAAAATTAACAGTTTATGTCTGTTTACTCTAACGTTCGCTTGTCTACCGCTTCAAATTTTCTTGTTCGTTATATCACGATTGATTGTGATTGGGAGTCAATGTTTTTTATCGTTTTAATCAGCTTACGTTTTATCACCGTTACTCTGTGGTGTGTACTCTGCTATTATAAAGAACGATTTTTAGAACTACACCTGAATCGTTATCTTTATAGTTATCGTCCTTGGTGTGAACGGCCTTAACACCGGACGCGAGTCACGCGAAAAAAGACTAGAATCCATTATAAACAGTGATGTTGTCTACAGAATATGAACGCGGTGTGGCGCGACACGAAACCACGACTTTCCGACAGTAAACTTATGTCTCGTATTCATAACGTGAGTTCATATTATTCAGGGCTGCCAACTCTCACGCATTCAGCATGAGACTCACTTAATTGACACTTTTCACACGCTCTCACGCCACACATCCATTTTCTCACGCAGTCAAAAGCACCCTCAGTTAAAACTGTAATAATAAGATATTGGCTAAACATATTTGGTAAAGGCTCCAGAGTGTATTTGTGTTTGTGCTCTGGAAATCGCCAGAAGACAACGTGTTCTCGTAGCGTTGGGCAATGTAGCCAATCACAGGCATATCTGTTGATCTTGAACATCTGTGATTGGCTATTGCGTTGTGAATTCACTCACCTCTAAAGGCCAGGTTTTTCCCTGTACATTTACTAGTCCTATTACTAGTAAAGGGACTTTTGCGATAAACTGAAGTGACACGTTTTTAGTGATTATCAAGGAAGGGCTATACTGCGCACTCCTAGGCTACATATAATCCGTTCAGAGTTTGAATAAAAGTTTTCTTTTCGTCCTGCTAAGGAAGCAAGAAGCAAAGTTTCGGGAGTGATAAATCCCTCATGAATGAAAGATTAATTTTCGAATGGGAGAAAAATATTTTCTCAGAACAGCAGACTAATAGATTAACAGAAAAATATTAGAATTTTCGTGTCAAAAATATATATTTTTAAATGCGATTGCAATTATTTATAAAAGTATAATGACTAAATCTTGCAATTCTTTCACTGTACATTGCTATTCTTGTTGTGTAAAAAGTTAATAGTTTTGCAGCACTGCAACGGTTATTTTACATAATTTTATAATAAAAACACAGTATGACATTTTCTTATATATATAAAACAATAACAAATAATTTCACAATGCTGAAGTCAGACCATTCTGTTTTTGCTTCAAATGTTTAAAATTAAAAAACTGCTCATGCTACATGTGTGTAGCATCTTTGTTTGTATCGTGATAAAAATGCTGTGTTTAGTTCTAATTTTCAATTTATTTATTTATTCATTTTTATTAAAACGGTTTAGTTTTTGTAGTAGCAGCAACTGCAAAAACTGTTTCATGGCCAGGAAAAATTTTTTATGGCTGGTAAATTTTCTCAAATGACCAAAAAATTTAGTTTGTATCATGATTAAAATGCCAGATGTGGCAAAAAAGTGTTAGGCCCTGCTTGCAAGTGTAGAAATTACGACAAAAGTAACTGAAAAGTAATTAAAGTAAGTAACCTGTGAAATACTCATTTTCATTTATTTTGCAGAATTGTTTTCCAATATTACTGTCGTAAGAATAATAATATAAAATTATTATTATCATTATATTCTAATTTGTTTGGTTTCTAAATATACCAGTGTGAGAATAATATACAGTCGTGGCCAAAAGTTTTGAGATATATATTAGTTTACAAATACAAATATTAGTTTTCACAAAGTTTGCTGCTAAACTGCTTTTAGATCTTTGTTTCAGTTGTTTCTGTGATGTACTGAAATATAATTACAAGCACTTCATACGTTTCAAAGGCTTTTATTGACAATTACATGACATTTATGCAAAGAGTCAGTATATGCAGTGTTGGCCCTTCTTTTTCAGGACCTCTGGGCATGCTCTCAATCAACTTCTGGCCCAAATCCTGACTGATAGCAACCCATTCTTTCATAATCACTTCTTGAAGTTTGTCAGAATTAGTGGGTTTTTGTTTGTCCACCTGCCTCTTGAGGATTGACCACAAGTTCTCAATGGGATTAAGATCTGGGGAGTTTCCAGGCCATGGACCCAAAATTTCAACGTTTTGGTCCCCGAGCCACTTAGTTATCACTTTTGCCTTATGGCACGGTGCTCCATCGTGCTGGAAAATGCATTGTTCTTCACCAAACTGTTGTTGGATTGTTGGAAGAAGTTGCTGTTGGAGGATGTTTTGGTACCATTCTTTATTCATGGCTGTGTTTTTGGGCAAAATTGTGAGTGAGCCACCCCCTTGGATGAGAAGCAACCCCACACATGAATGGTCTCAGGATGCTTTACTGTTGGCATGACACAGGACTGATGGTAGCGCTCACCTTTTCTTCTCCGGACAAGCCTTTTTCCAGATGCCCCAAACAATCGTAAAGAGGCTTCATCGGAGAATATGACTTTGCCCCAGTCCTCAGCAGTCAATTCGCCATACTTTTTGCAGAAGATCAATCTGTCCCTGATGTTTTTTTTTTTTTTTGGAGAGAAGTGGCTTCTTTGCTGCCCTTCTTGACACCAGGCCATCTTCCAAAAGTCTTGGCCTCACTGTGCGTGCAGATGCGCTCACACCTGCCTGCTGCCATTCCTGAGCAAGCTCTGCACTGGTGGCACTCCGATCCCGCAGCTGAATCCTCTTTAGGAGATGATCCTTAACAAGAATTGAACCTCTTTCCTTGAAGTTCTTGATGATCCTATAAATTGTTGATTTAGGTGCAATCTTAGTAGCCACAATATTCTTGCCTGTGAAGCATTTTTATGCAACGCAATGATGGCTGCACGCGTTTCTTTGCAGGTCACCGTGGTTAACAATGGAAGAACAATGATTTCAAGCATCACCCTCCTTTTAACATGTCGAGTCTGCCATTCTAACCCAATCAGCCTGACATAATGATCTCCAGCCTTGTGCTCGTCAACATTCTCACCTGAGTTAACAAGACGATTACTGAAATGATCTCAGCAGGTCCTTTAATGACAGCAATGAAATGCAGTGGAAAGTTTTTTTCGGGATTAAGTTAATTTTAATGGCAAAGAAGGACTATGCAATTCATCTGATCACTCTTCATAACATTCTGGAGTATATGTAAATTGCTATTATAAAAACTTAAGCGGCAACGTTTCCAATTTCCAGTATTTATGTAATTCTCAAAACTTTTGGTCACGACTGTAGACTGAGACACCATATCACAACTAAAAAGAGGATTGAATCCCCTTTAAACGTCAAGATCAAGTCAATTCACTAGCTTTTTTCTTTGTTTAGTTTGGACACTGAAACTGTATTGGAGCTCTTAATTGTGAACTCTCAAAGTGCACAGATGAATTTAACTCTAAAATGTAAAAAAGTTTCTTTCGGGGAAGCATGCCCCCGGACCCCCCTACAGGGACTGCTGTGGGAATTCTCACTCCAAGCTGAACTCAAAAGTTGGCAGCCCTGTATTTTTCTACCGGTTACTTTGTCGCGTCTAGTGTAGACAAGTTGTAATAGGTTGATTTGGTGCTCAAGAAGCATTCATTATCAGTGTAGAAAATATTGTTAAAAAAACGTTCTATATATAGTGACCAATGAAGTAATGGAAAATTCCCAACTTGTGTTTGTTGTTATTGTTACTTTTTTAAGGCTGTTAAATGTATATTTAGAGTGTGTGTGTGGGTGTAGTATTGTACAACCTTTTTCACCTTCTGACTATAAGCACTGCTGACACTTATATAAACCAGTGAAACACAGAATAAACGTGGTGTTTATTATGTAGGATGTAAACAGCATTTGTGATGCATTATAAATGAGGCAACATTATAAATCTGACGTTTAAACAACAGAAAGCAATGAAAATAGTTAAGGAGAGAAATTCAGCCAAGAAATTTACTACAGGTGGCCTGAGGTTTTGTTGAGCTAGTCAGGTCATGTGCACAAGGAGTGGTTTCCTCCGGTCATATGCAACAGTATTTGGTGAATTCTCAACACAAGGTAAGAAAACTAATTAATTGATAAACTTATTTGCAATTTTATTGCACGCTCACATGTGTAGTCACCTGCCCTCACGTGTGCTCCTATCAAAGAGTGCTGACAGATTTATCTGTATCGTTATCAGTGTCGCCTGCTGATGTCTTTTAACACTTAAGACACTGAATCCTTTCATCTTGATCAGATATTTTACATGCTTTACATAGTGCATGCCTACTTAATGTTGTAACTAGTATGTTTACCTGTGTACTACTGTGTGTTGGATAATGTCCTTTACGTTTAAATATGGTAAAATATATTCTGGTGTTTTACCATCTGCTTGTGTTGAGTTCTATTCATGTACAGATAATTATGTGAATGAAACACTGCATATACTGATGTATGTCTTCTATAGCTTCAGTTTGATGTATGTAGGGTCAAAGGTCAGTTTCTACAAAGCTAATAAACATTTGTTGTTGTAAAACGAAGCAACTTCTCATTGGATAAAGCAACCCTGCCTTCTACAAGTGTCGGAAGTCACATAATTGCCCAATCATTATCTGGAGAACATAATTAACGTACTACAGTAAAAAATAGAAAGGTCTGTTCAGTACAAGTCATCGCTCACGTGATCCTAAGTAATATGATCTCTGTTCTCAGGAGTGGTAGATTAAAGTCTTTTAACCTTTGATCAGACTGAAGCCAATGAAAGACTTCCTTTACTGCTCCGGCGATAAATGTTGGTGAACATCTGAGACAATAAATAACCTTTTAGTAGCCTGTAGGAGGAAAAGTGAATAATATATGTCTGTCTCTATCCGATTATAGATTTAATTTGTTTAGCTACTGTGTTTGTTTGAGAGAAATATAATAGAAGGTTTGCTCTGAGTTCAGAGCCAAGTCATAACAGCCTCACACATGGAAAACATAATCATACACTGTTTTAGGATTGTGCTTGTTTTAACCTCCTTTTCTCCTTTTTGCAGATGGACAATCAAAGTTGTTCAGAGAGTGAGAATTTCAATCCCAATGCTGTTTATGGTCTGAATGAAGCACAGCTAGAAACTCTGGGAGAGCACAGGCCGAAGGTGCATCAGACAATTTGGGAAAAGTTGAAGGAGGAGCGCTGGTGAGTGTGGGAGCTTATTTAAGAGTAGAGATGCACCGATTGATCGGCTAGGGATCGGAATCGGCCGATTTTTCGCATGATCGGCCCGGATCGGTGACCGGCCGATCAATTTCTCCTCTTGCCGATTCCTAGCCGATTTCTTTGTTGCCAGCGGCACATGCAATTACGTCACAGCCACGCGCGCACTCACAGTCGCATGCCTTTAGTGTGAGTGAAGATGACACAAAGATCGCAGTTTGTAACATTTATAAGGCCAAAATACAACGTGAGTGAACAACCACGAACCACACGCTTGTTTATCTTGGCCCGACATGTGGTAGATCGTGCCCCTGGCTCTGCATATTTTGCATGTCTCAGTTTAGTTAACACACCTGATTCAAATAACCTGCTCGTTAGAAGTAAGCTCCGTGAATGAACTGTGTTCCAATTGACATGGGCCCTCCCCAGTGTTCATTGCTCCCTACTCCCTGAGCAGGGGAAATCCGTTGACGTTTACTACACTTTCATTCATTCACATATTTGCGCTGCGCCACTGCAGACAGCGTCTTCCCACACTAATAGTTCGAAGCGAGCATATATGTTCCATTTGAAGGTAATTAAAGCGTGCGCGACGTGAATTTAATTTGTATTTATTTACAGGTGCATTCATGTTACACTTCTCTAGTAAGTTTCATCTGTGTGTGAAGACACTGTATGAGGTGGCGTAGCGCAAATATGTGAATGAATGTTATGAAGTGTAGTAACGTTACCGCTGGATTAACTGGTGACAAGGCAGAAATGCTTCTCTTTATCAAGAAAAATTTGCCATTAATGCTCAAGTAATAGCATTTAGTACGAGCATTGGTATTTCTATCTGTTTGAAGACACAGTGCACTTTTTGTTATTAAAGTTATTGTTGTGAGATGATCCTGTAATTAATGTAAAAAAAAAAATCCATATAAAAATCATTGAAGAGAAGTAGATTTTTGTATGCCTGCTTTGTTACATATATTTTATTTCTAATGTTTTCAAGGCTCAGAGCCTTGAAAACATTATATGAGAAGATGCTGTAATTATAAAATAAATTTAATTAAAGAAAATATTTCTGTATAGGCCTATGCTTTCATTACAGTTCTTAAAAAAAATAAAATCGGAATCGGCAGGTCACACTTACTGAAAAATCGGAATCGGCCAAGAAAATTGCAATCGGTGCATCTCTATTTAAGAGGCATAATTGTGATCACAAAATAAATTAAAACAAGTGTCCATGCTAAAAATACACATTGACCCCCATATTTTTCTGTTTTTGTGCTTCAGGTGTTCAGGTCCAAGGCTAAAGAGCTGCTTCCTGTCTGTTGCACCTCTCTTGTCATGGCTGCCACAATACTCACTCAGGAAAAATGCTATTGGAGATCTCATATCAGGAATCAGTGTGGGAATCATGCATCTGCCACAAGGTTTAAAATTTGCACACAAACTCCTATATGACAACTTTATTATAAAATATAAAGAATTTATGTTGATGCAGGTGTCAACATCGATCAAAATTCGATCAGATTTGTAGGGTTCTCTGAGAGTGTAGACACTCAGGTGGTCGGTTATGATTTTCATCATCCTGTTTGTCATCTTAGACACCTACAGGTCTGTATTATCAGCTGGCAGCCGATAATTTTCTTCACAATGCGCTGTGATTCAAACCAGACAGAAAAAGTGGATGTAATGACTAATTCTATTGTACAGAACTGCACATACTCTTCTACACACAAATTACTCATTTTCTGACTTTTTGCTTTCTGTAGGAATGGCTAATGCTTTGCTGGCTGCAGTTCCTCCAGTGTTTGGACTGTATTCGTCCTTCTACCCTGTTCTCATCTACTTCTTGTTTGGAACATCTAGACACGTCTCTGTGGGTAAGTACACATAAAAAAACTCTCTCTGTAGGTACATATACATTGGCTACACACATACACAATACCACTTTGCAAGAAAAGAATATTAAAGGAATAGTTTACCCAAAAAATAAAGTGTTGTGACAAGCCCATTTGCTGATATTTAAGTAAATCAGTCCATCATTATATGTATTTTTGTAAATAATAATAAAAAATAAAAAAAATCAGACAAACTGTTGTTTGTACAAATTTTTTTATGTACATTCAGGGCATGGTGCCGAACATTTTTGTAATTAATGTCGAAACGATACGCTAATCCGTTCTCAAGATACAGCATTTTAAAGCTAAATTCAGAATGGCCGACACCAAAAATGGCTGACATGGGAAAATTGGATATGGTTCGACTCGGCATGCTCCTCCGAATCTAACCGGATAACTTCTCAAAGCACTGAGAAGTTATAAGCAAAAATAGCCATTTTTCATATGTCCTGACCACTAGGTGGCACTGTGACGAAACACTGCAGATGGCCTCAGGTCATGCATATTATATCACACACCAAGGGTGCTTCTCAATATCCCTCCTCGTTTCCTCGCTCCTCCGTCCTCCATCCTATGACCCGGAAACCGATCGAGCTCAGCCATCTTGTAGGACATCTCAATTCTCTAATAGCACTGAGAGGAGGCTAGGATCGAGGAGTGAGGAGGCTTTCTGAGGACTCTTGAGCGAGGATACAGAGGTGTATCCTATGCGGAAGTGTTTTATCGACTAAACGTGACGCACTCCTCCCCCTTCAGATATGTCATAATAATTTACATTTATATTTTACCTTTGCAGTGTAAATAATGTCATATATTTGAACAGGGCATCTTGCTTTGTTAATAATTATTATGAATGCCTTAAATAACGAACTTTAAAAACATATGGGCAGATCCTTTAGCGCAGCTGATTGAAGTGACGCTTGAGTGGTCAAGAATATTCCAATGTTCCTCCTTTGATTCCTCCGTCCTCATTTCCTTTCCTTAAATCCTTCCCTCGTATCCTAGGGGGGTGGAGCTAAGACGCGAAGAAAGGAACCAAGGAAAGGAAACGAGGATGCAAAAATAAGAAATGAAAAGCACCCCACGTTTGGTCGGAAGATATGGTTCGGAGATATGGCCTCACATTAATTTTTGCACGCTTTTCGTAGAATTAATTAGCGTGTTATTCGAGAACGGTTTGTCCAATCAACTTAAATTCCATAACTTTTTGCCAGCATGGTCTGAAGATGATCTGAGCCAATTTTGGTGAAAATCAGACAAACCGTCTAGGACGAGTTCGAAAAAGTAGGTTTTACAAACAATAAATTATAGAAAAAAAACTAAACCTTAAATGTTTTAATTTTGGTGTTCATTCGACCGGCATGACCCAAGGATTCAGAGAAAAAAAGAATTTTGATTTTACGGCTTACGGTTCAAAAGTTAGTAGCAAAAACAAAGTGAAAATTTGGACAAGTGGTGGCGCTATAGTGTTTGAGTTAGAGACTCCAAACTTGCTATGGTTAATGATGGGACTGTCCTCTATCAGTGTGCAAAATTATACAACTTTCCCACAAGCGGTTCTATGGGCTGCCATAGACTTGCGGCGGAAGAATAATAATAATAAGAAACAGAATGGATACAATAGGTGCCTACGCACCTTCGGTGCTTGGCCCCTAAATATATAATATACAAAAAAAAAAAACTTTTGTTCTCATTTGTGACCCTGGACCCCAAAACCAGTCATAAGGGTCATTTTTTTTTAAATTGAGATTTATACACCATCTGAAAGCTGAATAATTATTAAGCTGAATAAAAATGTAAATATTGAGAAAATCTCTTTTATAGTTGTTCAAATGAAGTTCTTAACAATACATATTACTAATAAAAAAATAGGTTTTGATATGTTTAGGGTAGGATATTTACAAAATATCTTCATGGAACATGATCTTTACTTAATATCCTAATGATTTTTGGCATAAAAGAAGAATAATTTTGATCCATAAAATGTATTTTTGCCTATTGCAACAAATATACCCGTGCTACATACTGCTTTTATGTTCCATTGGATGTTTAGGTATGATTGTCCAATGATCTCTCTAATCCACAGGTACTTTTTCTGTCCTTTCCATCATGGTTGGTACGGTGGCTGGTGATGTTGTGTCGGCAGGCAGCGGAGCGGAGATTAATGAAACAGAGGCTGAAAGTGCTAGAGTTGCCTTTGCAGCTCAACTGACCATTCTGTGTGGACTGATACAGGTAATTTAAACATGAGCTTAATCCTGTATTGGTGTGTGTATAAATCTCTCTCCCTATAGATTCTGCTGTATGTGCTGCGTTGTGGAGGGGTATGTCGGTGGCTGTCTCAGCCAATGGTCCGTGGATACACTACAGCAGCTGCTGTCCATGTGACAGTTCACCAGCTCCCTTTACTGATGGGCATCTCCATTGTCAGACACAGAGGAGTCTTTGCTGTGTTCTTGGTGAGAATGAGCACTGTGTGATTTATTATTAAATATTGTGTTCATTCCAGATATTAAATGTACATATATGTGTCCACCAGATGTTTTCAAACATTGTGACTGGAGTCAAGAGAGTGTTACTGGCGACAGTGGTATTGTCCCTTGTCTCTCTGGTTATACTTGTTGGTGGAAAGATGGTGAATTCACGCTGGAGTACTCGATTTCCTATTCCATGGGAGCTGGTACTGGTGCGCACATGCACAAACACACTTAAAACACATTTTTCATTTTTAAAATTGATTTTATTTGTGTTTTCAGCCTCAGTCTAGTGTTTAATACATTGCATTTAATACAGGCAGGTTTCAAGTTTTAAAATATTATAAAAAGCTAAAATTTGTGAAAGGTTTTAAGTTTGACAATGTTGTGTTAGTTTTTTTGTTTTTTTATTAATAAGAATTTTTTTATTTATTTATTGCAAAATGTCAGTTTTTGAAAACATTTCTGTGCAACAGTAATTCTTTCTTCACGTTCCTAGATTATCGTTGCCACTCTGTCGTCAGTGCATTTTGATCTGTCTGGTCAGTATGGAATACAGATTGTTGGACCCATACCAACCGGGTCAGCAAAGTGTTGGATTTTCTTTACAAAACCAATTAGCAGGAAGTATTTAGGTGCTAAAACTAATTCTCTCTCTTCTTTTGTCCCATTTCTCTTCCTTTATTTACCTCTAAGTCTCTCACCTCCCTCCCTTCCATCATTTTCTGTCTCTCAGGAGCTGTTATTGACAGCTCTTGCGTTGGCAGTAGTGTGCTATGGTTTCCAAGCTTCACTGGGCATGATGTTTGCTCATAAACATGGGTACCCCTTTCACAGCAACCAGGTAACAAGCCATTTACCAAAACTTCCCAAAAAAGACTAGTATAAATGCCTACTTTGCAGCATTCCCTTTGCCATAAATGGTCCCTCCCTCCTAGGAGCTGTTGGCAATGGGTCTATGTAACTCCATCGGCGGGATGTTTCAGTGCTTTCCAGTAAGCGGATCCATATCTCGCAGCACGGTGCAGGAGAGTACAGGCGGACAGACTCAGGTGTGAACACCTGCTGGTTAATAAAACAACCTCATGTACATGCACAACATGTGGTACATGCATTACAGTTCACTCCCTGTTTACATGTGAATCACACAACCTGAGAGGATTTCATTGTATGTTTTTACAGAAAACAGTTATACTGTTATTTAGGCAGTGGCCACAAGAAGACATTTAACATTTCAAGTACATGTATACTGTCATTCAAAAAGCCTACATATGGACAATTCTGCAGAGTTGATGCAAACTGCTATCCCACAACCAAAAAACATATTAAAAAGCTTTTAAGTATTCAAATCTTAGATGTTTACTAAGATCCTTCTGTTATCTATTGAAACCCACAATAAAATTTAAAATATCAGTAAGCGTAATATGTATAAAATCATCATTCAGTAGGAGCTTTCAATTGGAACGTGGCTGTCCTGAACCCTAACTTCTAAATTTCAACTTTTAAAAATGATATTGAAATAATTTTTGTCCATTGTTGTTTTAAAAAGTATTTTTTGGATCCTTTTAAAAAGTAAATTAAAAAATTTTTTTTATATATTTTCTTGGTAAATTCTGTAACTTTGTGAAGAAAAAAAAACGTGTCCCATATTTTTCATGTCAATACCGAAAAAGTGTATGTTTTAGTCCATTGGCTGAGACTGATTTTAACTACACCCCTATTTATGATCAGGAAATATTCCTATGTTCCAGTCTCTCATAACTACAAGGTTTGAGTTGATAGGCCCCACCATTTTGAGGTAAATGTGTTCAAAAGTCTGAAAAATGTGTAACTTTAAGGAAAGTCAGTACTGAACTCCTTATTTCTGCAGTTAATCACTTTTTAGAGAGTTATTCCATAGTATTTAGTTTTTATATGTTTACCACTGTTTAACCTCTTTGAGCTAGGTTCAAAAGTATGTAAAATTGTCACTACCGAAACATTTGATGGCGTTTCGGTAGGGACACCTTTGTGTTTTTAGGTGTTATCCCATTCAATTTTCACTACCGAAACAGTCACGACTGTAACGTTATGATTGTTTCTGTAGTGACAAAAGGGAACACATAATCCTTCATTTGGGGGAAATAAACAACATTTTAGTACAGTTATGCTAATTTTTTGTATTTTAGTATGTTTTAGTACTGTTTTAGTTTGCAAGATAAAATTCTGTAATGTGATGTGGTCACTACCAAAATTACTGTCACTACACGCTCGCAGTCGTCTTGCCAGTCAAGAAGTGTCGATCTCCGAATGCGAATGAATGGGCTCCATAGGACGAAATATTAGGCTTATATGAGGCTTTTTACAACTAGAAGGTTAATATTGTTTTTCACTTGCGACAAAACAACGAATTAGCCGTGCATTTATATGGAAATATGCTTTAGGAACTATCCATCCTCGCATTCGGAGATCGACACTTCTTGACTGGCAAGACGGCCGCGAGCGGAAACTCAAACAGTGGAAGTGAGTTGTTCAAAAACTTTCTTTTTAGTAAACTCTGTGTACACAAAGTTCTCAATGCTGGAGTTCATGTGCAGAGACCCAGGCGATACTTCGAGCAAAGTTTCATGGTGTGTCGAGCCTTCTTAGTGTTGTAAAAATATCGATTTTGATGCGCTCAAAGTTATGCCCCTAGAACTCCCATTCACCGGCCATTGACCACAAAACGAAATCACAGTCAATCTCAAAAACGGCTCGTTTGTCGTAATTATGCTTTTAGATATAAGTTTGTCTCATTTACAGTAAAAAAAACAGCCCAGGTTGCATTTTGGCAATAGTTATCCTTTAATAGGTCAATAATGTATATTACTGTGTTTCGGTAATGACACATTTGGGGAGAGGATAAATATTCCAAAATTTTCTGAAAATACAATATGAGAATTGTAATGTGTACCTTGGATATTATATAATTTGCATACATATTCATAAAAAAATTTTCCAAAAAAGTTTCCAACTCTGAATTTGGACCAATTCTGTAGAATGGCCAATATATAAAACTGTGTTAATTATTTAAAATAAAAAGCTAAATTTCCGTTGAATTAAAACAGAATTGTGCTGTAAGAACGTGTGACTATTGTTAAGCACAGATTATTAACTTATTTATCACTCTTATCAGAAAAGTGATAAGCAAACTGATAAAATGAAAGTCACACATAAAAGAAGCTGATTTTTCAAAACATCCATGAGTTTTACTCCCCCCTCTATCTTTTCTCAGGTTTCTTCTCTGGTGTCTGCTCTGATCATTCTACTGATCTTGTTGAAGTTCGGCCCCCTTTTTCAGCAGTTACCAAAGGTCCCAATACCAATTTTAATAACAAATTATATATTATAATGGATATAGCATAATAAGGTGGTTTTATATAGTGCATTTGTGTTTCAGACAGTTTTGGCAGTTATTATTTTAGTGAATCTCCAAGGGGTTTTTGCACAAGTCAAAGATGTGCCTAAACTTTGGAATACAGACCGCTTAGACCTGGTAAGGGCAACTAGTCCATTCATCCTTACATAACCGACCCATGTACAGTTTCAGGTAGGCCTCTCATCCAGGGTGTTTCCTGTTTGTGTTTCCACTGAGACTGCAGGTAGTGTGGGTAGTGACACTGCTCAGTGCCCTGGTGTTTAATCTGGACCTTGGGCTTGGCGTTGCAATTGCTTTCTCTCTGTTTACCATCGTCTTCAGGACACAGCAGTAAGTCATCTGCGTATTTACCTAGGGCATATTCTTTATTTTTCATTCGATATTTCAACTAACTCTTAAGCTTTCTCTTTCAAATATTTTCAGGCCCAGATCTGCCTTTCTTGGCCATATTGCTGGCACAGACTGTTACAAGGATCTGGAGAAATACTCAAAGGTAATATTTACACACAATCTAGCTAGAGACCAGAGAAACCAGGCTAAGCTATGTTTTGAAATGTGGTTTGAAAACATCTGAAGCATTTTCTCAGCTTAACCAAAATGATCTTCCAGCCATATCGGCTGTTTTTCAGATGAGCAGCCACCTAAAATAGCTAATGACCATAAATTACCAACAACATACTACCAGTCAAAAGTTTAAAATAATTAAAGAAACAGTACACCTAAAAAAGAAAACGGATGTCGACTGACAAGGAAGAGAAGAAATTGTTGAATAATTTTCTTTGCACACAAAAAGTATTTTCTTAGCTTTTTAAATTACGGTTTAACCACTGATGTCACGCTGACAATTTTAACAATGTCCTTGCTACCTTTCTGGCCCTTGTACATGGTAATTACATTCCTGTCTGTGTCTATATATCTTAATCTAATTTGATCTTATCTTATATCTTATCTAAATTTCTTGACGTCTAACGTGTTTGGAACGACATGAGGGTAAGTAATCAGTGGAAGGATTTTCATTTTTGGGTGAACTATCCCTTTAATGACTGTTTTAATGTTATTAAAAAAAATCCTCTTATTCTCACCAAGGCTTCATTTTTTAAAATCAAATTTTGAAATATCAGTTTTATATTTTCATACATTTAAAAAGTAATTTATTTCTGTTATAGCAAAGCTGAATTTATTCATATATTTAATAATGTGAATTATACATAAAATATACACAACACATAAAATATAAATCCCTAAATTTTGGGTTGGTTCAGGCATGCCAGATCCCTGGAGTGACTGTGTTTTCCTGTTGTAATCCACTTTACTACGCTAATGCAGACCAGACCTTCACATCACTCAAACAGGTACGACGTCTATTACAGCTCTCTGTTTTCCATTCACTGAGTTAAATTTTATTGCTCTTTTTGTACATGCAGGCAGTTAGTAATGGCATTAATGAGAATCCCGAAGTAGTTCCTCCAGACCAGCAGGGGGCTCAGATTGCACAGCGCTGCGTTATTCTGGAGCTCAGTGGAGTCACCTTCATGGACTCAGTGGCCATGGGCTCATTCAAATCAGTTAGTGGCACAGAACACACTTACACACATACCCACACGTAGAACTGTTGATATTTTACCAGAGATGTCCAGAAATGGGTTATCTATTGCTGGCTCTCATTAACTCCTAACCAACAAATGGCAGTTTAGATTCTGCATGTCACCGTGATAGTGTTTAAATGCAAACATGCATGTCTTACCGCTTTCTCTGGGTCACAGGTGCTGCAGGAATTTGAGAACACACAGATCTTGTTTTTCTGTGCTGCATGTCCAGGTTACGCGTCTCACACATTCTCAAATATAGTGTCATAAGATGAATTTTAAAGGGGTAGTTCATCCTTAAGAACTGGTATTTAATAGCCTACATTTTATGCGTTCATACTGTATATTTACTGTGTTTCTTGTGTGCTTGTCTCTAGATGGTTTACTATCTCAAATGAAGAATCATGGCTTTGTTCCAGATTTTCTGTCTCTTTCTTCTTTTTTCCCTTCAGTGCATCATGCAGTCCTGCATTACCAAAGACTACAGGTTTGTGGTTAAGTGATGTTATATCTGTTATTTTTGCTCTTTGTGTATGTATGCTGTTGTAGTTCTCTGTTATTCAATAGCTTTTTCTGTTCTGGTTCTGGTTCAATTACGCTTCTATTTATAGAACACAGGCACAGATGTTACAGAGCTTTGACCTCTGGCGACCTCACTTCCTGAACGATGAACTCAGCAAATACATGACCCTACTGAGCTTGAGACTTGACTCTTCTTGAAGGAATGGAAAAGGAATACAAGAACTTCCCAATATTGATTTAATGGTTTGGAGCAACTTTGTACATTCATCTGGATTTGAGGTGATGTGTGGCAACAGATGCTTGTTTATCGGCTATCGAATGTTAAAATAAACACTGGCACCATGGTCAGAATGACTTGTTTACGATTTTACCTCTGTATTTTGCTTTTTAATTTACTTGTTTGTTGATTTGTTCTGCTTTTAGAGGGATAGCTCACCCAAAAAATAAAATCCAAACCCTCGTTCCAAACCCGCAAGATCTTCGTTCATCTTTGGAACATAAGTTAAAATATTTTTGATGAATTCTGAGAGCATTCTGACCCTGCATAGACAGTAATGCAACTGACATGTTCAAGGCCCAGAAAGGTAGTAAGGACATCATAAAAATAGTCCAATAATAGTGGTTAAATTGTAATTTTCAGAAGAATACGAGAATACTTTGTGTCCAAAGAAATCAAAATGAATGACTTTATTCAACAATCTTCTGGTCAGGTGCATTTTTGCATGCAAAAAGTATTTTTATAGCTTCATAAAATTAAGGTTGAACCACATGGACTTTTTTTCAGTGTCCTTACTACCTTTTTTGGGTCTTGAACATGTCAGTTGCCTTGCTGTCTATGCAGGGTCAGAAAGCTCTTGGATTTCTTTAAAAAATATCTTAATTTTTGTTTCAAAGGCGAGCAAAGGTCTTACTGGTTTGGAATGACATAAGGGTGAGTAATTAATGACAGAATTTTCACTTTTTGGGTGAACTATCCCTTTAAATCAGTTTTTTTTATCATTATTCGATTTCAGATTAGATGACTGTTTGAAATAGTTAATAAATGCTCAAATATACAGTGTCTTTAAAACATTATTATACAGGTCTGTGCAAATCTGCAACACTCTTAACATATATTTTATGTTACAGACCAATTTGGTTTGGATAAAATGTAGTAAAATATATATAATAAGACAGTAAAATAAATACAATATGTACAAATAACAAATTTAGAAATATAAATGTTATGGAAAATAATTAATAACACTCACAGTGCACCAACTCAGTACAATTCATATAGTATACATGAAGTTCTCACATGTGCAATGCTGAAATGTTGGTGATTTGGACCATAAATGTTATTAGAAGAGACTTTGTTCTTTGGGCAGATGTTGGGGAGAGGCTACATTAATATTTAATAAGCTCACAATGCATGGGGAGATACCGTTCTAAAGCTGATCATAATGACAGACTAATCCTAACTCTACAGAAACACAAAACTTATAGCATTTTTGGTTTAATGAAATGGTACTCCAATGGAGAAAGTTCCCAAATTTTGCCAAAGAAATGTTTCGTCAGCATTTCCTCAGCTTTAGGGACAGTGTTAGTTAATGAATGTATATCTAGTTAAAAATACAAACAGTCATGATTACATGGCATAATTACAATTTAATATACAGGTCTGTGTATGACATTTACTGGATCAAAACAAACACATCAAAGATCTTGTGGCGAAGATCTACTCTTGACAATTGACTCATAAAAAGCGCATGCTTTTGCAGGATGAACACGTTTTCTATCTAATCACACCAAGATAAGGTGGCATTGGTTTCTAGTGTGAAAGTTTCCAACATTGACTCTGAAGAACACCCCCCCCTTCTCTCTCTCTCTCTCTCTCTCTCTCTTTTTGGGACTTTGCTCCCCATATGGACACATTCGAATTCTATCAGTGAGTGTGTAAATGGATCAGACCGGGTATCAGAAAGGGCAGGATACACATTAACACAAAGCCAGGGACACTAATAAATTCATCGCTGTCCAGAGCTTCACTGCACGAGCAGCAGACCTGTGGAGCTCTCACTTCAAATCACCGGAGAACATCCTTGAGAATTGTTCTGGGTCTGTTTGCATGGACATTAAGGACTGAATTTTCATTGTGAAGACAGATTTTTGACGATCTATGCACTGGACTTGATCTGAACAGTGAAAAATTTAATAAAGTTTCAGGATCACGTTTAAGTTGAGAAAGGATTCAGGATGGAAGAAGAGATGCATGACAGAGATGTCAGGAAAAGAGTGCCTTATAACATTCAGAGAGATGTACTGGATGAGCCCAGTGTCGACAAAGTTGCTCAGAAATCGGATTTCAAGATTTCAGCAAAAGAAAAACTCAAAGATGCTGTCAGGTATGTCAATATGGGCTTTATTTGATTTGATATTTTTACTGTTTGAGATGATTTTAAGTTTAAGAGAAGCGTTTAATTGATCTCATGATTTGTTTTGTCCTCATTTTGCTTTAATGAAAACAAAATGAGCTATAGCTGAAAAAAATGTGTAGAAATAACAAATTTCACCTGTTTTTGGTTTGTAAACATTACGAATAATTATAAAGAACTGGCAATAATAGGATTAGAATTTTCTTGTAAAACATATTCCAATTATCTTTAACTTAACATGAATTTCAACTTCAAACCTAATGATCATGTTGTCTAGCATGAAATGAGAATGATCCAAATAGCATCTTGTGCTTTAATGGATGCAACAACATCTTAATGATGTGAAAGGCAATTATCTTGTTCTTCTGTGTTTCATAATTTTCTCTTTTTCTTTGTACATCAGGTGTACAGGCCCAAGGTTTAAGAGCTGTTTCTTTACATTTGTTCCTCTCTTTGCATGGCTGCCACGATACCCGTTTCGAGAAAACGCTATTGGAGATCTAATATCAGGAATCAGTGTGGGAATCATGCACCTGCCACAAGGTCCAACACAAACACTGTATTACTAAAGCACACACATTATTTAAGACAGACCTAAACAAAAACACAAAAAAACATGCACATGTAACCTACAATGTGTTTTGTTTGTGTAGGTATGGCATATGCTTTGCTGGCTGCGGTCCCTCCTGTTTTTGGTCTGTATTCTTCCTTCTACCCCATTCTCATCTACTTCATATTTGGAACTTCCAGACACATCTCTGTGGGTAAGTACACCCCCCCCCCCCCCTTTTTATTTCTAGTGTTCTTAAAAACATAGTTCACCAAAAACTCATACCCTCATTTCATTCTAAACCTACAGTTGAGGTCAAAAGTTTACATACACCTTGCAGAATCTGCAAAATGTTAATTATTTTACCAAAATAAGAGGGATCATGCAAAATGCATGTTATTTTTTATTTAGTACTGACCTGAATAAGATATTTCACATAAAAGACATTTACGTATAGGCCACAAGAGAAAATAATAGTTGAATTTATAAAAATGACCCATTCAAAAGTTTACATACACTTGATTCTTAATACTATGTTGTTACCTTAATGATCCACAGCTGTTTTTGTTTGTTTGTTTGTTTAGTGATAGTTGTTCATGAGTTCCTTGTTTGTCCAGAACAGTTAAACTGCCTGCTGTTCTTCAGAAAAATTCTTTAGGTCCCACAAGTTCTTTAGTTTTTCAGCTTTTTTGTGTATTTGAAACCTTTCCAACAATGACTGTATGATTTTGAGACCCATCTTTTCACACTGAGGACAACTGAGGGACTCTATTACAGAAGGTTTAAATGCTCACTGATGCCTCAGAAGGAAACGCAATGTATTTTGAGTGAACTATTAATTTAAACCCACCTAGACTTTTAGCCCCTACAAACATACTGTAGAAAAAATAGTCATATTTTCTAATCTTTGTCTACAGGTACGTATGCCGTTATGAGCGTTATGATTGGCGGCGTGACAGAGCGTCTGGCACCAGACTCGGACTTCATATTACCAGGCAATGACACCAACAGCACCATCATAGACATTGTCAGCCGTGATTCAGAGAGGGTCAAGATTGCTGCCACTGTGACTTTCTTATCTGGCATTTTCCAGGTAGGATTATTTCGAAGTGTACATGGCTTTGAAGTTGTGTATTGTGACTAAGTGTTTGTGTGGTGTCTGTGTGTGTAGTTGCTTCTTGGATTGGTTCGGTTTGGTTTTGTGGTGACGTATCTCTCAGAGCCATTGGTGAGAGCTTATACGACAGGGGCTGCCATTCACGTTATCGTCTCCCAGCTCAAATATTCCTTTGGCATCAGTCCAGAGCGATACAGCGGACCTTTGTCTCTTATATATGTGAGTATGAACACACACACACACACACACACAGTCGCAAACACTTAATTAAGGGCTATTCTGAACTGATATGCAAAAGAGCACAGATAAGGACAAATAATCACACCTATGTGTAATTTGTGTGTAGTGCTCCCTAGTGGTTGGGGTTATGGTTTGACTTTGCCAATTGCTACATATGATTTTAATACTGTTTTCTCTATTTATTTTTCTTTCTCTCTCTCCAGACAATAATACATATTTGTGCATTGCTCGGAAAGACTAATATTGGTACTTTGGTGGTTAGCATTGTAACCATCGTAGGTCTGATCATTGCAAAGGAACTTAGTGCCTTGGCAGCACGCAAAATCCCTGTTCCGATTCCTGTTGAGCTGTTCACTGTGAGTTACCTCATACAGTTAAACACATGCACAAACACGCTTACTTAACTGTGGACATATATAGACTAGTTTATAATTTGTTTTTTATTTATTTACTTACTATAAAAAAAAAATTGATTCTATCAAAATGTTAGCAGTTTTTATGGAAGCCCATTTCCACCATTGAATAAAAACATTTAAAAATGTAATTGCGTCTTTTTATCTCACAGTTCTGACACAATTGCGAGTTATAAAGTCGAGTTGCGAGAAACGTTTTTATCTCTCAATTCTGACCTTTTTTCTTGTATTTGCGAATTCACACCTCATGATTCTGATACAAAATTTCAATTCTGACCTTTTTCTCATAACTGTAAGATATAAACTCGCAATTTTAAGAAAAAAAGTGAGAGTTGCCTGTTTTTATCTCCCAATTCTACATTTTTAAAAAAAAAATGCATGATATAAACTCAATTCTGACTTTTTCCTGATGTTTTTTCTTGCAATTGATCATTCAATTCTTACAATTCTGACTTTTTTCTCAGAATTGTGATACAAAATTGCAATTGCAGATATAAACTTCAGAAAAAAAGTCAGAATTGCCTGTTTGTATCTCACATTTCTAAAAAAAAAATCTAAAAATTGCATGATATAAACTAAATTCTGACGTTTTTCTTGTTTTTTCAGCAGTTGCGACATATCTAAATTCTGACTTTTTTCTCAGAATTGTGATACAAACTCGCAATTCTGACTCTTTTTCAGAATTGTGAGAACTCATTCTGACTTTTTTCTCACATTGCGAATTCACATCTCACTTTTCTGACTTGTTTTCTCAGAATTTATATAAACTCACAATTTTAAGAAAAAATTCGCAAATTTTTTTTCTCAAAATTGCATAATATAAATTCTCAGTTCTGACTTTTTTCTTTTTTTTTCTTGCAATTGCGAATTCACATCTCACATTTCTGACTTTTTTCTCAGAATTGTGAGATATAAACTCACAATTTTGATAAAGTCAGAATTGCCTGTTTATATCTCACAATTGTGAGTTTTTTTTCTCAAAATTGCATGATGTAAACTCTCAATTATGACTTTTTCTGATTTTTTTCTTGCAATTGCAAGATTCTGACTCTTTTTATCAAATTTGCAAGATATAAACTCGCAATTGCGAGTGATACAGCCAGAATTGCACAGTATAAACTCACAATTTTGAGTAAAATGTCACAGTTGCTAGATATAAACTTTTTTCTCAGAATTGAGAATTTTGTTCTATATAATTCTATATATTAAGATACAAACTTGCAATTCTGAGAAAACATCCCGTCTTTTTTTCCCTCAGAACTGGACTTTATAACTCACAGCTGCAAGTTTATGACTTTTTTCTCAAAATTGTGAGTTTCTTTCTCACAATTATGAGAAAAAAGGTCAGAATTACACGTTAGTATCATGCAATAGCAAGAAAAAAAAGTCAGAATTGCAAGATGTACACTCGAAATTTAGAGGAAAAAAAGTCAGAATTGCAAGATAAAATGTCACAATTACTTTTTTTAATCTTCTATTCAGTGGCGCAAATGGGCTTCCACAAGTTTTGCTTGCACTTTCTATTTAGGGTAATGTAACATATTGCTTCTTAAAGCTTTTGTCTTATTTGTGTGTATAGATTGTTATCGCTACTGTGGTGTCATGGCAGATGGATTTGAAGTCTGAATATGGTGTTGAAGTGGTTGGACAAATCCCATCAGGGTGAGTCCAACAAACAACTATAAAGCACAAATACAATTGTGCAGCACTAACATAGTATGTGTGACCTAATGGTCATGGTTACAGCAACAAAACACAACCACAGCATCTTAGTACATCTTCAAGCTCAAATACTCATCTGCATCTTATTTTCACATTGTAGTCTGCAGGCTCCTGTGGCGCCAGCTGTCTCACTGTTGGGTTCAATGATCGGTGATGCTTTTGCACTGGCTGTTGTTGGTTATGGTATTGCCATCTCACTGGGTCGAATTTTCGCCCTCAAATATGCCTACAAAGTCGACAGTAACCAGGTAAGAGACTCTAAATGCCTGTAGAAGATATACATATCTATATATAATATTTATATACATATTTAACAAGCACACATTACATTGATCATTAGTGACAGTGATGCTATTTGTTCTTTGCTAAGTTGCCGAAAGTCTTTAATCTAAACAATATTGTTTTGCACTTAAATCTAAAACATTGAACTCTTTTTCTCCTACTGTCTGTTCTCTGGATCAGGAGCTTATAGCGTTGGGTCTATCTAACTCCGTTGGAGGCTTATTCAACTGCTTTGCTATCAGCTGTTCGATGTCACGCAGCATGGTGCAGGTCAGCACAGGGGGGAAGTCACAGGTGAGAACTTAAGCATATCTGACATAACTTCATTTTCACCATTCTTTCGCTAGCTAGTTCTGAATAGATAGATGGTGAATTCTTTAGACTACTGTTTTTTGGGTGAAAGTTCAAATCTTTGTTGTTCTCTCAGGTGGCTGGAGCGATTTCTGCTCTAGTAATTCTGGTGATCTTGTTAAAGATTGGAGAACTTTTTGAGGAGCTGCCAAAGGTTAGTACCCTGAATCAGCCCTTGTGTGGGCCTGGCGGTAATATTTATAATTACTTAATCTATGTGTCAATTTACAAAGATATATATAGACATATTATATATGTGTGTGCTGGTTTCTTTAGGCTGTGCTTGCTGCTATAATCTATGTAAACCTGCATGGCATGATGAAGCAGTTTGGAGACATCTGCTCTCTCTGGAGGACCAACAAAGTGGATATGGTGAGACAACAGGAAGGAGGGGGTTTCATAAAAAAGCAAAGCTTATGCAACACATTAAAAATAGACCTATACATAGCCAAAATATGACTGAGAATGAGGAGAATGAATAGAGTGACACAAAAAGAAAGTAAAAAGGAAAGATCGGAATTGACAGTTTATTGTCTCTGTTGTTTGTGTGTTTAGATGGTGTGGGTGATGACTTTCATCTTGACAATATTGCTTAATCCTGATCTGGGACTGGCTGCATCTATCGCCTTCTCCATCCTCACTGTCGTCTTCAGAACTCAACTGTGAGTGACAGAAACCACACACACAAAGCTAAATAATTCACAAATGCGCATTTAACTGTGGTACATGTGCCATTTTCCCATAGTCCTGGGCACTTGACTAAACCACATACATGTGCACTGTTTACATACTTCAGTGACAATATAATACAGGTTCTGCAAGCAGTCTGCATGTTTAACTTTACACTGCTGAAATCTGAACGTCATATTGGATTTCCTTTTGAGCTCCCTTAGATTGGCCATATGCACCATTGGCTTAGTGGCTGAAATTCCTGTTCTTGACAGCATCAAATAAACAGTTTGCATAAGAATTCACTATCTGTCCCTCCTTGTGTTGACTCCTTTCTTCTTCTCTACCTATTTTTTCTCCCTGCAACAGACCAAAATACTCTATTCTTGGCCAGGTTCCTGGCACTGATATCTATAAACCAGTAGAGGACTACAATCAGGTGATTATGACCATAACAACACCACCACCCACACCAACAATTTATGCAGCTATGTTCACTGTGTTCAGCTGATTCTTTAGTTTTTATGGTCTAGTTACACTACCAGTCAAAAGTTTTTTTTTTTTTAGAAACCTCACCAAGCCTGCATTTATTTCATCCAAAATACGGCAAAAGCAATAATATTGTCAAATATTTTTACTCATTAATATAACTGCTTTCTATGGAAGTCCGTTGTCACCACTGAATAAAAAATGAAAAAGGTAATTGCGACTTTTTATCTTGCAATTCTGACTTTTTTTCTAACAATTTCAAGTTTACATCTCGGAATATTGATTTTTTTTTTTTTTTTCTCTCAGAACTGTGAGATATAAAAGCACAATTGTGAGTTAAAAAGTCAGAATTACAGGATATAAATGCTCAGTTGAGAGAACTAAAGTTATAATAACTGACTTTTTTCTCAGTGCCAGAAACTGCCTTTTTTTATTCAGTACTGAAAACAGGCTTCCATGGCTATCTATTTGAATATATTTTAAAATGTAATTTATTTCTGTGATCAAAGCTAATTTTCAGCATCAGTGCTCCAGTTTTCATTATCACATGATCCTTCAGAAATCATTCTAATATGCTGATTTGCTGCTCAAGAAACATTTATTATTATTATTATTTTTATTATTATTATTATCAATATTTAAAACAGCTGAGTTAATTTTTTTTAGGTTTCTTTGAAGAATAGAAAGTTTTTAAGATCAGCATTTATCTGAAATAAAAAGCTTTTGTAACATTATGCACTATACCATTATAAATCTTGGAGTCCGTATACTTTTTTGGGAAAGAGTGATGATACAAACATTTATGTTGTTACAAAAGATTTATATTCCAGATAAATGCCGTATTTTGTTCTTCTGAACTTTCTATTCATCATCAAAAAAAAAAAAAAAAAACACTGTAAAAATTCTACTTAGCTGTTTTTAACAATAATAATAATAATAATAAAAGTTTTTCGGGCAGCAAATCTGAATATTAGAATGATTTCTGAAGGATCGTGTGACATTCAGCATTGAAATCACATGAATAAATTACATTTTAAAATATATTCAAATAGAAAAATGGTAAATATATGGTAAAATTATTTAGAAGTTTTGCTGTACTTCACATAAATGCAGGCTTGGTGAGCAGAAGAGACTTCTTTAAAAAACAATTCAAATCTGACTGTTCAAAATCTTTTGACTGGTAGTGTATCAGAGGTCATACTAATTTGACTGGGTTGAATTGAAAGGCATAATCCGTCTTTAAATTTCTGCTGCACTCTGTCCTTTTAAAACAGCTTGTAACTCATGGTTAAGAACCTGAATTACAGCATACTTCCAGAAACACCTTTCATGCTAGCTTATCTCAGAGAATCTAATGAGTGTCACGTATCCTTCCAAGAACATGACCTGTGTTTTACATGTTTTTACATGTGTTGGTTACTATTGCTTTATAGTTCTGTGATGCGTTTGAATGAGTGGGTGTTGAAGTTTCATTTACTGAATACGTAACATTATAGTTCTGTAAGCGAGACCTAGTAATAAATAGTATTTATAAAGTAGCTAATATGTGTTATGTGTGCAGGTGATCAGGCAAAAAGTAGTCGTATGTTGTAGTGCAATTGAAACTGTATCCTTAAATGGATAGTTCACCCAAAAATAAAAATTCTGTCATTAATCACTCACCGTCATGTAGTTCCAAATCTGTAAGACCTTACCTATCATCTTGAGATCACAAATTAAGATATTTTTGATGAAAACCGAAATGTTAGTAAGGACATAGTTAAAATAGTCCATGTGACATCAGTGGTTCAACCCTAATGTTATGAAGCTGCGAGAACGGCTTTATTCAACAATTTCTTCTCTTCCGTGTTTGTTTTCGATGCACGTTCATTCCTCTGCTTAAAAACAAGGCACATGTGTCCTGGTACTCTTGTAAAGACTGACACGGAAGAGAAGAAATTGTTGAATAAAGTCATTATTTTATTTTTTTTGTGCACAAAAGGTATTTTCGTAGCTTCATAACATTGAGAAAACTGATTGCCAATATTGTTTTACAAAGTTTATGCAATCATTTTAAAAAGTATTTAATTAAATTTGATGAAAAATGTTAATTTTTATTATTTTCTGTTACTTTAAGTATAATTTCTATGTACTTTTTACACACTGACAGGTGAAGGAGATCCCTGGTGTAATGATTTTCCGTTCATCTGCAACATTGTACTTTGCCAACGCTGAAATGTACATTGATGCACTCTATGACAAGGTACACACATATTTTCGTAAAGAGCAATTACGAGACATTTCTCACAACAGGCAATTATCCCAAACATAGCTCTAACATAAACATTCACTGCGCAATTATCCCAAACAAGTTACACACAGCACGTGCACAGGTCAGGACATTCATGCAATAAAAATAAATGTTCGTGTTTGTGTGCAGACTGGGGTAGATGTGGCTAAGCTTCTCTCGCACAAGAAAAAACTGGAAGCCAAGAGACTCCGAAAAGAAAAGAAAGCTGCAAAGAAAGCAAAGAAAGAGGCCAAGAAAAGAGCTAAAGAAGCCGCAAGAGCTGAGGTTTGCATTTGAAGAGATTTTGTGTATGCGTGGAAATAAGTGAGAAAATACACTACCAGTCAAAAGTTTTTGAACAGTAGGATTTTTAATGTTTTTAAAGAAGGTGCGCACCAAATCTGCATTTATTTGATCCAAAGTACAGCAAAACAGTAAAATTCAGAAATATTTTTAGTATTTAAAATAAGTGTTATCTATTTGGATATATTTTAAAATGTAATTTATTCCTGTGATTTTTAAGAGGACTTTTTTAGCACCATTACTACAGTCACATGATCCTTCAGAAATCATTCTAATATTTTGATTTGCTGCTCAAAAACATTTATTATTATTATTATTATTATTATTATGCTGAAAACAGCGGAGAATTTTTTCAAGTTTCTTTGATGAATAAAAAGTTCAGAATAGCATTTATTTGAAATAGAAATCTATTGTAACATTATTAATCTCTTTATCATCACGTTTGATAAATTTAAAGCATTCTTGCAACATGAAAGTATTCATTCCTATAATTCCTTTCCCCAAAAAATAAATAAATAAATAATAATTTATGTTTTTGAGCAGCAAATCACAATATTAGAAGGATTTCTGAAGGATCATGTGACTGTAGTAATGGTGCTAAAAAGTCCTCTTAAAAATCACAGGAATAAATTACATTTTAAAATATATTCAAAAAGAAAACAGTTATTTTAAACACTAAAAACATTTTAAAATTATACTGTTTTGGCAGTACTTTTTTATACATTAAAAATCTTTTGACTGGTACTGTAAGTGTTTGCATTTTCTGACTTAGTCAGTGGTCTCTGCTTTTAACCAGGAGCAGGAACCAGAGTTGTCAGACACAGATGAAAGTGGAGAAGAACCAGAGGCAAATGGGGATGTGCATAAGTTGTCAGAAGCAAAGGATGTGGTTGCTGTGGAGGTGGGACCCGACCCTGACAATGATACCAGGCTCCCAGGGGCAATCATTCTTGACCTGAGCCCCGTCAACTTCCTGGATACAGTTGGTGTAAAGACTCTACGCAATGTGAGAAACAATCTGTACTCATTAGTGACTTATTAAACATAACATGTTTTAATCTTGTTAAAACCTTTTGTTTAACTTTAGATCCATAAAGATTACGGAGAGGCTGGTGTACAGGTGTACCTGAGTGGCTGCCAGAGTAAGTGACCAATACAAACCAATAAGTTTTGACTTTAAAATACCAGTCAAGATGTGCTTGTTTGTCATCACTATTTGTGTTGTCTCTCTCTTTCAGGAGGTGTTGTGGAGAGTATGGAGAAGGGCGATTTCTTCAATGAGAAAGTAACCAAATCGATTCTTTTCTCATCGGTACATGATGCTGTTCTTTACTGCCAACAAGGAAACGGCGAGGAGGTAGAGTACATCCTTATCTCACAAACACACATATCAAATGCTTTCTAATCTTTATCAGACGTGTTGAGTGTTGGTGGCCCAGACAGTATTTTGAGACAAACATGAATGCTTAAGCAATTGATTGACTTTGTGTTTTTACAGGTTATGCAGGGAACACATTTGTAAATCCAAACACCAAACGTTATACAGAACACTCCGGAGCACAGAGCTGGATTGTTATTTATTGTGCATTTCATCATGGGGAAGAACAAGCTAAGGAGGTGTTTTAATGAATCATTAGCTTTTTTGCAATAATAAACAGAGACAGTTTTGAATGTGAAATGTGTAAAAATAGATCTGACATGTAGACAAGTAAAATGTAAATCAGTGTCTTAGTTGTGAAACATCTAAATAACAGGTTATTTCAGGTTGTGAGTTCCAATATTACACATGAATGTGAATCCAGTTTTCACAACAGAATCAGTTCCCATTTTTGCAATGTGCACTGCCGTTCAAAAGTTTGGGGTCAGTAGTTTGATTTGATTGATCAAAAAGTGTCAGTTAAGACATTTAAAATGTTACAAAAGATTTTTGTCAAATAAAAGCTGTTGTTTTGACATTTCTATTCATCAGAGAATCTTTAAAAAAATATGTATAAAAATACAAAGCTTCACAACCCACAAAACCAGTTGTAAGTAGCATGGGTATATTTGTAGCAATAGTCAACAATACATTGTATGGGTCAAAATGATCGATTTTTCTTTTGTGCTAAAATCATTAGGATATTAAACAAAGATAATGTTCCATGAATATATTTTGTCAATTTCCTGCGGTATATATCAACACTTAATTTGTGTTTAGATTCCAGATTTTCAAATAGTTGTATATCGAGCCAAATATTGTCTGAGCCTAACTAAACATTCATCAATGAAAAGGTTATTTATTCCACTTTCAGATGAGGTATTAATATCATCAGTTAAAAAAAAATGACCCTGATGACTGGTTTTGTGGTCCATTTTCACATGTTTTTGTGTGTGTGTGCTCAAATCAGCATATTAGAATGATTTCTGAAGCATCATGTGACACTAAAAACTGGATTAATGCTGAAAATTCAGCTTTGCCATTACAGGAATGAACTGATTGGAATTAATTTGGGAGAAAAAAAATGTTTAAAAATGTGAGAATATTTCATATTAGTTTTTACTGTGTTTGTCATCAAAAAATGCAGCCTTGTGGCAAGCATAAAGACTTCTTTGTTACGACCCCAAACTTTAAAATGGTATTGTAATTACCATTTATAAATTTAAATATATATTTTAGTATGTATAAAGTGTGTATGCTTTTTATTATCTTTGTATGCTGTGTATTTAGAATCATTCTAACTTAAATAAACAGTCATTTTCTTATTCTTGTGTTGAAATTGTTAGTAAATTATCTGCCATGTTAGATTACTCTTATCTGTGAAAATATTTATCCCCAAGAACAGGTTATTACTCTTTTTTTAAATTCATTCTAAAGTGCTGATAAGCACCTCTGTAATATTTACAAGTAATCACCGTGGTTCATTTCCTTTGGGTGGGTGCTGTTTTCCTGTAATTAGACACATTAAGAGAGTTCAAAATAGTAAAATGGTAAATGGTCTTTTCGTAACAAGTTTCGGAGAAACTGGTAATTCCAGCATAATCCCAACAGGAAAAGATCATCTGGAACCTGCTTGACTACATAATTGTTTCAAGAACAGATGACACCTTTCCTGTGACAAAAGCACAAAGGTGTGCAATTGATTCGACAGTTGACTGTCAACATTAAAGCTGAATAATACGTTAAAGACATTTCGACTGGATATCACACAAGGACTAGAAAACAACTCCAGTATACTGCAAGAGAACAGCATTAGTCTAAAACCTTAAGCTCGGCGTTTTATTGAAAGACAGTCGACACTAAAATGAATGAGTTTAATCAATCTCATTCAGCTGTAACGAATGTGAAAGTAATGAGAGAGAGAGAGAGAGAGTTTCGTGTGTGTGTGTGTGTGTGTGTGTGTGTGTGTGTGTGTGTGTGTGTGTGTGTGTCGGCGGTTTCTCACACAGCTCCCCTTTCATTCTTTCTCCACCCATCAGGCTGCCGCTCAGCATCTGTGTGTGAGCGGATCAGAGTTGAGCCCAGTGCGGGAAACAGCAGCAGGCTGAGCGCTGCTGTCTATGACCTGTTCCGACACCGGACCACTGACTCGAAAAGTTGACTTGATTTCTGTCTCCGTCTTCAGCATTCAGTCTGTAGCAGGTTCAGGTAGGTGGTTGGTTGGATTTGTTGTTGTTTAATGTGTAAATATGATTCTGTATTAAATATTGGGGAGTCACCTTTACCAAACACTATTTAATACAGATATAATCCAAGCCAGACACGCTGACTGAGTCACGGGAATTCACATTCCTTAAAGAAACTGCGTATTTACATGTTAGGGATAGAAAACAGATTTGTTTTATATTATTAAATAGTTCTCCAAGCTATAGGTATGATCATTTATCGTTGTTATGCATATAAATATAATCAAAAGCAGAAATTAGGCACTTAAACATATCAATAGACACATCGATCACAGAGGATAATCAGTTTGTTGACATTTTTATGGACGCTGGCACGGACTGAGAAGCATTTTTGCATAAATAAAACGCCTTTTATAATTATAATTAGCCTAATTATCAGAATAGGTTTTTTTTATATTTAGCTGAGAAAGGCGTTGCATTTTAGTAGTTAGACAAACAATAAGATGTAAAATAGACCCTGTGTAAATTTAACGTCGTTATTAGGCATATAAACAGTTGACATGCTTTCATTTTTATAGTGTAATAGTTTTAGTTATATTGTGTAGGCTATAATTAATAATCAATTCTGCGTTTTGCACATGCAAACACTTAAACATAATATTCTGTAGGCTACTCGTAAACAAAAACAGTATTGGTCGAGAACTATGTAAGACGCTAAGCATGAAAACATCTAAACGTGTTTTCTGTCATTCAGTGTTTCTCCGGGTTGAAAGAATGACAATAAATCAGTCAGCGCTGGCCTCGATTCTCTACCGATCCAAATAGACTGTGCTCAAATTAATTGGCAGGTCGATGCATTGGCAGCTTCTCTCCCTCTCCCTCTTGGCGTTCTGTCAGTCACAAACAGTCCCGCAGTGGACGCGCTATTTTTGTTTCTGTCTAACGTTAAACTGCTAAATGCGCTGACAATCGACTCTCTTTGAATTGCCGGTCCTTTTAAAAGCGCGCGCGTGCTTGTGTAAATGCTGCTAAGGGGTCAGGACAGTCCGTGTTATCTCTCCGGTCCTCCTGACGTAAGCGGCTGTCATTAAAAACACTCTGCCGGTCGCTGTACTGTACTGTGCGCTGCACCGCGAGCTGCACTAGATGAATGAAATTCCCGGAATGCATATGCTAGCCACCTGTCTGTTAGTCGCTGCTGTTTCATATTGGTACAGCAGCGAGCTTCAGGCAGCGCTTCGTCTGTTTATTTCAGACTCAGCCCTCGGCGGGGACATGCCGGAACCCGAGGGGAATCGTCGGTCACCGCAAGGTGTCCCTTACACCGACCTCCCGCACATCGTCAACGCCGACGGACTGCACTTGTTCTGCCGTTACTGGGAGCCCGACAGCCCTTCGAAGTAAGTGCGAGACATTCATATGCAAAACAGACACAGGTCAGGCCTCATGGGATAAAGAGAAAGATCCTCCCTTTACAGCCTCCGGTAGAGCAGGACGAGAAGCTGATAAGCGTTACAGATGTTTCCTTAAAGAACATATTTTTAGTATACTTTCAAGAGCCTGCCTTTCCTTTCTACCACCCTCACGGCTCATTTTAAAACGCGACGCACATTCACAACAGTAAACATTAACAGTTGATCTGCGGCTTTCCGCGAGGTTCTCTTTTACCTCTTTTGCAAACTGTTGGCCCATCACATGATGTCTGGTGACTGAGGAAATAGACGGAAGCTTCTAAACTACTGTTTTTAAAGGTGCAGTTAGCAATGTACTATCAAATAAAACTATGTCGCACATAAAATAATTCAGTATGTTTAAATGTTTTATTACAAATAAAAATAAGTGAACAGTGGTGGTAACATATTACAAGTAACATGAGTTAATCAGACTACTTTTTCAAGTAACTAGTAATAAAGCATTAGCCTACTTTTTAATTTAAAAGACAATATCTGATTTACAACACGAGTTATGTAATCAGATTACTTTTTAAGTAACTAGTGAAGTACCGCATAATTTTTTATTTAAAAGACAATATCGGAGTTACAAGGAATGCGAGCTATGTAATAGGGCTGCACAATCTGGAGAAAAAATCAAATTGCGATTTTTCTGATCAAAATTGCGATTTGCGATTTAAAATGCGATTTACTACTATTTCATAAAAGAGCTACAGGTTTGATATGGTGGTTTTAACAGCACCAAAGAAAGACCAAACATAATCACAAAGTATGCTATCACTGTAAAAAAATGACTGAATTTAATGGTAAAAAACTAAAAATGTTATGGTAAAAACCTGTGAAATGGTTAACGGTAAGTTCCTCTTCTATATACGGTGAAAAACTGTGCATGTAATTTTACGGGAGTATACCGTTTTTGGAAATGAAAAAAATCGACAGAATTCCCTGTTTTTAAATTTTTTTTATTTGATTTTTTTTGTTGAAATAACTTTTTCTTTTTAGTTTTCTCTTTGCAGTTTTGTACATTAGGCTTGTATGTTACATCTAATGTTGTTAAATTTATGTTTTTTTGCATTATTTCAGTTTTATGTGTGTTACCATGTTGGTGTTTAGTGTTTGTGTGAATGACACTGTGTACCTTCTATATAAGTTATTATTTAAAATCTCCTTGCAATGGTCTTTGGTTCATCATCTGATGTTGTCATCACCACCTGCTTTTGGTGGTTATCAGTGTATTACAAAGGTACAAATCAGATTTCAGTATTTCAAAAAGTTGGTACTAGTGTTGTCAAAAATATTGATATTTCGATAAATATCGATACTGAAATATCTGAACGATACCAATGCTAATTTCCCGAAGTATCGATACTAGCCGAGCTGTCACTTTCACTTTTCCACATAGGCAAGTTGACAAACACCACACGTGACCACAGTGCCTGTTTCGTCTCATGTGTGTGAGTTTTCGTTGACTAGACGAGAATAGACGAAAATGTTAGTGGGTGGTCCGTCAGACGTTTAAAATGCACGACATTTCTGCTTATTGTGCATGCCAATTAAAACCTAAGAAGTATCTGCCGCTATGGCAAGCCGTTTTAGCATTAAATACTCTTTGCCATACTAGTAGGCTATGGCAAGCCGTTTTAGCATTCTATCCTTGTTTGGTTATGCCCACCACCTGGCGTGCAGCGCACAACATGCTCAACATGTCACATTGTTGTCACTCAGACAGGTAAGGTTTCCATTTTTTTTCATTAAAAACACCTTACAAACACTGAAACACTCTTGTCATTCTGTATGAGAAGTGAAGGATTCAAGATGATAACTCCAGTTTCTGAAGCTGTATCCGAAATCGCTTCACTGCCATTCACAATTTCTCTCATGAGGCCTCATGGGATAGTAAACTCTCTATTTATAGATCTTTCCAGAAGTAGTAGGTCATCTGGGTACATTCCACCTATTTTAGAATAATTGTGACATACTACTTGCCTTTTTCAATGATTTTTTTTTTAAAGATTTGGCTCATAAGAGCCATTTGTTAATTAATAACACTGGACACTGTTTTCCATTGACAAGCTGTGCTGGAAGCACTAAAAAATGAACAACACTTTGGGAAAACAACAATAGAATGTTGCAAACAGATGTGAAATGAAGATTCCAGACATACAAATCTTCTAGAAAAGCTGTTTTATTTTAGCCAGAGCAAGTCAGCTCCTCATGGGTGCCGCCCTGTTGACATCACATGGCGTGCAGATTAACCGACTTATTAATAATAATAGGTTTAGTTTATAGAGAATTTATATCTTGCAGGCAGTGCCTGCTTTCACTCACCATGGTTTTGAAGTAAAATAAATCCAGTTTCTTATAAACACTGTCTTGTTAAATGACTATACCGTTCTGAATTACTCATCTGGTTGAAGTGAATGAAAAAAGGGCCCACTCTGTATCTATGCGGTAAATGCTGAAGGAAATGTCATGGTTTCCATGAGTCGAAAGCCCCTGCTGAAGGCCTCTTTATGTCCACTTCTAGACACACACACTCTCACACTACAGATCTGCTACACTTTTCCGCTATCATCAGCTGTGGTTCTTCTGAGTAATTATAAAAATAGGTCATGTTTTTTAGCATGTGGATTTGTGAGATGCTTAGGCAGTGTTTGTGTGGGTGTCATGATTGTCAAGCAGGTCAAACTCTCTATGCGTACTGTTACAAAGCTGTTGTTCTGCCTTCAACTATTCACCCTGAAGTGGCCATATAGTGCGGCCCAGGGGAGCATGCCGTTGCCATAGTTACCACCTCTTCCCCTCTCTCAGACTAATTTGATCTCTGATGCTTGTCAACAACAGTGTACAAAAGTGTGTGTGTGTACATGCATATATAATAGGTGTAGATTGATAAACCACAAAACCATGTGATTTTCAGTGAAAACCACAAATATTTTGTTTTGGGATGTGGAAGATGTAGCTTTTCCCATGTGAGTGAATGGAAAAGATTCAGAGCTGTGTGAAGCTAATGCAGGCATTAGACATGTTTATATCAAACATCTGAAGGAGCACTACCAGGTTCCCCTCGGCTGCACACTGTCATTCTGTTTATGGTGAAATATTTAGACTGCGTTTGATCACTCGAAGGTTCTGTGGGTCTGTTTACTAGCTGTTTAGAAACATCTCAGCTTAGGTAGGTAGGACATGGAAATTACTGAATGCTATGCATCATTCTACAATAAACTGATCCTATATATATGCTTTTTTGGTGTTATGTAAATCTGAACAAGGCCAAATAACTCAAATCTGAATCCCACCTAACAAGATTGTGTTTAGTGTAGACATTTTTGAAAGTCGAAATCAGGGGGTTTTAAACTTCTTGATGCCAAAAGCCCCCATATTTGTGGCCCTGGACCACAAAACCAGTCGTAAGTAGCACGGGTATATTTGTAGCAATAGCCAAAAATACATTGTATTAGAGCGGCACGATTCTGAATAAAATGAGAATCACGATTTTTCGCTCAGAATAAAGATCACGATTCTCTCACGATTCTGGAGAACTTTTTTATTTTAAAGATTTACCCCTGAACATTAGGCAGTAAAATAGCAGTGAAATAAGACAAAATAAACTTTGCTTTAAATTTAAATAAATCTAATGAAAAATAATATAATAATGTAAACAAAAAAAAATCACCATTAAACATTAAAAAAATAAACATTCAAAGGTGTCAGAGTAAAGCTATTTAAAGATTCTTAGCTAGAAACACTAGCCTATCAACATCACCGTCCACTCTGTGGGATGCCCAAGTTTACTTCACCATTTTACAAATAAATCCTAATCTAATCATGGCAAACTATATATCGTTGGAAAGGTCTAAGGCTCCTAAATAAATATTTGACTTTTTTTTTTTTCTACAAATTATGTAGGAAAATAATTTATGACAAGAGTTTCATAGATAAGAGTGCACCTCAAAAATCGACTTCGAGTTCTGACCATTTTCAAAAACAGATTTTCTTGTTGCCTTTTTCCCTATTACACATTAGAAATAATAAGAAATGATATATCAGATGAAAACTTAAAATTTCAAAATTCATCCTTTGGAATGCCATTTTAAAATCAGACATTGCATTAACATGGAAAATGTACATCAAAATCATATTACTAAATGTTCTTGTCCATGAATTATAAAGATTTAAGATTCAATTCTTCATTTTCACGTCTCTGTTCAAAAATGGGAGTAACAGTTAAGGGGTAAATGGATCATCATGCTCATATAAATATGATTTTGAAGTACAACAAAAAACTAAACATCATTGGCTTTTTGACAGTGGTTCTGACTTCTTAAAAAATAATAAAATAAATAGTAATACTAGGAAATTTAGTAAATGTGATTGTACAAAAAATCTTTCTGTTAAACATATTTTAATAATATCTTAAAGGGTTAGTTCACCCAAAAGTGAAAATTCTGTCATTAATGACTCATTCTGTTCTAAACTCATAAGATCTTCGTTCATATTCGGAACACAAATTAAAATATTTTTGATGAAATCTGAGAGCTTTCTAACCCTGCATAGATAGCAACGCAACTTCACGTTCAAGGCCCAGAAAGGTAGTAAAGACATTGTTAGAATAGTCCATGTGACATCAGTGGTTCAACTGTTATTTTATGAAGCTATATAAGAATACTTTTTGTGAGCAAAAAAACAAACAAAAATAATTTTTTTATTTAACAATTCTTCTCCTCTGTGTTACCCTAGCGCCATTTTGGAGAGTATCACAATGCATGCACATGCTTTGTTTATGTCTAGAAGAATTGTTGAATGTTATTTGTTGTAAGTTGTTATTATGTTTTTTTGGCACACAAAAAGTATCCGCATATAGCTTCATAAAATTATGATTGATCTGCTGATGTCACATGGGCTATTTTAACAACATCCTTACTACCTTTTTGTTCCTTTACCGTGGTAGGGTCCTTGCTGTCTATGGAGGGTAAGAGAGCTCTCGGATTTCATCAACAATTTCTTAATTTGTGTTCCGAAGATGAAACAGGTCTTACAGGTTTGGAACGACATGAGGATGAATAATTAATGATTTTCACTTTTGGGTTAAATATCGCTTCAAGTCAACATGCTACCATTAACAGCCCTAAAAGTACATTTTGCACATTTTTTTTTTCTCAAATTGTTTGTGGACCTCCTAGCACTCGCTTGTTTGATGTTTACACCAAACCAACCTTTGAAAGTAAACATGAATGTAGGAGCTTTGTCTGTTGGAAGTTGAACTTCCACTTAAAAGAATTGGCATGACAGACGTAAGCAGCTGAAGTGGTGAACTGTTTACACTGAGTTCACCACTCCACTGCTTGGTTTAACATTTAACAGAACTACTCTGCTTACAGCCCAAACATCATCTCACAGTGTCCTTTTACAGTCACTTACATGCACATGTCCAGTGCTGATGCCACCAGATGCAGCCAGCGAAACAGGAAGTGGGTGAAAGTTGAAAAGACCACAGTAGCCTATTGTATGACCCCAGTAATGATTGACAGATCGCTCTATAGATAATCTGGGCATTGAACCCATGCAAAGTGAACTGAAACACACTCGTACACAGTCCGACGAATTGGGTCATGCCGGTCAGCGTGGTTCATTCTCTTGTGTCTAATGGCATTTGGAGAAGAATTCCTCTACCAAACATGGATATTTATACAGCTGTTAGTGCAGTGCCAAATTACACACACAAATTTGGCCTTCACAAGTATAGCCAAATTTGTGCAGACCCACAGAATTTCATTATCTGTTTATCTCCACTCTGCCCTTGATGCTTGTTGCTTTGTAGTTTAACTACTATAGATCTGTTTTGGAATTCCAAAGATGTACACGCACACACTAGCAAACACACACTAGTCTCTCTGTCTGCCTCGCCAACTCCATTCCAAGGGTTCAAGGACAAAAGCGTTTTGATCTAAGGATGAACATAACCACAAACACTTCCATTTTATCTTACACCAAGTTACCCGCTTGTAGATTGAGACTGAGAAGCTTTATTTTTAGTAAATACATTTCTGAGTATGACAGGGAAGTGGATAAAACGATTAGCAGATTCTCCAAACAGATATAAAAATGCACACTGTCAGTCCTCTGAGACCACGTGAGTCCATTGTACATCTACAAAGACTCTTTTTGTTACTGATTAGAGGCTGCATTGAGGTCATAGCAAATCTGCACAAGTTTGGACCTAATAAAGCTATTCCACTTCTCTCTCTCTCCCTCCCTCTCTCTCTCACTTCGTCTTATCTTTCTGCCTTATTTTTTTTTACTGGGTTTTAGTGTGTATGCTGCTAATGAGCATATCTTGGTATTCTGGTGGGAGACTGTTAGTAGGATGTGTCTGTATTTCTCATGTGTTGGGAAACGGTTCTGAACAGTACTGGTTTAAAAATACCAGAAACGAATGACTTGCGCTTCTGTTAACAGTTATCGCACGTGCATTTTCCATCCGTGCAAACCGAAAACTTATTGACAAAGTTTTCTGCACTAGTTATCATGAGGACTTCAGACAATCCCACAAGTTCAAAGAACTTTCTCTTTTTAGCCTAATTACAATTCCTATCACATCATGTTATATATCATAATATGATAATTATAATAAAATAAATTAGCATAAATGCCTGCTTTAGTCAGCTTATTTACAAGCCGGTTAGCATGATACCTTTAGCTTATCCACCTTTTTTTCCCGTAAGAGTGGGAGCGGCTATTTGTAAATTTTATGGGTCTGGCTTCCAGTCTCATCTGTTTCCAGCTATTATTAGCTGTACAAAACAGCTCATTTGCTGCTTGATATTACAAATCGGTGTGTCTTACCTTATTATTTCAATGTATTATCTTAATTATGAGCAGTTATGAGTTTTATTGTTTACTGCATGTTGTTTTTCTTCTCATTACTTTCCCGTTACTCACTCGACTTACATTTGCTTTGAAGAAAACGGTGGACACACTGTGCATTATAATTATTATCAGATTCCCAGCATGACTGGTGTTGATCAATTAAAGAAGGAATAAGTCGGTTCTTTTTAGTGATTCAAAAACATTCAGAAAAACCATTATAGTCCCGATTCCCAAACAAATGACTCAAAAGAGTCAAGTGAGACTTGAAACACCAGTTGTTCATATGGCAAAATTTAATTAAAGATGTCGATTTTTAGCAGTTTTGTCAGCAATATTTTATAAAACAAATGAATAAATACATTTGTTTAGTATTTTTGCTTAGTAGGCCAATTATTGCATTGCATTTATGCCAAAAAGACTGTGAAAAGTCTGTGTAAATACACATTTTTTAGAACACAGTTGTTGTAAATGTGTGTATTATTGAAAAAAAAATCTTTAAAAAATTTCATTTCAAATATTTATTTCTTACAAGTAAAACATATTGTTAATAAAACAATATAAGAACTGGAATTGTTAAAGGATTATTTCACTTTCAGAATAAAAATTTACTCACCCCATGTCATCCAAGATGTCGATGTCTTTCTTTCTTGAGGCGAAAAGAAATTAAGGGTTTTGAGGAAAACATTCCAGGATTTTTCTCCATATAGTGGACTTCAGTGGAGATCAACAGGTTGAAGTCCGAATTGCAGTTTCAGTGCAGCTTCAAAGGTGCTCCACACGATCACAGCCAAGGAATAAGAGTCTTATCTAGTGAAATGATCAGTCATTTTCTAAAAAAAAAAAAAAAAAAAAAAAAAAAAAAATGAATATACGTTTGAACCACAAATGCTCATCTTGCACTAGCTTGACCTCATACATTATGTAGTCATGTAAGAAAGGTCACGCGTGCCGTAGGTGGAAGTACTGACCCAGTGTTTACAAAGCAAACGTGGAAAGAAAGTCAAATGCCTTTACAAAAAAGTTGGAGGAGATTATGAGATGTTTCACTCTATCCTACCCTTTTGAACCGAAGTACCCAGACGGAGAATTAACCACACACAACCATTCCAACATTATTATGTAATGCATGAAGTCATACAGGCGCAAAGCTAGTGCGAGATAAAGTTTGTGTGTGTTTTTTTTTTTTTTTTTTAGAAAATCAACAAGCATTTTGCTAGATAAGAGCCTTATTCTTTGAGATTGTGTAGAGCCGTTTGAAGCTGCACTGAAACTGCAATTTAGACCTTCAACCCACTGATCCCCATTGAATTCCACTATATGGAGAAAAATCCTGGAATGTTTTTCTCAAAAACCTTAATTTCTTTTCAACTGAAGAAAAAGAGACATAAACATCTTGGATGACATCAGGGTGAGTAAATTATCAGGAAATCTTTATTGTGGACTAATCATTTAAAGGGAATCCGAACCATATCTTTCCCAAATCAATAATCTGCATTTTTCTCCATCAGGGCGCTGGTGTTTGTTGCCCATGGAGCAGGAGAGCACTGTGGGGGATATGCTGACATTGCTCACAGCCTGACCCAGCATGGCATTCTGGTGTTCGCCCACGATCACGGTGAGTGGCAGACTCCTAATCGAATGGCTAAAATCCCCAACACACAGATTTATTGGTTAGCAACAGTGCAGCAATGTTTTGGGTGGTGTAGGAGGGCGTGCTCTTTATGAGGCTGTAAGAGTGTGGGGTGAAAAAATCTATTTTCGCCCACGTTAGATTCCTTGTAATTCATCCACCCAGTTTTCCTGTCATTTCTGACAGATGTTGGAGGCACAGACACCCTGGGTTTACAGTGGGGGACGTAGAGAAATGACAGCGATGAAATGAAACAAGTAGAGAATATAGAAAATAGCAGGTGCTATGTGTACAGAATGTTAAAGCGGTTTTGTGGCAGTGCCATGGTAACTAATGATTCACGCAGAGAGACAGCAAGCCGCCTTGTGATGAGCAGTTGGGGTTGTGTGAGTGTGTGATTTGACTGTCTGGTGTCTCGGTGTGAGTAATTGGTTCTATTGAAATACAACAAACAGAAAGCATTACAGTCAGTTAGTCAGTCTCTCTCTATCTGTTTCTTTCTTTCTGTCTCTCTCCTCCTCTAACATGCAGTCTCACCTCTCAGTATGCCTGTATACCCACATACCTTTTGGAAATTCTATTCTATTCTATTCTATTCATTTGTATGTTCCATTACTCATTTTATGTTAATTTGCTTGACTAAATGTCATGCCAGTTGTATGCCGAAATTTCCCAAGTTCTTCTTTGTGAGCTGCTGGCATGGCGTTGTGAGTGACAGCCCTCTTTTATCTCCTGTTTAAATAGAGAACTGACAAACAAAGACACAGATGAGGGGAAGCATATGTTTGGAGTATAATTCCTTTCTCTTTCTGTCTCAGTTGGGCATGGCCAGAGTGAAGGAGAGAGAATGGATATCAAAAACTTCCAGATTTACATCAGAGACGTCCTCCAGCACATAGACATCATGAAGGGCCGGTACCCCAAGCTGCCAGTCTTCATCATTGGACACTCAATGGTAGGACCCATTTTGAAACCAGTTCCTCATGTTTTTCCATAAACAAACAGAGGTCACATGCTTTCTGTTTACACTAAGAATGATAACTATAAAGATTAGCAGGACATATACAGTTGAGGTCAAAAGTTTACACCCCTCTTTCAGAATCTGCAAAATGTTAATTATTTGACCAAAATAAGAGGGATCATAAAAAAATGCATGTTGTTGTTTATTTAGTACTAACCTGAATAAGATATTTCACATAAAAGATGTTTACATATAGTCCACAAGAAAAAATAATAGTTGAATTTTTTGTTTAGTGATAGTTGTTCATGAGGCCCTTATTTGTCCTGAACAGTTAATCTGCCCGAAGGTCCCACAAATTCTTAGGTTTTTCAGCATGTTTGTTTATATGAACCCTTTCAAACTATGACTGTATGATTTTGAGATCCATCTTTTGACAACTGAGGGACTTAAATGCAACTATTACAGAAGGTCCAAACACTCACTGATGCTCCAGAAGGAAAAACAATACATAAAGAGCCGGGGGTGAAAACTTTTGAACAGAATGGAGATGTGTATTTTTTTATTATTTTGCCTAAATATCATATTTTTCATTTAGTACTGTTCTTCAGAGGCTACAAAAGATGTTACATGTTTCCCAGAAGACATAATAAGTTAAATTTACCCTGATCTTCAAGTTAAAACAAAACAATACACAACACAGTATTACGAATCAAGTGTATGCAAACTTTTGAACTGGGTCATTTTTATAAATTCAACTATTATTTCCTCTTGTGAACTATACTAAATAAACTACGACATGCATTTTGTATGACCCCTCTTATTTTGGTCAAAAAACATTTGCAGATTCTGAAAGGGGGTGTAAACTTTTGACCTCAACTGTAATTCTACATTTTCATTGTCAAAGCTATGACTGTGAGTGAAAGTGGACCACACTTGTATTTCCCTAACCAGCAGGAACTTTTTGCAAAGTTAGATATGTTTTCGAAATTTTGGGGCATATTAATATTTTATTTACATAATGATTTGTATTGTATTGTATTCATGCTTTCACACAGCTTTGATTTTGGCATCCACCAATAAGTTTGCAAATGTCTCATATTTACATGTTTCCTACATTATATTGAAATTCTTTCTGAGAAGCAGACATGTCACAGAAGATGTAAATATTTTTGTAGGGGAAACTTCTGTGCTAACATTTAACCCTCTGTTTAATAACTATTCAAAACCATCCATAACTGTTGAAAAAAGCTAAAGTAAACTATTTTGAACTGTCTGTGACTCATGGGGTGGAGGCCACAGGAAGACTTTGCTTTTGCTTTGTTGTGTTTCCCATGTTTAGTGTTAAACCCAAACTGTGGCTGTGCATGACTGAATGTGAACAAAAAAATCCAGCTGGAAGCTCTTTACCTTTGTTTTTGCTCAGCAGTTCCTATTAATAAAGCAGACCAGCTGCATACTCAGGAAGCTTTATGAACCCTATAGAAATGTGTCTGGATGTGTATGCGCTGTATTTCTGTGGAACATCACCATCACAAAGTCATGATTTTTCTGGGATAGATGTATGCTATAAATATTCCGCCACATGGGTGTCCTGGTTTAAAAAAAAATCCTTCATCTACGGTTAATACCCATTATGCACCTCTCTCCTGTTTCTTCAGAGCTTTCCCACTCTAAATAATGAAATGTGTTTCTACTGCTCTCATTTTTCTTCCTTATCCGTGACTTTAATTTAGTTCTTCCCCTCATTTACTCTCTAATCTAGTATCTTACGTAATACCAGGCTATTTGGTCCTTATATAATATAAAAAATGAAATGATTTTACTCAAGGCTTCCTGTAAAGTAATTTCCAATTAGCTGTGTCTTGATATCTCCAATCGTGGGACTATGTGTCCTTGTACTTTCCTTTTCCTGAGACCCGAGGAACTGAAGCTACTGGCTGAATAAACATTTGCTTTCCTGCCACATGTTTACAGATGAAAACTATCAATGTCATAACAATGTTTGCGTGAGTGTGTGTTAAGGAAAGGCACATACAGACGCAAGCTGTTGTGAGAGTAATTATCTGTGGGTATTGTTTGCGTTTGAAACTTTACTCCCAGTCACTCCCGGGGATGCAAAAATTCCAATTAAAAAGCAATTACCTTATATAATCAAATCAAAGCAGACCACCTATTTTCTTGATGAAGCTTTTAGTGTTAGTGTGCATTTTTGTGTGTCTAAACTGAGTGTGTGTTTGGGTTTGGATGTCTAGACTAAAAGTGTTTGTGTGTGAGTACGAAACTTAAACCAGCCCATTATTGGAGTCTCTTAGAAATGTGGTGAGAACTGTTCTTTAATCTCTCCACCTCTTTTGAATCCTGGCCTCTACTCATGAATATTCATAGATAGGATCATAATAGAAACAAGATGAAGACAGCAGAGTAGCAGAGCATCAGAAAATTCAAATTAGGGGCTTCTCACTCAGATTTACCCATGTGAGGACGGAAAACATGTTTGTAGGGATGTGCGATATTTATCGTTATCGCAATAATTCTGTAATTGTTGTTTTTCCCAGTCCGACCAATTAGTACAGCCCAAAACATGGCAATAATTGACCATTTTTAGCAGAGATAATAAGCAAAGTTACATTTTAGACACAATATTGTCTTTTTTTCTGTTTCACCAACGAAAACAGTGCCAATCAAAGCCTTATTAGAACATCTGCACCTCTCAAAGCAGCACTGCGGTGTTTTCGTTTCTGAATTAATCTGTTTTTGAACTAATCATTTGAGTCAATGATTCAATGATCCATTCGTAAAGGCAGCCACTTGCTTTGTTTCTAAATGAATCAGCCATTTTGACTGGCTGTTTAAGTGTCATTTATTTAACAGGCCTGAAACTGCCAAGGTACTAGAACGAAAACACATTCAGCAAAATATTGTTTCATTATCGTTATCGCAAACAAAATCCTAATAAATATCAAGATATGAGGTTTTGTCTATATCACACACCACTATTGTAATTATTTTTCATTCAATGTATAGACAACAGAATATTATTGCAGGGTTTGTAAACTTTTTAAAACCAAGGACCCCAAAATATGATGTTCAGCTTGCAATGGATGCCTTTTCCTAAAATATGAAGACAGCTATATGTTTTAATGTTTAAAAAAAATTAAGCATAATATTATAAACAACATTATGCAATTTGCTTTTATATTATATGTACAGTGTATCACTTTTAGAGTACTGTTTATATCATAGTCCTTCAATAATATTCATGCACACAGTATAAAAAAACCCTGCCAGTTTAAAACCATAAATTACAAAACAACAACAACAAAAACAATCATTTAAAACTAGAAAATCTATCAGCCCTTTTCTGTTGAATTATAAAGGCCATGCTGCTACTAAAATGTAGCTTTGTACCTGAAAAAAAAACTATTTTTACTTTAGAAATTTTACATTTAACAGTGTTTTACTGTACAATTACATAAAATGTCAATTTCGATCTATATTGCCTGTATGTAGTAAGGGAACTTCCTGTTTTAAAGGGATATTTCACCTAAAAATGAAAATTCTGCCATCAATTACTCATTCTCACATTGTTTCAAACCTGTAAGACCTTTATTCATCTGCAGAACACAAATTAAGATATTTTAGAATCAAATCTAAAGGACTTTCCAGGGTTGCCAGGTTTTCACAACAGAACCCACCAAATTGCTACTCAAAACTAGCCCGAAAACTAGCGTTTTGAGGACAGTCCCCCGTTAACAATTGCGTTTAGTAATGTAATTTGCTTTTATATTATATTTACAGTGTACTGTTAAATGTAATATTTTTCCCCTCTAACAAAACTATGCAGTTTTTTTCTTTCTTATTTTTAAAGAATTAGGGATGTAGATCAAATAAAATAATCACAATTAACCTGATCATTTATGATTTGTTTTTACAAAGCAGAATTAAACTATATCATAAAATATATTCCTGGACTTTAGTTTGAAAACCCCTGTGCTAACAGAAAATAACCAGTAATGGAACTGCTGTTTCTATATTACTATATGTTGCTGTTTTCAATATAAATGGTCTGTATGTTTTACTACAGGGAGGGGCCATTTCAATTCTGACGGCATGTGAGAGGCCGCAGGATTTTGTAGGTGTGGTTCTCATCGCCCCCCTGGTTCAAATGAGCGCTGACAGTGCTACACCATTCAAGGTAAAATTCACTGGACACACTATAGTGACAGTCAATTCTTCTTTCTCTCCAATTGTTTGCATGTAACATCCATCAACTGAAACATGAGGCTGTAAATTAGATCTGCTGCCCCCTGCAGTCATACTGTTTAATGCAATCAAATAACAATGGCTTTCAAATGTCAGCTGTCAAATAACAGCAGTAGAGCTCTCAGCAGTGCAGCAGGCAGTAGTGATTTCATCTATTCAATCAATCTCTACCTCTCAGTATTGACATTTATTGCACGTTTACTTATCATGTCAACTATGAGCATTTTCCAAATGAGTTTAACAACCAGAAAGTATCCAAATAGCCTTTGTGTTAATTTGGGAGTTGTTCAAGTATTTATTATTTTATCATTTCAAACACAGATATGAGATTTTTGTGAATTTTGTTGCTTTTTAGATATGTAAATAAAATACGTAAGTTCAGTATCACATATGAACGAAATGTTCAGTTCTCTGTAGTGAATCATCAATATCTGTGGATTCTTTGCAGGTTTTCCTGGCAAAACTTCTAAGCCGCTTGACTCCAAAACTCACTCTTGGTTCGATCGAGTCAAAATGGGTCTCACGGGATCCCAAACAGGTACAGGAATCTATGTCAAAGGTCCTCCACATTAGGGCAGTATGCATATGTGCGTAAATTTTACACTGATGGTTAATGTTTGAATAGGGCTAAGTAGACAATGTGGCAGAGTTTTTTGTAGAGTTTGCTGTTGAAACAGTATTTACACAGTAAACCTACTCTTTGAGAGTGAACCATATACGTCATGATAACATATGAATGTAATTTTCTTCATAGCTTGGGCCTGGAATACTGTTACATCGACAGAAACATCTGGTTCCATTTATTTACCCATAGTAGACAAACATCTTACAGTCTAATAGATTTCATTGTGATTGTTTGAAATCTCAGGTTTATTTGAACTTGTTTACTGAGTGTAGTCATAAGCAAAGAGTTACTGTTACATTAGGATAATGTTTGTAATCCTACATTATCTCCACCTGTCCATTAGGTGGAGGCTTATGACACAGATGAGCTAAATTACCACGGGGGGCTGCGCATCTCGTTCGGAATGCAGCTGATGGATGCAGCGGCTCGCATCCAGCAAGAATTACCCAACATCGCGTGGCCCTTCTTCATTCTCCATGGTGGTGCCGACAAGCTTTGTGACATCAGAGGCGCTCATCTAATGTATAATGAGGCCAAGAGCACTGATAAAAAACTGAAGGTGAATCAAATGTGCATGAACATGGACCAAAAAATGCATCATCCTGTATGACTGTATTTCGAATAATGTTTCAGTGTTTTTTTTTTTTCGGGTCCATGCAATGAAAGTCACTAGGGTCCAAAGTTGTTTTGGACCCTGTTGTCTTTCATGCTACCTAGACTCGTGACAAAAACACCTCTGGGAACTTTTTTGGGAAGTCATACAAGTTTGGAAAAACATTAAGGTTCAGTAAATGCTGACAGAATTTTAATTTTTTTGGGTGAGCTATGCTTTAAACTGCAGAACTCCAGGTTTGACTTGTGAATAGGATCTGAGCTGTTTTTGTGCCAGCAGATGTTTTGGATATCACATGATAACCTGTTCCAGATGCATTCTTGCAGTACTTTGAATAAAAACACAAATCATAGACCTTCAGTAATATTCATGCACACAGTATAAAAAAATCCTGTCATGTTTACAGGAAAAAAGCAGTAGCTGTGGTTGCCGGAATAATTTCGTGAATTTACTGGAACTTATGAATTTATAAAACAAACTGGAGTTTAAAACCATAAATTACAAAACAACAAAAACAATTATATTAAAAAGCCCTACATTTAACAGTATTTTACTGTAAAATTACAAAAAAATTCAAATTTGTAAATTTAGATCTATATAACCTGTATATAGTAAGATAACTTCCTGTTTTAAAGGGATAGTTCGCCCAAAAATGAAAATTCATTAATTACCCTCATGTTGTTTCAAACCTGTTGTAAGACCTTTATTCATCTGCACAACACAAATTAAGATATTTTTGAGAAAATCTGAGAGCTTTCCAGGGTTGCCAGGTTTTCACAACATAACCCACCAAATTGCTACTCAAAACATTCCCGAAAACTAGCGTTTCGAGGGGAGTCCCCCATTAAAAATTGCATTCCACAGCGTAAAATAAACATTTTTTGGCAGGGTTCCCCTGGAAATATTCGCCTATTAAATATGACATTTTTGGGGTCACTTCAACCCACAGAAATGAAAAACAACCTGCTGCAACAGTGGGCCAGTCACACAGAATGTGTCTTTGCATCTGAAAACTAATGGTTTTTAAAAAAGCACAGCATAGAACACAGGTCTCGAAACACACTTTTGAGACGGGATGCAATATCGACAGTATTCAGTGACAGAGATATTTCTAGGATATTTTTAAGGAACAAATTGTGAGAATCGCTTGAAGAAATGTTATATAATTCAGGGTATCCGGACACAGCCACTGTGATCGCCTCTATCATCATGTTGCCGTCAAATAAAACATTTGTCATGCCAACTTGCTACTGTAAACAGAAGCTTGCAACGCTTGCCCCGCCTCCGAGTTCTTTTGATTGGTCCACCACTTTGGAACTGACATTGATGAGCGGTGCTGCATGTAAAAGTTGAAATTCTTTTAACTTGACACAGCATCTTAAAAACATGGCTCTCATGTGCGAGGCACTGCAAAAGATGTGAGCGGAATGGTCATGCATGTTCGTCAAGCACGTTTACATAGAAAGACAATGGAAAAGTAGCCCATTGGAATGGAAAAAGGCATTCTGTGTGAATGGCCCCTAATTCTGCGGGAACACTTGGCAACACTGGAGCTTTTTGACATCAATAATATAGTCCATGTGACATCAGTGGTTCAACCTTAATTTTATAAAGCCACAAGAATACATTTTGTGTGCAAAGAAAACAAAAATAACAACTTTATTCAACAATTTCTTCTCTTCACTCCTTACTACCTTTTTGAATGTGGTATTTAAGTTACTGTCTATGCAGGATCAAAAAGCTCTCCGATTTTCAGTGGAAATATCTTAATTAGTGTTCCGAAGAAGAGAGAAGATCTTACAGGTTTGGAACAACATGAGGGGGGAGTAATTAACAACAGAATTTTCTTTTTAGGGTGAACTATCCCTTTAACAGGTTATTTTACAGTTAAAATTACAATAATTCCTAACCCACAGATCTGTGTGTTTTTGTGACCAACAGATATATGAAGAAGCCTACCATGCCCTACATCATGACTTACCTGAAACAGTCGAGTCCGTCTTAAAGGAGGTGAGCACCTGGATCCTGGAGAGACTCCCCGCCCCTCATAGGTCTTAGCTGTCAATCAACATCTGCACACTTGCCTAAGCCCCGCCCCCTCGACTGAATCTTTCATCTCTACTAACAAAGAGATGTCTGAGTGCACTACATGCCAACAAAACTGCCCTCATTCTAATTTACCTAGGTGATAACTCAGATATGTATAAGTAGATGCCTTATTTCTATAGGCCACTATCCACCTTTTTCTTCAATGCGGAAATAAGCCTATGGCTTAGACTTCCAGTTCATTAGCCGCTATAGGGAAATGATGAGAAGAATACCAACGTGCAATAAACGGTAAAACCAGTGTGCTCATTATTAAGAAAATACATTAAAATTATATGGTAATACATACCTATTTGTACTATCAAGCAGCAAAGTGAGCTGTTTTGTACAGCTAAAAATAGCTGGATGTGGATGAGACAAACCAAAATTCTTAACTGTGAAAGTTAATCCAATTTCTTACATTCACAGGCTGCTCAATTTTGTGGCATCTTCAAGCTTATTGATTTTAATTGTGAGTAAAAAAAAAAACACATTCACTGTAGAGCAGTTGAATGTGGCATCTATTTATACATATCTGTGGGTTATAAGAGGTCATTAGTAAATGACCTTTCACCTACAGGTCTAATTAAGCCTTAATATGGCCAGTAAGGGTTCTGTGGGAGTATATATTCCCTGTTAACTTCAAAGGCATCAGCACTGCGGGGCATGGCTTTTGTGTTACCATAGCAATCATCATGAGAAATATAATGCACCCGGTTGCCCTTGGTGCTGAGCTCTCTTTTGTGTTGCCACGGTAATAGAATGCAGCTGCAATTTGCTCTTTGTGATGTCCACTGCTCATATGAGGTGCAGTGCTGCCCCCGCTGGACAACAGCGTTACTGCCGTCTTCTGTAAGCACAGTTACCAAGGCAACTCAACCTTATATTGCTTATGGCTTGGCAGAAAAACTGAACCTACAGAATGACAATATGGTAATGATTTGAGACATTCAGAGAGCAAAATGTCCGCTGGGCAAATTTAATATTGCACTCGGAGAGATCAGTTAGACGGTCTCTACAGACACATCTATGCAGGAGATCCCACAGATTCCCATATGTACACTATATATACCCACAATAAGGAGAATCAGAAAGGTTTTGGGGTTTGTTCTAAATATTCTTGTTGTGGTTTGACTGTTTCCAACACCTCAGACTGTTGAATAAATGAGGAAGTAGCTATTCTGCAGTTGGATTTGCTTAAAGGAGAAGTTCACTTCCAGAACAAAAATGTACAGATAATTTACTCACCCCCTTGTCATCCAAGATGTTCATGTCTTACTTTCTATAGTCTTAAAGTAATTATGTTTTTTGAGGAGAACATTTCAGGATTTCTCTCCATATAGTGAGCTTCTACAGTGCCTTCCAAATGCAGTTTAAATGCAGCTTCAAAGTGCTCTAAATGATCCCAGCCAAGGCAGATGGGTTAAAAAATTGACTATTAATATGCTTTTTAGCCTCAAATGCTCGCCTTGTCTAGCTCTGCGTCAACTCTGTGCATTCCAGTTCAAGACAGTTAGGCTACATCGAAAAACTCTCATCTCATTTTCTCTCCCAACTTCAAAATCATCCTACATCGCTGCAGAAGTATCGACCTACAAAATGAATGTGCAAATATCAAACACGCTTCACAAAAAAAACAGCGATGTTGGATGATTTTGAAATTCGAGAAGAAAATTAGATTCTTTTGATTTTCTTTTGAGTTTTTCAACCGACCCTAACTGTCATGAACCAGAATACACGCAGAGCTAGACAAGACAAGCATTTGAGGTTAAAAAGTAGATAAATTGTATTTTTTTTTTTTTAAGAAAATAACCGAAAATAACCCTTCTTCCTCGGCTGGGATCAATTAAAGCCCTTTTAAGCTGCATTTAAACTGCGTTTTGGAAGTTTGAACTCGGGGGCACCATAGAAGTCCACTATGTGGAGGGAAATAATGTTTTCCGCAAAAACATAATTTCTTCACGACTGAAGAAAGAAAGACATGAACATCTTGGACGACAAGGGGGTGAGTAAAATGAAAGTTAACTTCTTTAATATGAAACTTATTTACTGCTGATTCTTCCTAATGGGAATTGTAATATCTTGTTCCTTTATTTTTACAAGCCTTTAGTTATTTTGACTACTTTATTATTAATACATGTTACTGTTTAAATTCTAATATGTTCACAATAGCTTTTGGCCTCATTGTAGACCTCAGGGTGCGTATGGGGTTTGTAGCTCTAAAACAACACGAAATTGTAAAAGGTCAGTCGTTCACACCAGCTTAACATTTAACACGACTGTTTTGATTCAAATGAAGGAGAGTTTTGTTACAGAGACAGGCATTTTATCAATGAATGTAGATCAATGAAGGTTTTACTGAATGTGGCACATTTTTAACGGAAGCAACAAGCAAAAACTTTCTCTAGCTGATTTTTTTAGATTGAGCGGTCTGATTTATTACACTGTTATTACACAGTTATAACACTGCTATTTGTGATGTAAGCAGAAATGAAATTTCCAGCACAAGATTGTAAATAGTGTGCATGCTTGTTGAGAGAATATGTAGAGAGCAACTATAGCTTGGATGTTTGTTTCACACGTAAAGCGTTTTATTAAGTATACGTCTCACAGTCTTTTGAAATGGATCATATGAAATGAAATGTAAGTAACACAACTTATGAAAATGTGTAAAATAACTAAATCTTTATCTGTGATAATCCTCTGTGACTGTAACTGTTATAAAATCTTCCTGAGGTGGAAGTACTAGGAGCACTGTGATTGGAGGAGCGTCTAATATTCTCAAGGACATTATCTTTACAATGGGCAATAATGCATGATTCATTTGGATTCAAATTGTCCATTTGAGTTGCTTGCCTTTACTATGGCATCTAAAATCCTCTCCTACAGTTGCACTGCTGTCCTAGTGAATGGCACATTTATTATAAAAAGGTTCTGAATTCTTGCTTAAATATTGTAATATATTAAACACAGAAGTTAAAGCTATAATGTGACTTAAATAATTCTCAGTATGGCCAGTTAATAATCTCTGAATTGTAAAGTCTGTAAAATAATAAATTTGAAATGCTAAATTATAAGGTTTCTGTGGATTTTTTTATTATTCAGACTGATCCCAATACAGTAGAATTTTGCTTGTATCAGAATACAGTTGGTCAAAAGTTTACATACACCTTGCAGAATCTGCTAAATGTTAAATATTTTACCAAAATATTACAAAAATCATACAAAATGCATGTATTTTTTTATTTTAGTACTGACCTGAATAAGATATTTCACATTAAAGACGTTTACATAAAGTCCACAAGAGAAAATAATAGTTGAATTTAAAAAAATGACCCCATTCAAAAGTTTACATACACTTGATTCTTAATACTGTGTTCTTACCTGAATGATCCACAACTGTTTTTTTTTTTTTTTTTTTTGTCCAGAAGAGTTAAACTGCCTGCTGTTCTTCAGAAAAATCCTGAAGTCAACTGAGGGACTCATATGCAACTATTACAGAAGGTTCACATGCTCACTGATGCTTCAGAAGGAAAAAGGATGCAAGGATATTTAGGCAAAATAACAAAAATGTACACATGCTCATTCCGTTCAAAAGTTTACACCCCTGGCTCTTAGTGCATCGCTTTTTTTTCCCTGAAGCATCAGTAAGCATTCGACCCTCTGTAATAGTTGCATATGAGTCCCTTAGTTGTCCTCATTGTGAAAAGATGGATCTCAAAAAAAAAAAAAAAAAAACACAGGTGTGGATTATTTAGCTAACAACACTGTTTTAAGAATCAAGTGTATCTAAACTTTTTAACAGGGCCATTTTTATGAATTCAACTATTATTTTCTCTTGTGGACTACATTTAAACATTTTTTGAATAAGAAATATCTTATTCAGGTCAGTACTAAATAAAAACAACATGCATTTTGTATTATCCCTTTTATTTTGGTAAAATAATTTACATTTTGCAGATCCTGCAACTTTTGACTTTTATTTGATGGATTGATTGATTTGATTGATTGTGTGCCTTTGGCTTCTCATGAATATTAACAGATGATCCCACCCCAGTGATGTGCGATGACTTGGGTCATGGTCATAAGTTCTAATTAAGCGTCAGAAACCCCCTAGCATGTAAAAAAAAAAAAAAAAGCTCCTATCCAATGCAACAGAGATTTGTGGTTTGGTCTTGATGTGAGTGCCAGAATTAATCATGCCTGGAAAAATAGTTTAAATAGTCTCCAGTGAAAATTCATTATAAGGATCGTTTTTAGTAAGTTGATAGTGAAAAACCAAATTACACTCTGATTTGTTCTAGAAAACTGTCCTTTGATGTCACACATCTATTATTCCAGTGGGCATGTTTCCCTTGGTGCACCTCTGTCCCAGTTTCTCCCAGGCAACAGGCTTGTGCTTTTAGTGTCAGTCTTTCAACTGTCAGGGAGGCCTAGAGGTAACTGACTTTTTCTTTCAAATTAAATATCCAGTGGGGGCCAAAATTAGTAGAACACTAGTATTTTCACCAGCTTTTGTTATTTCTATCTTTTGCTGTAGTGTGCCAGTATGAAATATCAGTTTACATTTACAAACATTTATTTTGCCATTAATTGTATAATCCATTGAGGTTTTTGTTTGCACAAGGAGTCTGACAGCAGCCAGTGCTCCACACAGAGATCAGATCTCATCATCATCATCCAGTTTGTCTGGAATGACATGAAGAAACACAACAAACTGAGACAGACTAAATCCAGAAGAACTGTGGCAATGTCTCCAAGATACTTTAAGAAATCTACCTGCGAAGCTACCTGAAAAATTATGCGCAGGTGCACCTATGGCAAAAGCTGCTTTAAACATTAAGGATGGTCACACCAAATGTTGATTTAATTTAGTTTATAGAAGTTGATAAAGAAAATCTATTTATGACTTTTTTTTTTTGACAGCATCCTCATTTTACAGCCTTTTTACACAAGTGCCTAAAACTTTTAACAGTACTGTAGCTTTGCAGGTAGGTCTCTTAAAGCATCTCGGAGACATTGGCACTGTTCTTCTGGATTTAGTCTCAGTTTGTTCTGTTTCTTCATTTCATTCCAGATCTCTGTGTGGAGATCTCTGCACTGGCTGTTGTCAGACACCTTGTGCAAACAAATATCTCACTGGATTATTACAAATAATGGCAAAATGTATGTTTGGAATGTAAACTGATGTTTCCCACTGACACAACAAAAGATATAACTGACTTAAACCCATTTTTAGCTGGTGAAAATACTAGTGTTCCAAAATACCTTAATTTGTGTTCCAAAGATGAATGAATGTCTAATGGGTTTGGAACGACATGAGGGTGAGTTAATGACAGAATTTTCATTTTTGAGTAAACTATCCCTTTATTATTCCTTTAATCATATTATGAAGAGTCACAATACACTTACACCTTAAATGGCGACTGAGACTAACGTCTCTTTTTTGTGTTCCACAGAAGAAGAAGAAGAAAAAAATCAGGTTTGAAACAACATATTGGTGATTAAATAGTGACAATTCTCATTTTGGGGTGAACTATGCCTTTAAGACCAGAGGAAATCCTCATGTCAAGATGAGCTATTTTTACCCGGCAGGGGGCGCAAGGGGTACCTCGAGGAAAATGACTGGAGGATTTAAAGGTAGGTTCTGTGTGGCCATGGCAACGGCTTTACCTGCGACCTGAATGAAGACCCGAGAATAGATCGACTGCTCTATATTTACTGACAGGGAACTCCTTCTCTTTTGGCGTAATTGTGTTTCACTGTGAGATCATTTAGCCTACTCCTTGGAGCCCTTCTAGGAATCGACAGTTAGATTTTACCCTCGCTTTTGTGTTTGCTAATCAGCCCCAATCAATTAATCAGCTTTTATTTTTGATCATAAAGGTTAATAATTGACATTATACGGTTGTATATATAACAATGACTTGATAAGTCGTATAATGGAGGTTTCGTGGAGGACAGCTCCACCGTGGGGCTTTTTTTAAAGTTATACTTATTACTTGTATTTCGGAGAGGTTGTTTCCGTATATTTCTCAACCCCCAGCTCTGCTTGAGATCAGAATTTGGCTCTGAGCCCCCTACTACAGCCTCGGCGATCAACTCATCTTCACCCACTTCCTAAATCTCACACACTCTCTTAAAAGTGGGCGGGGCTACTGCCTCTCGCTACTCTGCGATTGGTCAACCCCGACGTCCGTCAGGACTTGACGTTCTGGCTCGCTCTCGAACTCTGTGACCGCGCCCCCGAGGCTCAGCGGCTCGCGCGGTGGAGAAGGAGAGAGTGCGCGCCTCGTGAGGAGGCACCAACGGTCTGTTCTTACAGGAAAAAACGAGAATATTTCAGCTTATACATGGCGAGATTTGTTTTACTCGACGTTCAGACACATATCAATTCCGGACCGCGGCTCTGACAACGACAGGCGACGCGAATATCTGCAGCTCTCTCTCAGAGATTTGGAGTTTACCGAGGGGTTTCGTAGCAGTTTCGTGATTGGAGGCGCGCAAGTACCGGTGTCGTCGTCTCCGTGGGCGCCGTTTCTTGCTTTTCGGTGACAGCTGACACTTGTCCCTGTTTCCGAAGACCAGAAGGCCTGTTCTGTCTCCCTTCTGTCCGGTCCCTGTCAGCGCCGGGCCGCCTGCACACTCACCCCGGCGCGGCCTCACTCCTTGTCGAGCCCCCGGCGACGACACAGCTAACGTTACCTCCCCGGTAGAGCCCGTCACCCACACTCCTCTAAAACACCTGCCGACCAACAAAACAGGGAATCCTAGGAGGAAAAAACTGAGAAGAGAGAGACTGGATCTGTGCGCTGGCGATATAGACAGACGGAGCTGTCACACAACATATCAACAGTTCTCTGAATTTAACGTTACATATATTGAGTTTATTCTTAAACGCGACTGGCTTATTCTTTAGTGCATATCCGTTATCAAGGTGTTAGACAACAAAACGTCGCATATAAAAAAACTAAACACGCTTTGTGCAGAAGCAAGGCCTCGTCTGCTAACTCAGATAGCTGCATCGCTAACTCTCAGCCTGGGTTTAATCAGCTTCTAATCTTATTAACTGCACTTTTTGACTCCTATTCATCGCTTGCTTTGTACCATACGACACAATAGAGGAACGATTTTAATTCAAAGTCACTGCTTCAACGCACAGCCAAGAGATCTACTGAGCAGGAGGAGGAAACAGAGCTGTCAGCCTTTATAATCTACTAACGTTACTCGGCCCTGATTAATTCCCACCTTGGGAAACAAAAACCGAAGAATCTTATGTGTTGGGCTGGTTTCAGCTGACCTTTGCTACCAAAATTAACTAAGTCCCTTGCGAGCTTTCTAGCGCTGCAACCCCGCTGCATGCACTGATACGGGAAAGACTTGATTTATATTTTTGTACCATAGTTCAGGAGCCATTTAGAACAGGGCAGAAATCTGCACAAACCCCCTACTACTGTTTAGACATGAGTATTGAGATTCCAAACGGGCTGACGGAGCTGCTTCAAGGCTACACCGTGGAGGTGCTGCGCCAGAGGCCGCCGGACCTGGTGGAGTTTGCCGTGCAGTATTTCACCCGCCTGCGGGACACCAGGAGCCAGGACGGGTCCGGGGCCGCCTCCGCCGGCAAAACCGGGGGGAAGGGAGTGATGTTTGATGGCGAGCCGATGCAGACAGAGTCGAACGGCGACGAGGATGACGAGGACGATGACTCAGACTTTGAGCGTGAGTGCCTCTTTATTAAATGCGCCTGTAAAAGATGATATTTTTTAGTGTGTTTGCACGGCTAACAAGGGTGTCAGATTTTCCTTGTGATGGGTAACGTGATGAATAGCCTAGGCTGTTTCCATGGCAGTCGCTTGAGCTCATGATTGACAGAGTGACAAGTGGCATCCCCGGTTACCCGCGACGCATGCAGAATTAAGAAGAGCTAGAATGCACACTTAATGGATTTGCATTAATATTTATGCATTTTCGTTTTTGAATAGAGACAATTGTGATGTGTGTGTCGATGTTGGCCAATTCGTGCAGTATGATTTGCTTGTATGAATGGATGCAGGCTGGCCATTGAGAATGCTAACAGGGATTTTTTATAATGGAGAGAGAGGTGCGCTCTCTCACATCAAAGCAGTGCCTCTTTCCTTTCATGTAGTGCAGAGCGAGCAGCTGCGCTTTCCTAGTGGAAACCAAGCTGATTTCACTGGCAGACATTTCTTAAGTCAGCAGTTGTGAATTCATCCATTGAGAGAAACCTGGGCCGTAGAGAACAGTTAGGAAGAGGTGCGGAAATGGATCCAGGGATTATAACACCTGCCCAAATCGCTTAATCATATTTCATCAAGCCGCATAATATGCAATGCCTGCCGATGACTGACTGGATTATGGCTTGTTTACAATGACTGTTTTTAATATTTAATTATGTAATTGTTTTCATAAGCTTTTGCTAAATGAAATTAGGACACCCATGTCTATCTGTGTGCTAAATCTGATCTCAGATCACTCAGATTATGTGCACTTTCAGTGGTTTAGATTTGAGCAGGTACACCAGTCTCCTCTCACGTTCTAGTATGCAAAAAGCAGTATTAGAATATGTAACAGTAAGTACATTTACATGCACGGTTATATTCAAACTGCTTTGTCCAAGTAGAGGGTTTGCACTTGCGTCATGATTTGGTCAGGCACCCAGATGCATGGCCATACTGGTGATACTCGGATATCAAAAAAGCTGCTAAATCATATAGAGAAGACTTAGACTTAGTAAGCAGGAAAGGGCGCAATAGTTTGATAAACTAAAGTTAATAAGTGGTAAAGATACATATGAGCAGTATTAATTAAGATATTAGCCTAATTTCATATACCTGACAGGAAATGATAAGAACAAACATAAATGTTGTCAAGATTCTTGCCCTGGAAATCCTGGTTCAGTTTGGCCAACCACAAAAGCCTTTCGTTCCTCATATAGTTTTTTTGCACTCTTCTCCTTGATTTGTTATAACGTTTGGCAGTCTAAAGTACGCTAAGGCCCGGTTTCACAGACAGGGCTTAGACTAAACCAGGATTAGGCCATGGTTCAATTAGCACATTTAAGTGATTTTTTTTTTTTTTTTTTATAAACACGCTTAGACAAAAACATTACTGTTGTGCATTTTGAGACAAAATAAAGGCACTGATATATTTTAAGACCAGTCAGTGCAAGTTTTTTTTCAGTTGAAACAGCTCAGACTTACAATTTAGTCTAGAACTAGGCTTAAGCCTCGTCTGTGAAACCGGGGGTAAATGTTTTTCCTCGTCTGAACGATTAGTACAGCTCAAAACATGGGAATTGAGCATTTTTAGCAGAAATAATCAGCAAAACACGCAAGTTCTGTTCGATTCAGTGGCATTGTTTACATTCAGTGCTGTCATTATGGCGCGATTGATAACGTGTCGTAAAAACACTATGCTTGACACAATATGTAATCAAATGTTCAAAGGATTCTGCTGGACTAAAGCATTTATGTGACATTTTAAAAAGACAAGTGCATTTATTAAGCAAACAGTGCTGAGTGAAACACTGCAATGCTAAAACACTGGGTGCGCAATGTTTATCATCTGTAATAATATCGTAATTGTTGTTTCAACGATATGTGCGCTGACATTATCGAGTAAGTCACTCACTTTGCATTAAACAAACAAAAACACGTCTTGAGAGTCCAAAACCATTCACTGTGATGAAGCTTGTTTAATGCAGGTAATGCCTCTATAATTCAAGTTATGAAAGCGAAAATATCTGTTTGGATTTATGTTTATCGTTAAGTAGCCTAATATCACACAATCAACAGCCATAAATATTAGGGTCTAAGTGTAGTCATATATTAGCATGTGAGTGTGACAGTAAATGTGAAAGTAATTTTATACAAGTTCATATTGGGAAAGTTACTGTACATTTTAGACACAATTTTGGCTTTTTTCAGTTTCACCGCTGAAAACAATGCCAGTCAAAGCCAGATTAGAACATTTGTGCATCTCGGAGAAACAACACTGCAGTGTGCTTTTACTTCTGAAATGAATCAGTTTTTGAATGAATCATTTGAGTCAATGATTCAATGATGCATTCGTAAAGGCAGCCACTTGCTTTGTTTCTAAATGAATCAGCCGTTTTAAATGAAGCACTCTTTAATACAGGAACTTGCCTCACCTATACTGACTGTTTCAGTGTCATTTATTTATCCATAACAGGCCTGAACCAGCAAAGGTATCAGGACAAAAACTTATTCAGCAAAATATTGTGTATTTATCGTTATGGAAAAGATCCCTATAAATATCAAGATATAATTTTTTGTCCATATCGCACACTCCTATACCGCATCGGATGAGATTCTGAGGTGTGCCGCTAGTTTAATTTCCCATAATGCCATGGGAAGCAGAAAAGCTGTTGGATTCGTAAAGTTGAGAATTTAAAAAAGGTTGAAATCTGAGCTCAATGGTTCTTTTTCAAGTGCAGTTACTGAGAAGGTTGTTGTTGTTATTTGACAACACACAAGTCGATTGTTTTTACAGTTGTTGTAGTACGTCATTGGGCAGAGAACATCTGGATGAAAGGACAGTGCCAAGGTGGCAGATGTGCTATATCTGAAAATGTATTCATGTTTCAAATTCGTATACATACAGCTTATATGATTCAGTTAATTTGCTCGTCAGCAAATCCAATCAGTATTGCAGGCTTTGACTGAACAGCATACAGAAGAGAATGAAGGAAAAGAGGGCAGGATGGCTTCTGCGTGAGAAATGTGTTGTTCCACAGCTGAGCTTCAGTGAACTGTGGAATCCAAAGCATGCTGGGGCACGGTTGAAGCATTGAGGACCATCCCACCTTGATCCTTCTTTCTTTGCGTCATGCTGTCATGAAAACATCTGCACATCATCACTATAGAACTGGCGATGTGCCATGCAGGAAGTTTGGATAAATTCGACTTGCTCCTCCAGGCTTGCATACTTAAATATTGTTGCTTTCTGTGAGAATTTAGATGCACGACTGGGCGAAGAGTTGAATCGAAGAAGAGCTGTAAGTAGTTTCAGATGTTCTGCTAACTTCCGCCAGACTTAGAAACTGAATTAGAACAGCAACACCCCTTAAACCACATGGCCTTTTTACAAAACCCCAAACCTGAATGCATGAAATTGACAGGTAGCAAACATTTCTGATTGGCCTATAGTTGTTACAGATGATTTTTGTCTGACGTTTTTATAATAAATAATACATATGTATATGTATACAATTTAGTTGCCATTAGAAAAGATCTTTTAATAAATTAAAGTCAAATGACTTTAATGTGTGAAGTACAAGAGCATAGCTTGTGTGTTTTAGATCCTCTGTGTGGAGGAGAGGGTACTCTTTGTTTTAAGCAGGATAAATAGAGTGGAACAGAGCAGTCTGCTGTTTTATGGACTCAGAGTTTCTACTCACAAAACACAGCCACCTGCAAATACTCTAACTGAGTCAAAGAACCTGTTTGTGCTCCTCATCACTGCTGGGTTGTCTGTTGTCAGTGTGAATTGATAGGACACAAGCTGTAATGTTGTTATTGCATCATCTGAAACTCAATAGTGAGTGTGAACCTTTTTCACATTACGGTAATATACAGAACTAAACCTTGAAAAAGGGAACTGTAATTTTTTCAGGCAGTTAGTATGTCGTCACAACCATGATGTGGTTTAGCTTAGGTTTTTATGACCTTTACAGTGTCAAAACCATGTTTTGCAGTTTGTCAAAACTAAACAATAAAGCAGCTAAATAAGTGTTAAAAAGACAGACTACAATAAAACTGACATTAGGAATTGTTGCACTATATACTTCTTTTGGTGCATGAAACATACACACTGATTAGCATCTTTAAGCTTGGTTTAGAAGTATCTAAAATTGTCATGACTGAAAAGTCATCATTGTTTTGGTAGTACAAAAGGGTCCTCATAATTGGGGAAATAAACCATTTTTCTTACAGTTATGCAATTTCTTTGTATTTTAGTATGTTTTAGTAGTGTTTTAGTATGCAAGTTAAAATTCTGTAATGTGATGTGGTCGCTACTCGCTACCAAAACAATACTGTCACTACCGAAAATGTGCAGTCACTACCGAAACATGGCATGTTTTGTCAAAAATAAAGTATACCTAATTGCCAACTAAGATGTTATGATATTTTTCGGTTCAGTGTATATTCAAACTGCTGAATCCTTAACTTTGAAATCAGTATGTTCAACTTTTTGCCTTTTAAAAAGAAAAATTGGATTCAAAATACAAGTCTAATAAATCACATTTGAAATGTAATGTTGAAAATGTAATTGTTGTTGATTTACCTCTGAATTTTTTTTTTTAACAACAAAAAATATATATTTACACTGTAGATGTAAGTAAAATCTTAATAGGTCAATATAACACTTCTAATTCAATTATTATTACTGTTTCAGTAGTGACAAATATGGGGAGATGACAAATATTCCAAAACTTTCTGAAAATACAATAATGAAAATTAACTACACAGATTACTAGAAAAGTGCACTTTGGATATTATACAATTTGCATACATACTAATTATTTGGAAAATTAATCAAAAAATGTATTATTTTCAATTCGTTTCCAAATTACTTTGGATTCAGTAGAATGGCCCATACATACATTTATATATATATTTTTTTATCTTGCATAAGCAAGTACACAGGTTACATTGACTTAACTGGTTTGTCTGGTTTGGATTCACTGTGCTTTTTGCTGTTCACTAAGAAAACATGAGGAATAATATGAAGAGCATTGGTACTACACTTTTTATGCTGTATTTAGATTTCAGAAAGGAAAAATTAAATAATACATGTTTTTGCCTTTACTACAGGACCTTTCACGCACACACACACACACACACACACACACCAACTGCTAGCTTTTTGTCTTGTCAGAGTGCTTCAGTACCTGTTTTCTTGTCTATGTGTGTATTGTTTGTGTGTGTGTTTTGTATGCCTGGGTGTGTCTGTATCTCTTATTTGTCATATCTGAGGTTGTGATAACAGTCTGGACTTCAGCACTTCCCCTTTATATATCTATCAACAAGAGGGTGACAGACTACCCTGGCCCTGTTTGTTCTTCCCACCCTGGTCATTGATTTCAGAAGCAGCATTATAGTGTGGTGGTAAGAGCTTATGAAGTGTTATTATCTCAGTAGCCGGTCATAGACTTTAGGGTTATCACATTATTTCTGCATTTTAAGTGCTGCGCTGGTAGAAAATAAGTACAGATGGAGTTATATGGCTATGAGAGTTCAGATTGTGATATTACCCTTATGGCACAAATCCACCAGTGCTTCAGAGCTGTTTCTTCTCAAGGCATCATGGGTAAGGCCAAAGGTTAAGCAGGATGTGGAAACCCTGCACATTATCGTCATTGTTGCCCACATTATTTTAGTCTCCTATTAAATCTAATCTGTAATTTCCTCTCTTTTTCCCACTCAGTCGAGTGGGAACCATTGTCCTGAAACCCCTGTGCATGTTAATAGACAACTCCACACACAAACAAGTTTTCTCCTCAGTCTTTTTAAGATGTTTGCACGTCAGTCTGATAAGTGCTCGTGGCTCAAGGAGAGGAGGTCATTGGGACAGGAGAGTAACCAATTCGTGCCTTGACCTTCAGCTAGAACCACATAATACCGTATCGGCCAATCAGAGAGGAGTTGAAAGAACAGACAGTGACCTTGTCCAGTCAGGGTGCAGATTAAGCAGACGGATGGCCCTGTCTAATCACAGCTAGTGCTGACCTTGCCTCTAATGTTCATATCATGCACACAAACATACTTTTGCAGATAATTTGCAGCAGTTGCAATGCTTTTGTAAAGTTTCTAGAAAGTGGAAGAAGTGGGTATGTTTTGAGTAAATAACTATCTTTGGTATTGTATATTTCATTCATGCTCTTTCATTCTAAGTAATCCTCTAGCTGCCAGCAAGGGGTTAAATCTACAGGCATAGAGCTAGACAGATCCACACTATCCATACTACCTTATAAGGGCTAAAGGGAAAGAGAGAGAGAGAAAATGGAGTGCTGCAGAAAGATAGACAAAGTTTTTAGAGAGTGCAGGGAAAAGAGGGACATTGAGACATCAAGATTGATTGCTTACAGCAGGAAGGGGAGAGAGAGAAAAAACAGCCAGCTCTGTAGCATAGTGGGATTTTGATTTTGTTATCCAAACCTCCTTAAAACCCCCTGACGAGTTAGAAACTGGGGTGCTTGAATTTGTATGTTATCATTCGTATGTAATGTATAGTATAGCTTTGTACTTTTGCAAACACATATGAGTTAGCAATAGAACAATTGTAGACTAGTAGTAACTGATAAGTATGCCCAAATTTTGTGGGCTCTAAACAGGGTTTCCGCGGGGTCTTAAAAAGTCTTAAAAAGTCTAAAATTTAAAAATCTAAATTTTAGGCCTTAAAAAGTCTTAAATTCGCTGTTCTAGGTCTTAAATAATTTTACACAGGTCTTATTTTTCCGATGTCCATGTAACGCTACCTCTAAAGCTCATTTAAATTATCTTTTTGTTGTTTCCGTGGTGTTGTAGTTCTTTATTTCACTATTCCAAATATAATTTGCTGTATTTAAACTACAAATGAGACCAGCATGCAATAGCCAATCAGCTTTCTGTTATTGGCGCGAGTCTCTCTCGGATTGTACCGCAGAAGTAAAATGGATTTAACTTTTTAGCTATGGGGAAGTGCAAGTTCAGCGATACTTAGCTTGAAAAAACTGAATATAGGGCTTGGCTAAGGCCAGTTGCTAACATCTGTAGATTTTTTTTTCCTCCCTCTGTGGAAGTAACTGCGTCTTCAGACAGAATCACAGCAGCAGAATACAGGTCAAACTACCTTTTTCTGTATATAATGTTCTCAATAATAATAATAATAATAATAAATATAGGTCAAGCTAACGTTAGCTGACCGCCAGCCTTCGAGATACTTTTACATTTTTTTTTTTTTTTACTTGCCCGACCGAACAAACCACCTGATTAAAACTGAAGTGACAAAAACAACTAGCGAAGCATCGAAAGGCAAGAAAGATTTATATTTTAATACATTCAACGTAAACAGAAATTGATAATGGATAGTGTATTTCTGGTCTAGTGACATACTTTAAAACAAATGAATGTAACGTTAACAGCACTCTAAAGAAACACACTGAGGTAAAAATTTAAAATGTATAACGTTAGTTTATTTATAACATGATATAGTTCAGTAATATATCAAGTGAGCTTTTTGCTGAATATTCTGACAATTATAAATGTTACATTGATTTTAGTTCAATAAACAAGTAGTTAGTCTAGTAGTTACTTACATATTAGACAAAATATTTTCACTGTTTTGTTCTGTTTCACCAACGAAAATAGTTCCAAGCAAGGATCGCAGCAGAAGTATTCTCCTAGCAACGTTTTGCTATGATTCAGCGTTTTTCTCGAATCAGTTGAAATAACTCGCTCATGAAGTGACTTACCGCCACCTGCTGGTAGTTTAGTGTGTTTAAAAGTATGCCTCCACACCCAACATTTCTAATTTATATATTTATAAATCAATAAATGTATTTAAAACATTAATCTCACTTTTAATTTTGCAGTGTAAATTGTGTAATCTCACTGCTAACAGCCATTTAGAATTTATTAATATAATATAATTCATAAAATAAATTTCAAAGGTAATGCATACATTTCAAAAGAAAAAAAAAGGCCTTTATAAAGGTAAATCAAATATGCAGATTTAAGATGTAAAAGCTAATAGAGCACTGATGAATTTTTTTTTTTTTTTTTACATCAGATATTTCTAGTGGTACTTTTATGGGGATATTTTGTGTGGAATAGTATCTGCTGATATGAAAAGTTCACTGTATATCACAGTAATAAATTTAATTTATGACAGCCATGAAATTGTTTACTTTTTACATTAAACACATTAAATATTACATATGCATGTAATATAATATCTATTTCCATTACAGGTTTCGGTCTTAAATTTCATATAAGGTGGTATTAAAAAGGTCTTAAAAAGTCTTAAATTTCACTTGTTCATATCTGCAGAAACCCTGTCTAAAATAGGGATGGCCATTTCTGATCATATTTCATTTCGAGTAATCCACAGGTTTGAGAAACGAGTACTCGATTAATTGGGGGTGGAGTTTAAGCAAGGGGGGGGGCACTTGCGTCACAGTAGACAGTAAACATTTAAAAGAAATAACAGCATGAGGTGAAGCTGAAGCGCTTTTTCTGCATGACGCATTGTATATAAAATTAATCACATAGCCTATACATAAATATGTAAATGTTATATTACAAATTGTATTTATCTACACAAAATGCATGTGAGCTTGAACTACGTGGCAATCATAAAGTAGTGGATGCGCTTCTCCCGTTACTTTAAAACAACGGCAACTGAAGCTAGGTCAGATATATCGCTGCGCGCTTTAGAAGCCATTTTCGCTCTGTGCTCTGGTCTTGTCTCTAGACCGCAACTTCTCATAGCCGTAACCAATCAAATATCAGACAACCGCCCAAATATCAGCATAACCAATCAGAAAGAATGAAAGTAGTTTAATTTTTAAAAATGCATTTTTAGAGCCAATCGATCGTCATTTTCATGCTCGATTGTTGCTGATGGGTTCGATTAATCGATTAATCGAGTACTCGTGCACATCCCTACTCTAAAATGTGCCAACTACTTTGCCAGTCTATAACCCAGGTAGTTTTCGAATATTTTGTGCTGAAGTTTGTGTAAGTATTGTGTAAAATCTTTGTAATACAGTTAGGGTTGGGTATCGTTTAGGGTTTATTCGATACCGGTGCCAAATCGGTACTTTTAAAACGGTACCGGTGCCTGAACCGATACTTTTAAAAAAAGCCACAAAATGGTGGATGACACAAGAATATCTTTTTATTGGACAAAAAAGGTTCTTTAAAATGAAAAATGTATTAAAAGTTTAAAGTATACATTAATATATAAGTAAATACAAAACACAACAATAAAATCTAAGCCACCTAACCCAACTACAATAATTTAACAGCTTCAAATTTCAGCAATTCTTTTGCAGAAATATTACCATATTTGCCTTATCTGGCAAAATAGAACACCTCTCCTGACTTATTGCATGTCCTGGTAAGACTAGGGCAGGGGGCAGGGTTGTAGCTAGAAGGGGTACAGCTCTGACCTGAAACTAACAATGAAATTAATTGTTCTACCTAAAAGATTGTGTTTTTTTAATGCCTACACTTAGCCCTTACTATTATACATAAAACAGTATTATTGTTGTACATTGTGATAAAAATAACGTTAGATTGATGTGCGCATGCCCAGTGTTCAGATCTGTCTCCATTCTAGTCTAAATCTTTTTTCTCTTCCTATAGGTGGAAGGGTGACCAAATTGTTAGTGTAATCTGTTACGTGTCATGTCATGAAATGTTTTTAATACAAAAACTGTCTAATGTGATCACAATTTCATTAAAAAAAATAAGTTTAGTAAGTTAGGTCTATTAATTGTAATGATTTAATTTCAGACAACAAATAAATTATATAGAGAAAGTGAGCAAAGTATAAACAGAGCTTTTTGAAACTATTTGAAACTATTTACGAATTAGTAAACCACTTGTAACGGTCTGGGTGTCTGTCCCTTTAAGGCTCGGGTTTCGGGGTATTTCCCTTGAACTGCACTCAAATGTATATGCGGGAGGAATCATCCTCCTAATCGTTTTTTTGTTGCTTCTTCCTTTTAATAATAACCCCTTTGTTAATGGTGACTGGCTTCGTGTGGTTATTAAGTAACGCACAGTGATTCACTCTTTCGAATCGCTCCAATCGGATCGCGAATCATTTTATTGAGAACAGAACTTCAATGCGTGTATCGCGAATCATTTGATTCATTTAGACGATTTACATCAGGACGTAGGAGAGCTTCACGGGATATTTTATCCCAACGGGAATTCAAATAATTCAGCAGAGGCAGGGATGCATAGACTAGAGCAAATCGCGCCCTGCTGATAGTGCCAGCTGATGTTCACAAACTGTCAAACACGGTACATCCCTCTGCTTTCAAGCTTATTCCATGTGCCCTCAAATGTTTCATTAAGTTTGACGTGTTTCCCCCTTTACACACAACTGTTGTAAAACATGTGTTGCATGTCGCGTTGTCTGAATCATTTTTTGTGAAATATAGCCATACTTTAGAACATTTCGTTTTTGGCATTTTAAGTTAAACGTGTTTAATGTAACGTTAGCTAACGACAGACCACCTGCTGCAGTCAGAGCAAGAGTAACGATAGGTTCTGAATTCACGTGCTTCTTGGATGGTTTCATTTCCCGACGATTTGTGCTTTTAATTTGAAATGTGAAAATGGCCAGATGTCTTGGATTTGTATCATCAAAGCTTTCCGACGTTCACGTGAGTTTTCTCATTCAGGAAATAATTTTTCGGATCATTCTGACACCCCATGAATGCAGTATTTAAATTTAACTAGCGATCATGCATGTTGACAAATCAAAGCTTCTTACATCCGTGTCATAGCACCAGAAGACAAATATTTCAAAAGACAGTTCAGACACTTAAGTGGCACCGAAATGAGGCACCGAAATTCGCGTTGTGTTTCGGTCCGGTACATACCGGTTATATGGGTACCAGTGCCGTATTGGCACCGGGTTTCGGTACCCAACCCTAAATACAGTAAAGTTAATATTTATGTATATATTGCTATTAGTTTTATTTTAGATTTAATTTTCTATTGAAGCCCATTTCTGCCACTACAAAATGTAGTTGCAACTGATCTTACAATTCAGAATTTTTCTGGCAGTTACGAGATTATATCTCGCAATTTTCACTTTTTGTTATCAGAATTGTGAAATATAAACTTGCAATTGCGTGTTACAAAGTCAGAATGGTGAGATATAAGCTTTGAGAAATAAAAGTTAGAATTGGGAGATATAAACTTGCAATTGCATGTCATAAAGTCGCAATTCTGAGAAATAAAGTCACAATTCTTTATTTTACAATTGCAAGAAATAAAGTCAGAATTGTGAGATAAAAACTTGCAATTCTGACCTTTTCCCACAATTCTGACTTTTTCTTGCTATTTAGATTTTTTTCTTCTCAGAATTGCGAGATATAAAGTCTAATTTTGAGGGTAAGAAAGATTGTGTTCTTAGAAAAAAATTTATATCTCACAACTCTGACTTCATAACTTGCAATTGTGTGTTATAAAGTCAGATTTGCAAGAGATAAAGCCGCAATTTTAGGAAAAAAGTCTCAATTGTAAGATTTGAACTTAAAAAAAAGTTGTAATTGTGAGATATGAACCCTCATATGAATTGTGTGTTCTTTATCTATCAGAATTGCGACTTTATTAACTAATATATCTAATCACACAATTCTGACTTCATAACTCACAAATGCAAGTTTATATCTCAATTCCGAGGGAAAAAAAGTCAATTGCGAGATGTAAACTCAATTGTGAGAAAAACTGAGATAAAGTCACAATTAGATTTTTTATTTTTATTCAATGAGGGAAATAGACTTGCATAGTTTTGCTAAATCAATGTTAAAGAAAAAGCAAGTGTAATAATGTCATGTACACTACTGTTTAAAAGTTTGAGGTGAGTTTTTTTTTATAAAACTTAACACTTCTGTTAGTGTGAAAATTAATGATTGAACACTGACAGTGAAAACATTCACAATGTTACAAATGATTCATCAAAGAATCTTGAGAAATTGAAGGAAAGCACAACAACATTAAGCAGCACAACACTGATAGTACTATAGAATGTTTCTAGCGTGCAAAATCTGCATATTAGAATGATTTCTGAAGGATCTTGTGACACTGTGAACTTTACTGTAAAATCACAGAAATAAATTGTAAAATATATTTAAAGAAAAAGGTTGTAAAACTGTATTTTTTTTATCAAATAAATGTATCCTTGGTGAGCATAAGGGACTACTTTAAAAGATCATTTGAAAAATATACACACCCTAACCTTTTCAACAGTAGTGTACATCTTGTTTAATATTATACTGCATTTTTTTGTGTTGGCCATATTGTTCTCTAGATATTAGTATTGACATTTATAGAAAACCCATAATGGTTGACTGGTTTGAGTACGCATATTAGTATATGTGTGTGCCTATTGTTATGTTTGTTTATGCATGTTATCTGAGAGAAAGCACATAAGTGTTTGTAGTTCAGATGCTGACTCTCACATGATCAGTGATTTTTAGCCGTACCATCAAAGAGATCAAACACACATTCTGTTTACTTTTAAAATTACTAGTCTCTGTCTCTCCCTCTGGCTAATATTTGCCAGCAATGAGAGAGAATGATAAGGCTGTGGGTGCATGAGGATATCAAGAATGACATGGAGAGAGATAAGAAGACAGACAGAACAACGCTTAAAGTGTTGCAATTCTCAAGTTACTGTTTGTTACTGTTGCTTATCCTTGAAGTTACTGGAACAAACTCTTAAAGCTGAACTATTCAACTCTGGGATGTTTGTGTTGTTAACGAAAACGAGAAAAGTGGATGCCAGTATCACAGAATAGTAGTCAGTTTGACTTGTGTGCTATATTCCATTTCTTCTGAAACCATAAGTACAGTATTTTGTAAGTTTGAAAAATACAACTGCAAGTGAAATATGAGGAGCACAGAAAGATTTTCAGTAAATAACGTCTTAAATTTCACATTTGTACTCCACACACAGCTATCATATGACTTCAGGAGACTTAGACAAGTCATGTGGCCTGCTTCTGATACTCTAATTCTGCCTTTTGTCCCTTGTGTGAATATGCGTGTGTGTGAAAAAGCATAATACGGGTTCAAACTGACATGAAGGTCAGTAAATGATGACAAAACTCTGGTTTCCATGTGAACTATCCCTTTAATGATTCAAAATGATATTCTTA
>NC_133375.1:23510902-23715295 GCF_049309525.1 Garra rufa | reverse complement strand
GCAACTAACGACTATTTTAATAGTCGACTAGTCACCGACTATTGAAACGATTAGTCGACTAATCGGATAATTATTCAGTTTTTCTCAAATTTAGCATGCGATTGCTTTAATTATGTGGAAAATGATAGTAAACACAAGAAAGAAGGGGGTACTTCAATGAAAAATGCATATTTTATTGAACTTTGCTGCTGATAGGCCAATTCATACTAAAAGTAAATAAAAATGCCCTGTCTAAAACCATTTAGGCACAGTGCTTGGTCAGTACAGACATAAATGCATAAATTAAGAAACTCTATAATCTTTTTAAAGGACAGGCACATTTGTTTTATAAGAAAAAATAAATTAAAATCAAGTAAACATTTTCTTCCTGTAAACCAGGGGCAGGCACATCAGCAGCAATAATACCGTAAACAAAAATGTATATCCAAAACACAACGTACTGGCTTCCATGTTATTTAAATCTTACCGAGGCCAGCCAAACTCCGTTTCATTCAACTGTCCGACGTGCTTTCTCTTTAAATGTTCGTGCATCACAGAGGTGCTGCCGTGATGCGCAAGGACTGCTTTACAAACCATGCAGGTAATCTTTTTATTCGCCGTAGCAGGCTAAAGTGCTCCCAAACTTTATGCCTGTTTCACACATACTCAGTCTGCATTGCGTCTACAGTCCGTGTGCGTTACGTATGCGGTGCAGAATCAGCACGGACTCGTTTTGCGCTCACACAGAACGCGTTTACAGTCCGTACATTGTGAACGTTGTAATCCGTTAACATGGGTGTGGAAAAAAAAATACGCACTGCAGACGGAGTATGTGTGAAACGGGCGTGTTTTGGTACGCGCAGCTGCTGCATTCAGTGCATTGGACGCCGCCATTTCTGCATGTTATCGCTCAGCATAGAAGCTAATGCCTATGTGCGACTCTCGGCAGAGAGATGCCTCACTCGGTCGGAAAAAACATGTCTGGCGACAACATCGACAATGAAATTCATTGTCGACTATTTCTATTATCGATTTTTGTCGACAACGTCGACGAATCGTTGCAGCCCTAATATATATATATATATATATATATATATATATATATATATATATATATATAATAAGTGAGATGGGAAAATTATGTTTTAGGTTCTAAATTTCGGTTTTGATTAATCATCCGACCCTATATATAGGCTTGCCATTTATTTTCTTTTAAAGCTGTTTTTTATTCTAAAAAGCCAATTTTTCAATATCATTCAATCATTCAATTTTTCAATATCATTCAATCATTCAATTTTTCAATATTTTTCAATAACCATTTATAAATGGTTACCGTATATATCAAATTTTGGAGTCTGTCATTGAACAGTTTTTCACCTCATGTGGCTTTATGACTTTCGTCAAGTGAATAGTAATCAATTTTTATAGTGTGTGCGGAGGCCTTTAACCCCGATGATGATGAAGAAGACTCTGAGCCGAGAGTTGTCCACCCAAAAACAGATGAGCAACGTTGTAGATTACAGGAGGCCTGCAAGGACATTCTGCTGTTCAAGGCTCTTGATCAGGTACGCACACTCACACACACAGATATGAGGGGCTGTAAAACTCTAAACAGACGTCATCCAGGTTGTATCACTCCTGGACTCTGTGCAGGCCTGTCGGTCTGGTTTGGTTTGCATGTGCGACTGATCACACGTGCATTACCTAACCTGCCATTGTCAGTTCATCAAGTTAGAGGAACATGTTGTTTATTTAACATTGTTACTTGAACTGATTTGCATTGTTCGTTTTCTGTTGATGTCATACAGTGCGTCTAACTTGTGCTCCAGTCAGTGGACATAAATGTTATGTGAAGTATTTGAAGCCTAACAAGAGCTTGTAATCAAGTTTCCAAAATGGAAATATTTGCATTACTTTGAATTTGTAACACTTGCAGATAAGAATGTCTTTGTATGTTAGGTAATATTAAGTTAATGTCATTACATATTACATTAAAACTAATTACAGGTTATATCCTGGTTGGCTTGTCACACAGCAAATAGGAAATCAATTAGTGATGTAGGCTTGGGTTTTATGTTTATATAATGTTATTAGCTGTGGTGCTTTCAGTGGAGTGAATTAAAAGATGCAGCTTAGCAGAGAGAAGATTTCAACATGATTAAAGTCATAGTGCTAACTAAGCCTGTTTTGAGAATTTGCTATTCTCCCCCTCTTCTGTAATACATTTTCAATAGTTTAGTGAAATAAGTTACATAAAGGACTGTTCTTGTATTCATTCTGCACTGTTTTTTTAAATGTTAGTCTATGCTCACATGCATGTGAATATTAGTGCGTGTGTGTAGCATTGTGTGTTGCTGTTCTGTTTTTTCCCCATTTCTTTATTCAGCATATTGCACCTTGAGTGTTAGGTTTTTTAGATGCCGTGTCAAGATATAAAAAAAAGTTGAAACTACTGTTCTCTTCTGCTGCACTCATGTGAACCCTAAAAAATTTGCATTTTTTAAATAATATATAGCTTTGCAGATCCCTACAGTGGACAGTGTTGGTAAGGTTACTTTGGAAATGTAATGGGTTGCAGATTACAAGTTACCCTATTTAAAATTGTAATAAGTAGTGTAACTATATGAATTACTTTATTAAAGTAATGTAACTAGTTACATTTGATTACTTTTTGATTACTTTTCTAAATTTAAATCTATGTTTTTTTTCATCTATTTTTTTTAAAAATAAAATACTTTACTTGAGTTAAGATTATAATAATTTAATTTTAAAAAACAACTTTAGCAGCTCTTTTTACTTTGAGATCGGTCACAATCATAATTTTATAATATTAACCATAATTTAAAATCGATTTTAAATTTTGAATTTTAAAAAAGAAATTCAGTTGAAGTCAAAATTTTACATACAGCTTGCAAGATATGCAAAATGTTAATTATTTTACCAAAATAAGAGGGATCATACAAAATGCATGTTATTTTTTTTATTTAGTACTAACCTGAATCAGGTATTTCCCATAAAAGATGTTTACATATAGTCCACAGGAGAAAACAATAGTTGAATTTACAAAAATGACCCTGTTCAAAAGTTTACATACACTTGATTCTCAATACTGTGTTGTTACCTGAATGATCCACAGCTGTATTTTTTATTTTTTTTGTTTAGTTATAGTTGTTCTTGAGTCCTTTGTTAACTGTTGAACAGTTAAACTGCCCGCTGTTCCTCAGAAAAGTCTTTCAGGTCCCACAAATTCTTTGGTTTTTCAGCATTTTTGTGTATTTGAGCCCTTTCAAACAATGACTGTATGATTTTGAGATCCATCTTTTGACACTGAGGACAACTGAGGGACTCATATGCAACTGTTACAGAAGGTTGAAACGCTCACTTATGCGCCAGAAGGAAACACAATGCGTTGAGAGTCTGGGGTGAAAACTTTTTGAGTTTTAAGATCAGGGTAAATTTAATTTATTTTGTCTTCTGGGGATCATGTGAGTATCTTCTGTAGCTTCTGAAGGGCAGTACTAAATAAAACAAAAAACAAAAAACGATATTTAGGCAAAATAAGAATAATGTTCCGTTTAAAAGTTTATACCCCTGGCTCTTAATGCATTGTGTTTTCATCAGTGAGCATTTAAACCTTCTGTAATAGTTGCATATGAGTCCCTCAGTTGTCCTCAGTAGAAAGATGGATCTCAAAATCATACAGTCATTGTTGTAAAGGGTTGAAATACACAAAAATGCTGAAAAACCAAATAATCTAAAAAAAAAAACTATTTTATTCAGGTCAGTACAAAATAAAAAATAACATGCATTTTAAATGATTCATCTTATTATGGTAAAATAATTAACATTTTGCAGATAGCCTTGTGGGCAAACTGTAACAGATTACAGTTACATTTATTTGTAATTAAATTACGTAATTCCGTTACATGTAACTAATTACTCCACAACACTGCCAGTGGATGCTAAATATTGTACTGTTTGATCCAGACACGCATTCCCTTCATCAGATTCCTTGTCTCTCTCTGGTACAGGAGCAGTTTTCACAGGTGCTGGACGCCATGTTTGAGGTTCTTGTGCAGCCACAAGACCACGTCATTGATCAGGGAGATGATGGGGATAATTTTTATGTAATCGAGAGGTATGTATTTCTATAAACTGTTTTATATGTTCTGCCTTGTTTTTCAAATTGGCAACATTTGCATTATTTTGAATTTATAACAGCTGCGGATTTTAATTTAACCATACTTATGTTAATCTTCCATTACATCAGTCATATAATTTCCTATGTCCACATTAAAAGCACCTCTTAACCGCATGGAGCTACACTTCACCTGGCAACCTGGCCTTGCAAAACCATGTGTGGTTATGACCTTCTTCGAAGTGGGCTTTTTTCACTCCTGTAAAGTAGTGAATGGTTATTGTGCACAGCCACAATTATTTGATATTGCCATTCAGTTATATGCATTAGTGATTTTAATTTTTATAGCAGCCCAGAGAGGTTTCAAGTAGAAATTTATTTGAATTCCAGTTCATAGTTTATCACAAACCATAACGATATTCTTTAATATCCTTAAATGTCAAAAGTCAGGATATAAAAATGTAGTATCACAGCAATATAACTGCAACCACAGCCCTAACTGAATATGTTTCTGTGTATTTGCAGGGGTGTGTATGATATTGTGGTACAGAAGGATGGTGTAGGCTGCTGTGTGGGTCAGTATGATAATAAGGGCAGTTTTGGAGAACTGGCCCTCATGTACAACACTCCACGTGCTGCGACCATTATTGCTAAAGTGGAGGGAGCCCTCTGGGGACTGGTGAGTGTGTGAGAGAACCAGTGTGCTGACAGCAAACCCTGTTGATGTAGTGCTCTGTAACAGCACCACCTTGTGGACATGTGGTTGAAACACTAAGTGACTGCAGCTTCAGTCACAGAGCACCTACTTCATTGTACTTGCAACATGTGACCCTGGACCGCAAAACCATTCTTAAGTAGCATGAGTATATTTGTAGCAATAGTTAAAAATACATTGTATGGGTTAAAATGATTGTTTTCCTTTTATGCCAAAAATCACAAGGATATTAAGTAAAGATCATGTTCCATGAAGATATTTTGTAAATATGCTATTGTAAACGTATCAAAACTTAATTTTTGATTAGTAATATGCATTGCTTTAATTACTTAATTTGGACAACTTTAAAGGCGATTTTTGCAGTATTTTGATTTTTTTGAACACTCAGAATCCAGATTTTCAAATAGTTGTATCTTGACCAAATATTGTCTTATCCCAACAAACCATACATCACTGGAAAGCGTATTTATTGTATAAATTTTAACTTAATGTACCCTTATGACTGGTTTTGTGGTCAGGGGTTACATGAAGACTGAAAGTTAGTGTGTCACAAGAATTATTTCAGATCTTGACCAAACGGTATGTCTGTTTCAGGATCGGGCAACGTTCCGTAGACTCATAGTGAAGAATAATGCGAAGAAGAGAAGGATGTATGAATGCTTCATCGAGTCTATTCCACTACTTAAATCGCTAGAGGTGAGAAAATTATTGTAAAACATTCTATTGCCAAACATGTTTTTAGTGGTTCTGTGTATCAGTTAACACTGAAGGAAAAACTGTTACATATTAGAGCGCTAATAAATGGATGAAATACTTACCCCATCTTTCTATCTCATAGATTTCTGAGAGGATGAAGATTGTTGATGTGCTGGGCGTAAAAACATTTCAGGATGGAGAGCGAATCATTATGCAGGTGAACTTTACAGTTGCCCCAAAGTGGATTATAAAAAGTGTATGAATGTCATTAGACATCAATATAGTCTTAGACCACAAATTTCAGACAAAACAGTTTATCAAAAGAAGTTTGTTAGGTTTTAAGGGTAAAATAGTACAAGTGCTATTCAAAACTAAAACAAAGTATTATTACCACTGTCTGGTTGTCAGATGTTAAAGGAACATTTTCAAAGTCATTGTGATAAACCTCCATCTTTTGTTACTCGGTTAGAACACCTGTGTCAAAATTAATAATTAATAACTTTTTTATTTCATACAGTACACTCACATAAAGCTATATATAGACATAGCAAATTCAGAAGAAATTTGAATGATTGTTTTTATTGTCTGCAAACGTAAATTATCTCTCAGCCCTAAACTATTAAATGTGGACTATTATGAATATCAACATTATGATTTTCTGTAAATCTGCTTTGAAAAATTCACTAAAAATCACCAGTAATTAAAAGTATTTAGAAAAATGCCATATACTGTGCATATTGTTATCTAATGCTACTGTGCATTTTAGGGCTGGGAAAATAAATCGATGAATCACGAATTGAGAAATGATTCTGCATTAAGATTTTTTTTTCAAATTCCAGCCATTTTCTTTGGAATCGATTCTGAGCTTAGTTTTGAACAGAAAATGGCACTGCATGCTTTAGAAATAGCTGCACTCTGCTTGCTTCCAATTCCTTACACACACTTGAACCTAAAATAATCATTCCTAAAGTTCGAAAAGGTTGAATCGAATTATAAGGGTGTTCACAGTGGGCTGTTTACACATTAATCTCTTCTCATGAAAGCATTGTGAGCTGAGGTGCAATAACATAACTCAGCCAAACACACAAGCTCTCTTCTTCGTGAGCATTTGAGTGTGCTGTTAAAAACTAAGCTCAGAATCGTTTCCAGAGAGAATCATGTAAAATCTCAGAATCGATCCACGATTTACTGCCGCAGCCTTAGTACATTTACCTCTATACATATAAGAAACATTTGGTTTGAGTCATTGGATGGTGCTATTGAGAATCTTGTTATCCTCTGTTTAGCTCTCTCACACACTTGAGCAGCTACTTTGTGCCTGAAAGAACCAACAGACACACAGCAGCAGGTGTAGTTATAGCTCTGTAATAATAGAGCAGAACTGAAGATCAGGGCTCTGACTGATGCTATTGTATCATTAATCATTACTATTATGGGCTGTTCTATTACCAGGGAGATATGGCTGATTGCTTCTACATTGTGGAGTCTGGAGATGTGAAGATTATGATGAAGAGTAAAGTGAGTTCCTTTATCTTTCTTTTTCTTATTCATTGTGCTAAATTATACCTTTTGAACTCCTTTAATGTGCTAAAAAAGGTCAGATGTTCCTTTTCAGATTTTCATTTCATTTCAGAGTAAACTGCAGAGAAAGCCATTTACAGTTTCTCCTCAAATTGAATTGAAAAAATTATCTTTTTGATCTTTCATTCAAAAAATGCACAAAATTTAAAATAGTAAAACAATTAAAAGTGGGGGGGAACTCACATTATGAATTAAATGTTTTTTTTAAGCTAGCTTACATTTGCTGCACGCCTCATAAAATGTCAAAAATGTCAATATCTGGGAGTAAGTGAAGAGCAGACATATGGATAAATTTGACGATGCAAAAAACAAAAAGCACATGAGTACTCTTTCGTGTCGCATGAACTGAGAAATACACACAATGATGTCGAATTGTCCGTTTAGATGAGTATTTAAGCAAACACAGTTGTTTATGTGTTAATGTAAACAGTTGGGAGAATATCGAACGTGGTCTAAAAGGGACAGCAACCTAATTTATTTGCGTTTGTCTGTGGGATTGATGTTAATTAAGCAACAAAAGAAAGAGAAACTTATTTCTCTATAATAAGTCTATAATATCTCTTTAAGAGATCACTTATTAGCCCTAATAAAGATTCGTCTAAATGTATTTATATAAAGAATTTTGTCTTCTTAAAAGAATGAAGAATGTGATAAACAAGTTGTTATAAAGAATGCATAATGAGTTTATATAACCATTCACATTTCATTGAAAAGAAGACCATGTTCTTTTTTCTTTATGAGAAGTGGTTTCATTTGCTTTTAATATAAAGGCATGTTACGTGTCACAGCAGTTAAATCTGTGTCTATCGTAATAAAATCTTAATATCAAACCTATACAGTGAGTTTAGTAATTTTAGAATAATGCTGAATAAATGCATTACACGGTAACTAAACCCATTCAATTTTACCCAACTAAATCTACTGTACATTTAGTGAACTAAAACAATTCAGATTACTAAAATTTTTTTCACTGACAAAAACGAGACTGTATCGTAATGAAAACTCGTTTTGAATGACAAAAACTATGACTGTAATCTACTGACATTTTCGTCAACAAATAAAAACAAGATGAAAATGTTAGGGAGGGACGATTTAGGAAGAGATTAATTCGGAACGAATCTACTGCATGGTAAGGAGTTTAATTGTGTAAATATGAACGGTATCATAGTCTATTGATCAATCCTGTGGGACATAAGCTGGCATATATTTGCTGAACGTCTCATAAAGCATAAAAAAAATCCAATATCTGGGAGTAAGAGAAGAGCAGACATATGGATGAATTTGACAACGCAAAAGAGAACTCAATTCGCTCTGGTTCTCTGAGCGCCTCTCACACAGCACCCAATTAAGTTACTCTTTAGCATCTCATGAACGGAGAAATTGTTCGTTTTGATGAGTATTCACCTAAACACAATTGGTGAACGTAAATGATTGGGAGGCTATCAGACGTGTTTCAGTCCATTATGTCCGTGCATTCGGTTTTAAAGGGACAACAGCTATATTTAGTAGAGATGCACCGATTGATCGGCTAGGGATCGGAATCTGCCGTTTTTTCGCATGATCGGCCCGGATCGGTGACCGGCCGGTCAATTTCTCCTCTTGCCCATTCCTAGCTGATCCCTTTATTGCCAGCGGCGCATGCAATTACGTCACAGCCACGCGCGCGCAGTGACAGTCGCGTGTAAACATGTCGTTGGTGTGAGTGAAGATGACACAAAGATCGCAGTTTGTAACATTTATAAGGCCAAAATACAACGTGAGGGAACAACCACGAACCACCCGCTTGTTTAGCTTGGCTGGACATGTGGTAGATCGCGCCCCGGCTCTGCATATTTTGCATGTCTCTGTTAGTTAACACACCTGATTCAGAACCCGCTCATTAGAAGTAAGCTACGTGAATGAACTGTGTTCCGATTGGCATGGTCCCTGCGCAGTGTTCATTGCTCTCTACTCCCTGAGCAGGGGAAATCCGTTGACCTTTACTACACTTTCATTCATTCACATATTTGCGCTACGCCACTGCAGACAGCGTCTTCACACACTAATAGCGTGCATACATGTTCCATTTGAAGGTAATTAAAGCGTGTGCAAAGTGAATTTAATTTGTATTTATTTACAGGTGCATTCATGTTACACTTCTCTAGTAAGTTTCACCTGTGTGTGAAGACGCTGTATGAGGTGGCGTAGCGCAAATATGTGAATGAATGTTACGAAGTGTAATAACGTTACCGCTGGATTAACTGGTGACAAGGCAGAAATGCTTCTCTTTATCAAGAAAAATTTGCCATTAATGCTCAAGTAATAGCATTTAGTACAAGCATTGTTATTTCTAGTGATCGACCGATATTGATTTTCTATTTCCGATACCGATAATTTTCATGTTTATGTGCCCGATAACCGATATTCATAGCCGATATTTATTTACTATTATACTTCTGTTTTTGACACAATGATTACAACACCACTGAACTGAACAAACCTATTTATTTATAACAATTACTCCCTCTTGCATACAAATCAAAACTCTAATTTATACACCAGTAAATAAAGGGGTCTGAAAGTGCAAAAAAGAAAAGTGCACTGTTACAAATGTGTTTTTGTTCAAAAATAAAAATAAGCAAAATAAATGTAGAATGTCTGTCTTCAAGCACAGGAGTCATATCAACTTTGCAGACATGTAACTTCATTTTAAACTATAGTTTTATTAGGTTTATAAAGCTGTTTATAGGCTAAAGAGTGAAGAATAATTTGCTGGATAATATTAATTTACTGAGTAATAATCTGAAATATTAAAAATATAACAAACAAAACATCATTTTTATTGCATTTCTGATATATCACAATTACTTTTTTGAAAAAAAGATAATGATTAGTTAATAGATTATGAAATGCGTGCTGACAAAGCGCATTCAATTTCTTAATTATATTTATTTAGAAGATGTTTATTAGCGGAATGATGATTTTTATATAATTTGGGGTGTTTTAGTGATTTTTTTTTTTAAGTTATATGCGGTGCTGGAGCATTTCATGAGCATCAACCCGGTGAGTGAATAGCAAAATGGAAGCGACTTCACAAGACGAATGATGAGCATATAGACGCTCATTAGTGGCTGTATTTAATTCAGGCAAGTTACGTCTTTATTGGAACAGGACATGATGGTTTATCTTAGCATTCGTGACTCCGACTTCACGCTAGCAGAGTATGTGAGCGGAGCGCGGAGTGGTGCGGTGTGGTTTTGAATGGAGGGAGTAGCGGATTTTTTCAAGTCGAAGCGTCTTGGTTTTCACTCGCTCCAAGACCGCTCCACCACCGCTCCATCATGAGTACAATTCATGCCAACAGTCCGTAATATAGCTGCATATTAAGCAGGAATTCATATGTTAAACATGTTTAGCTAGCTTGATAGAGATGGAGCACTCAAATCAGAAAAAATGTGAAGAATGTGAATGACGGCAATGGATGAGCGGTAAATTATAGTTCACAAGGAATTAGTTTGTTCCTTCTAGATACTGAATATTTTGAGGTGAAAGCATGATTTAAACAGGTACAACACTTATAAACACGCAATCGCTCTGTCAATAGGCCTAATGCATTAAAACAAATGTAATGGTATCCGATTTCCAATGAGCAGAAATCTGTAAGAAATGCAGCGATCCATAGGTAAAATAACTGACGAAAACGTATTGTTATTTTCATTACAAACTTTGCACTGCAAAAAGCAGCAATTATACTCTTTTAATGCTGACAATTATTAGCTTGGCATGTGGTAGGAACAAAGATTGCACACTAGTGTTTGAAACTATCCTGTTATTTTATTTTATTATATTTTATGAACAGGACTGTTACATTTCAAACATTAAGATTTTTTTTTGATGCGGAGCGGTGTTTCTGATATCAGTGAGAGAGGAGTGAAGCGGGAGCGGGAAATTGTTGCTGCTCCACTCCGCTCACATACTCTGCGCCGCATAGAGATTTCCAGCCACGTGGTAAAGTTGTGTTTTTTGAAGTTTTCTATATTATTATTTATTCTTTATATATTTGTTCATTATTCGTTTACTTTGCCACTGCGACTTTGCATGTTCCGGTTTTGCGCTGCAGAAATGCCTGCCCTGCTCTCTATTAGAAATGCCTTTGTTCTGTGATGGTGATAATAAACTTTAAATCTAACATTGTGATATATTGATGTTTGTTTCATATCTGTGGATTGTATTGTAGACTAGTCAAGTGTTGATTTGATATAAAGGTTTAATTGAGTAAACTCACTGTGGACCACATACCGCTTGGATATCGATGTCACTTAAAAAACAAACAAAAAAACTCCAAACATTTCTCTAAATTATACTGATTAAAAAAAAAAAACGAAACGAACAAACAAACTTTCTACCACATACAAATCTGGTCTATTTTAATGGCTGTAACAGTATAAGCTGTTTGGCGGAAAAAAAGATGGGCTTCGGGTCGGACTCCTTCTAAATTTTGATAAGCTGTTGGACAAGGGCAGGGCTACAGCCTGTGCGTCTCGGGCCAGGGCCGGGCTAGGGCTTAGATGGCTCTATTCATGGCTTTATATTATTTAATTCATGGAAAAGTTAAGTCTTTATTATGACAGGATTTGACTGATTATCTTGCGTGACTGTGAGTTCATCTTTATTTCTTAGAGCCAAGTTGCATAAACTACATATCAGTCATTTATGTAACACATTTAATTAGTGCAGTAATAGCTGTTATGTTACAGTTTACTAAATATAGCAAAGCAAGTAAGTATACTTTACCTGTGCACTCAGTTGTTGTTGTTTTCTTTTATTATAAAATAAAAAAAAAATACATTGAGGTAAAGATATTGCTAGTATAACTATACTGTTAGTTACAGGAACTAATTTTATACCTTTTTCGAAGGCACAAAGCACTTTATTTTGTTGTAAGAAGATCCTGTAATGTTTAAAAATTTATTTTATTATAAAAAATTAATTAAAATATTTCTGTATAGGCCTTTGCTTTCATTACAGTTCTTAAAAAAATAAAATCAGAAATGGCAAATCGGCAGGTCACACTTACTGAAAAATCGGCCAAGAATATTGCAATCGGTGCATCTGTAATATTTAGTTCCTATTGTCTGTGGCATTGATGTTAATCAAGCAACAAAAAGAAAGACAGACAGGGTCTCTTTAGTAGCCCTAATGAAGATTCATCTAAAAATGTTCATATAAATAAATGTCTGCATGAAAGAATGAAGAATATGGTAAACGAGTTGTTCTAACGAATCTATAATTAGCCCATATGTTCTTGTTGTGGTTTCATTTAATTTTAATATAAAGGCATGTTGTGTGTCACAGCAGTTAATCTGTCTATCATGATAAAACCTTAATATGAAACCTACATGAGTTTTAGAGAAATGTATACTTCCTTTACACTGTAACTAAACCCATTTGTTTTTAACTAAAATCTTATATTTAGTCGACTAAAACAAAAAAAAATTAGATGACTAAAATATGACTAAAACTAAATGCCATTTTAGTCAAAATCAAAATTAGCTGTCAAAATTAACAGTGTTGAGAAGGGACTATGTTTGGCATCCATCTTTTTGTGCAGTTCTGCTTATTGATGATAGTAGTCCAGAAAGTTTAATTTTTAGTTTTCCCCAAAATGTAATTCTAAAGTCTTTTTTTTCCCCTCTTAGACAAAAGCAGACAGACAGGATAACGCTGAGGTGGAGATCGCTCGCTGCAGTAGAGGGCAGTATTTCGGAGAACTTGCTCTCGTCACTAATAAACCACGTGCTGCCTCAGCCTATGCTATAGGGGACGTCAAATGCTTGGGTAAGTATCTCTAAGTCTGTGCATTGAAATAAATGTGCGCTGTGTGTTTCAACAGTGTCACATGACTGATGTTTGTGTTTCAGTGATCGACATACAAGCCTTCGAGCGTTTGCTGGGACCCTGCAAGGAGATCATGAAGAGAAATATCGCCCACTATGAGGAGCAGCTGGTGGCTCTGTTTGGATCCAGTGTGGACCTGAGGGACTGAGACAGACTGGCCGTGCCTTACATACATACACACACACACACACACGCACACACGCACACACACTATACAACACGACACACAGGTTATACACTCCCAAAACATTTTGTAGGCACACATTCCTTTTTATGCGCACTCATTCTTCAGCCAACACACTTACACTTTCAAATCATACCTCACGAACACACACGCCTGATGTCATTGCGTCAGCCGCTCAGTACGAAGTAGAAACATTACCAGCTCAACCGCTGTGACCCTGAACCAACCACAGCCTGGAGAGGATTTGCGTGCGCGCACACACAAACAAACACACACATTCACTTACACCAAAAATTCCCAGCCAAGGACCCATTCTTTCTCATGGTCACTTGCAGTCACAACAAAGAAAGGAGAAAAAGCGAGATAAAAGAATCTATGTTTAAACAAGAAGAAGAAGTTGATATCTTTCAATAAAAAAATGCAAAAAATCTCAAAAATTGAACATTTTAGAGCATTTTATGATAATGCAAAGCTTTGATAAACATGTTTAAATATGACCTGTTTCCTTTCCCTGCTGTTGGTGCATAAAAGTTTTTGGTGGTATCCACAGTGACCGATTTTTCTCACTTAAACTCCACATGTCGTATTGATTAATGTATTTCTATTATTATTATCATTATTATTACATATTATTTTTGTTTAAGGTTGACTCCCTGTTACACCGCCCCCTAATTGGAGGATGCGAGGCCGAATCTAGTGCAAATTTTTCCCTTTAGTCTTTCTGAACGAGTCGTCCTGAAAAATAAATAAAGCAGACATTTTGGTAACCTGCTGGGACTCTTATGTTGCGAATGTTTGTGTGTGTGTTGGAAGGTGCGGTCTGAAATTACAGGAACAGTGCCATTTAAATGTCAGGATTCAGTTTTGTGTTTGTAAACTTTTGAATGGAGACACCACACAAGTGTTTTGGAATGGAGTGTTATTTTTTTTTTTTTCCATAGGGCGTTAGTTGGCTATTGTTAATTGGTTATCAACATTGAGGGTTGGCTTGTTTCAGCATTTACAGATTGTACTTTTAATAAACTTTGGATAAATCAGGGTGTCTGCTTTTATTTGGGGATTTTTTTTTTCTTTGGGGAGAGAGGGCATTGGGGTATAGTGTTCTGAAACATCTTTCAGTCCATGGTCATGTGCCAGGCATTTGGGATATTTTTGGATATACTATCCTTTATTGCGTTTGGAGGGACATTATAGTTAAGTACACAGTTAAGCTTTCCATTTTGATTGAATTTGTGCATCATTGTTATTTCCTCTTAGAGTATAAGAATAGTCATGTAAATTAATCTTTGCAATCATCTAATTCTGAGACTTTTCTAAAGGTTTGAGAAGAGGCCACTAAATGGCAGTATTGACGCTTGGTAGTTGTTATATTGCATATATAAAATGTTGAAGGAAATGTGCCTTCATTGCTTATTTACTTTTCCCTACAATTTCCTGAGAGTAAAATATTGTGTTTTTTGAAACTTTTTAAACCATCACTCTTCTCATAGCTTTTGCCAGCTGAGACACTTTGCTTGCCATTCCTGTTCTTTTCGTAGCAAAAATTCATTTTGAATTTTTGTATTACTTTTGCTACTATATTCACAAACACCTACACTACCAGTCCAAAGTTTTTGAACAGTAAGATTTTTAATGTTTTTAAATAAGTCTTGTCTGCACACCAAGCCTGCATCCAAAGTACAGCAACAAAAAAACATTTACAGTGAAATATTTTTACCATTGAAAATAACTTTTCTATTTGAATATATTTTTTAATGTAATTTATTCCTGTGATCAAAGCTACATTTTCAGCATCATTACTCCAGTCTTCAGTGTCACATGATCCTTCAGAAATAATTCTAATATTCTAACATTTTATTATCAATTTTTAAACAGTTGAGTACATTTTTGTCAGGATTATTTGATGAATAGAAAGATCCAAATATCAGCATTTATCTGACATATAAAGCTTTTGTTACATTATACATTATACCATTCCAAACCTTGGAGTCAGTATAATTTTTTTAAAGAAATTATAGAAATCAATACTTGTATTTGGCAAGAATGCCTTAAATTGATCAAAAGTGATGGTAAGGACATTTATAATGTTACAAAAGATTTCTAAATCTTTTAGAAATTTAGATAAATGCTGTTCTTCTGAACTTTATATTCATCAAAGAAACCTAAAAAAAAAAAATTGAAGGATCACGTGACGAGTAATGATGCTAAAAAAAATCAGCATTGAAATCACAGGAATAAATCATATTTTAAAATATATTAAATTGGAAAACAGTTGTTTTAAATAATAAAAAATATTTCAGATTTTATTGTTTTTGCTGTACTTTGGATCAAACAAATGCAGGCTTGGTGAGCAAAAGAGACGCCTTTAAAAACATTAGAAATCTTACTGTTCAAAAACGTTTGACTGGTGGTGTATTTTTTATTTATTTAGATTTTTTTTCCACTTATTTAAGTCATTCTCCTAAACCATTTGTTTTGAAAAGTGTGTCTCCTGTCAGTTTTTAAATTGGTTTTATTGTTTTCATCATTTAGAATGTTTGAATGGGCAATGTGACATATGTAATAAAATTTAGATGTTTTGGTTCAACATAACCTGTTTAACAAAAACTGCCTTTAAACATTTTTATGTAGTTTCATTTTGTAACTTTTTTGCCACAATATATTATGTCCTAATTAATATTGACATGCTTTTTTGGTAATTTATCAGTTGATTATTTCCATAATGTATCAGCTTGCTGATTTATTTTATTCTGTGTGTGTGTGTGTGTGTGTGTGTGTGTGTGTGTGTGTGTGTGTGTGTGTGTGTGTGTGTGTGTGTGTGTGTGTGTGTGTGTGATGTTTTAATTGTTCGCTTATGTAAGTCTTTGAATGTTACTGTTTTTCGGCATCTCACACCATGAGTCTGAAGTGTTGAAATTAAGACAAAAACACAAGAATCATTAGGTTTCAGCTCAGAGTTGCCATCATCAAATGGCATTTAATGCACAGTAAACCATTTTAATTTATTTTGAATACCTGTTTGATTTCTGTCATATGGTTTATCATACAAAGTTGTTATATAGCCTCAGGTGTGAACAGAGATTAAAGGGATAGTTCACCCAAAAATGAAAATTTGATGTTTATCTGTTTACCCCCAGGGCATCCAGGATGTAGGTGACTTTGTTTCTTCAGCAGAACACAAACAAAGATTTTTAACTCAAAGAGGTGCAGTCTGTCAGTCATATAATGAGAGTGGATGGCACCAAACCTGTAAAAATAAAACAAAACATGCACAGACAAATCCAAATTACACGCTGCGGCTTGTGACGATACAATAATGTCCTAAAACACGAAACGATCGTTTTTGCGAGAAACTGAACAGTATTTATATAATTTTTTACCTTTGATACACAGCCACGTCCATCTGTCCTGAGCACGAGTTTAGCATCCGGCTCGTTACATGTGCACGCGCTCTGGCGTAGAATACGCAAACACCGGAAGGGGAAATCGGTGAAGAGTCCCGGATGAGTTTGCGCAAGCAAACGTAATCTTTTAGCTTTAAATTGGTTTAAACAATCAGGATAAGCGCAAGTAATTACCATTTTGAATAGCCGCTATACCCACAATCTCTGTGCTCTGTGTAAACAATGAGTGTTGTATACATGCAACAGATTGTTTCCGGCATTTGCGTATACTACGCCAGAGCGCGTTCACATGTCACGAGCCGGATGCTAAACTCGTGCTCATGACAGATGGACGTGGCTGTGTATCAAAGGTAAAAAACGATATAAATACTGTTCAGTTTCTCGCAAAAACTGATCGTTTCGTGTCTTAGGACATCAATGTATCGTCACAAGCCGCAGGGTGTAATTTGGATTTGTCTGTGCATATTTTGTTTTACTTTTAAAGGTCTGGTGCCCATCTACTCCCATTATATGACTGACAGACTGCACCTCTTTGAGTTAAAAATCTTTGTTTGTGTTCTGCTGAAGAAACAAAGTCACCTACTAGTGATGCGCGGATGGCGGTTATATCCGCGGGCGCTGCGGATAATCCGCGGGTCGGGTGGGTCGGGTAATAAAAAAATGCATTCTGATTATTTGCGGGTGGGTCGCGGGTGGATGAGATAAATCAATAATGATGCAAATATTAACTACATTTTCTAAAACTTGAACGTGTTTTAAATATGTTTTTCATCAGGCAGAGACGATTTCATTTGTGTGCGTGTGTGTTTGCCTGTTCTAAGTTTTTGGTGACAGAAACGTTGACATTCCATATAAAGTTTGAAGGGAGTTATGCCTGTGCTAATGCTATTGAGCACGGTAATGCAGCGGTGTAGTGCATTGGTCGCTTTGCGTTTACCCACGTCTCTGATGCGCATCATTCAGAAGTGTCCTGCATTAGCCAAAATCATGACAGTCCAACACATGAATAGCTAATTCAGTCGCATGTTAATAAATTGAAATATTCCCTAAAAACACCCAGTAAAGACAGTGATGTGGTCAGGACCGTGGCGCCGGCTTCTTTTGAAATATATTTGACGATTTTGCCTGATGCGTCCATGCTGCCTGTTCATTCTTACGCGAAAGCATGTCAGGCTAGGCGCGCAGTGGTAGGCTATAATTATTATTGATTACTTATTTGAATCAGTAGATTATAATGAAAACAATACCTTAAAAGTGAAAAGAAGCAGATTTTTACGCTCAGACCTTTCTTAAACTGGTGAACCCCTGTAAACTTCAGTCCAAGCATGCGTTCAAATACTAAGTTCAGAGCGTCCAAGCATGCGTTCAAATACTAAGTTCAGAGCGTCCAAGCATGCGTTCAAATACTAAGTTCAGAGCGGCTCTAATAGAGAGAAAACCCGACCGATTTCGTCAGAGATTGCGGAGAGTCGCATCCAGATGTCAGTTAATGTTATTCTTTTCTGCATGGATTTGGCTTAAAATCATGAGTGATAAACGTATAAGTGTGCAGCGATTTGCAGATCAGCTGAATCAATCTGCTGTTAACATGAACCATCAATTTATCATATCATCATGCAAAACTAAGAATTACAATAAGTGTAATATGACGATCGGGTGCGGGTCGGGTGCGGTTATCTAAATCAGAGAAAAATATAGGTGCGGGTGGGTGGCGGGCGGATAATTTATTTGAAGCTGCGGATTCGGGTGACGATTGAGCCCATCCGCGCATCTCTATCACCTACATCTTGGATGCCCTGGGGGTAACCAAATAAACTTCAAATTTTCATTTTTGGGTGAACTATCCCTTTAACAAGTATTACCTGTGAAGGGGATGGTATAAACCAATTCAAACTTGATTAGTGAGAATATAACCACCTCGCCCCAGCCCACCACAACCCAGGAGAGGAGGGGCTAAACGGGTGCCAGCCAGTGCCCGTTGGAAGGTAAATCATCGTATCTAACTGCTTTTGCTTCTCTGAGGCACAACAGAGCCCAGAAAATGAGTTTTCTATCGAGAAAGGCATCAAAGACACTGACTGAGCAGGAGAGACAAAATTCCGCGGGTTTTTTAAATTCTTTAAACGTTCCATATGACGTCATACTATCAACACATAATAAAAGGGAAATATTCAGGGATATTTTTCTCATATTTATAGTATTTTTATTGTCGGCGTAATACGTAATTTAATCTTAAACTTTCAAAATATGCCACTAAAGTATTATTTTAAAATATATATCTAAAGAGTGAAATGTGTAACAGTGTAGTAACCACTGTTATTCAGGCAGCGAATCATAGCAGGCTTACCGTACTTGCAGAATGTACAAGATTATGTACATGTAGTATAAGGGCTGAACACGTCCAGTAGGTGGCAGTACATCAACTCGAGCTGTTCTAGCTGCTTCACTGGAAGAAGAGAGAGATTCAAAGACAGCTGCTGTGACAGCGATAAAGTTATCAGCATGTAGGTATCAGAAATAACTCATAAACTAAATCCAAAATACAATGCATGTGTCTCTCACAAGCATTTAAACAGGAATCGTAACCGCTTGCTGTGTTTGTTTATCTGTTCACTTGCAGTCTGTCGTGTGTTATCTTGTGCTCTCGAGTGTTGCCGCATGTTGTTAATACTGTTTAAAGATACAAACCTTTAGTAATTCGATTTATAAACACGATATGATTGTTCTTAAACTATTATCATATATAGAAATGTTGAATCAAACTTTATACAGTACATGTTAGACCGTGTCGTGGCCTTTAGCGAATGAATGACTTTTATTTGAGACCGAGAAAACGTGTGCTTTTGTCTGGCTGTGTGTTACTATCAGTCTAAAGTTGTACAAATGAAATTCTTAGCAATGCATATTTACTAATCGAAAAGTAAGTTTTGATACATTTACGGTAGGAAATCTACAAAATATCTCCACGGAACATTATCTTTACATAATATCCTAATCATTTTTTTTTTTTGCTTAAAAGAAAAGTAATTATTTTAATTAATAATTCTGACCCGTACAATGTATTTTTGCCTATTGCTACAAATATACCCATGCTACTTAAGACTGGTTTTGTGGTCCGGGCTCACAAAAACATCGCAAGGTTCAGCTTAAATCCAGAGCTCAATGTCTGAAAGTAAAACAAAACATAAATGGTCATGAAATCGACTTATTTCATAAACAACTTACATGACAGTGCTCTGAATAGCTTTAATGTGTCCATATTAGGGCCTGCAAACGTGTTATTAGCGCAACCTTCTCAACCCACACACTTGCCATCAGCATTTCACACTTGGTGAAGTCGTGAAAGCTGTTTCCTTTTATTACTGATCTAGAACCAGCCTCTCCACACTAAAATAACAGTCATTAGTACAAGAGAATGGGCTTAACTGACCCTAGGCCAGTGTTAAATGGCTTACAGAGAAAGAGGACACTTAAAAGTCTCTTGTTTCCTGATTTTCCCCTCAGTAGCTTGAGACATAATTTTGAAACATTAACTGGCAGTTCTGTCTATCTGAGCACTGCAGGTGAGAATGGTTATTTTATTCATAATTTTTAGTATTTACAGTTTGTGTTTTTAATTTACAGTGGATTGTGGTTATGTCGGCACACTGAATCTGGTTGCATCCTTTGGTACAGTCATGGTTCTGTGTTTGGTTTTATCAAAGAAACTATATATACATTTTACGCTTATGCGTTTTGTATAAACGACTTATAAAAGAGGAAGCCAACAAGTTCCGGGGTTTTATCAGAAAATTATATTAGAAAGCAAGCTAGAGAAGTGGTAAAGTGCATATTATTTTTATATGTGTGGTTCCGGTCACAATTAAAATGACTTAACTAGTGATAAATCAGTATACTGACATTTTTGGCTGATAACCTTGTTGACTTGGTCAACTACCTTTGCTTGCCTTTGTGTACTAATCTATCGACATTCTTGTGAATTGCAAAATTAATTGTAAAGTATTGTGTAAAATGAAATGTTAAAGTTTCAGCAATTTTCTGTGCATCTCATTTGCAGTTAAAAACAACTGTATTATATATTATATTAGCATAATGACCATTGCCCGACCTGCTCTACAGGTCCATTGAAAAAACATATCTGTTGAACCAAAAATTTAAATTTACCCACCCTGATGTAATTCCAAAACGTGTGACTTTCTTTCTCTTGGGACAAAAAAGAAGATATTTTGCTAAAAGTTTAGAGTTGTTTCCAATACACTACCAGTCAAATGTTTATGAACAGTAAGATTTTTAATGTTTGTTAAATACGTCTCTTCTGCTCATCAAGCCTGCATTTATTTGATACAAATACAGCAAAAATAGTATAGTAATATTTTTACTCATCAAAAGTGATGAAAAACATTTATGATGTTACAAAAGATTTCTATTTCAGATAAATGCAGTTCTTCTGAACTTTCTATTTATCAAAGAAACCTAGAAAAAAATCTACTCATCTGTTTTCAACATAATAAATGTTTTTTGAACAGCAAATCAGCATATTAGAACGATTTCTGAAGGATCATGTGACTGGAGTAATGATACTAAAAATTGTAAAAATGTAGTGTACAATGTATACATTCCATACAAAATATGTTATTTTAGGTTTCACAGAAGAAAAAAGGCATATAGGTTTGGAGCAACAATGCGAAGAAGTTAGTGAGTGACTAAACATGTCTAAACTGAACTTGTGTATCATTTTTTATATTTGTGTATCCAGTCATATTATTTTTTTAGCTACATTTCACAGTAGCACGACGTCCATGTGGTATAACAGCAGTTGCACATCAACACCACAGCTTCCTCTGCTATTTTAACTTCAACACATACAATTTTTTTATTTAGGCCTATTGTATGTGCTATGAGAAGAAGAGTTTTTTGCTTCAGTCATGTGAATAACTTATAATGTCAGTCTGCAATTTTATTAATCTAGCTTTAACCTCTGAAAATGACGTGGAAGTGATGGTGATGAAAACTGTTGAGTGTTGAAAACAACTGACAGAAGTTGCAGCAAGTTATACGCATGGCTCTTTTTTTATTGGAGTAAAATAATTCAAAAAGGAAAATTCTGTCATGTTGTTCCAAACCTGTATAAAGTTTATTCTGTAAAATACAAAAGAAGATAATTTGAAAAATGTACAGTGAAAGTCAATGGGGTCCAAAACAACATTATAGTATTTTTTAAAATATCTTCTTTGTGTTCCTCAGGAGAAAAAAGTCGTACAGATTTGGAACAATAGGATGGTGAATAAATAATAAGCTATCCACCTTTTTCTTCAACGCGGAAGTAAGCCTATGGGCGAGATTTCCGGTTTGTTATTCGCTGTAGGGAAATAACAGCAGTAAATGGTAAAACTGTTTGCACTACAAACAAGTGTGTACATAATTAAAATAATACATTAAAATAATATGATAAGACGCACCAATTTGCAATATCAAGGAGCAAAACAAGCTGTTTTGTACAGCTGAAAATAGCTGGATGTGGATGACAACGAAAGCTAAACCCATAAAATTTACGAAAGAAAAAGGCAATACTAAATGAATGAAAACATCACACTAATGACTTTTGAGTTCTTCCGTCAGGTGTTGATCAAAACAACACTTACTAGCCCCTGTTGACCCCTATGGCGTGTGTGCAGGTGCGATGGTGACATCGGCTGTGCAGTTGTTCGAATCGAACCTCTTCATGAGCGCTGGGACCTCGTGGAAGTGTGTGCGGAATTACTCAATAACCAATGGCAACGCAGCATGGGGGCGCGAATTCACTCGCTCCGTCAGTCGAGCCACAGCTATCCCGTGTGTCTCCTGCTGCTGATGGGAGAGAGGCGGAGTCAAAACGAGAAGCTAATAGGCCACGCCCGCTTGTCCCGCGTCCTGGGGAGCCGTAGTCTGTTCGTGGAGTCGGTCGTGGTGTGCACCACATTACGAGGGAAGGGTTACGGCCGTATCCTGATGGAGGGGGTTGAACGGTATGCCAAAGGACGGGGCTGCACCCGATTGTGCCTTACCACCCATGATAAGCAACACTTCTACGCCCATCTAGGGTTTGTGCTGTCCAAACCTGTTCAAAGTGTTGGGACGCTGGCCTCCTTCATGCCATTGGAGGTGCTGCACAAGTTCTGTAGAAGTGCAGAGAACGAGGAGGAAGAGATGAATGTTAAGTTTAACAATCCTGCACCATCTACACCTTCCATTTTACCACCTCCTCCTCCTCCACTTTCTTGTCCACCTCCTCCACCCCCTATTCCCACTCCTCCACCTCCTCCAGCAGGTCCTCCGTCATCCTTGGCTCTAGTCAGTCAGACACTGGAGCAAACGCCGTACACTGATAACAGAGGGCTGCCCATCTTCTGGATGCACAAGGACATCTGAGACTCATGCTACGCTCTTTCAGTCTGTATTTATTCAGGGATACACAAACACAGTGTTTACGGGGCACGAAGGATCTTGTAAAGCTGAACTGTATTGACTCATATACTGTGACAATCTGATTGTGCCTTAATACCAAAGTTTACTTGGTGTTTTAACTGCTATTTATTTCGTTTTTATTTTCATCACATCACTTCTCAGATGATATGCTGCTTTTATCACAAATAAAAACGTACTATATCTTTTCAAGTGTTGTGCTTATCATTTCATTGGATCAGATGGTTTTCCTGGACTGTTTCTTTTTATCAACATGCGATTTTACAGTTGAAGTCAAAAGTTTACATACACCTTGTAGAATCTGCAAAATGTAAATGGTTTAACCGAAATAATAGGGATCATACAAAATGCATGTTATATTTTATTTAGTACTGACCTGAGTAAGATGTTTCACATAAAAGATGTTTATATATAGTCCACAAGAGAAAATAGTTAAATTTATAAAAATGACCCTGTAATTCTTAATGCTGTGTCGTTACCTGAATGATCCACAACAGTTTTTTTGTTTAGTGATAGTTGTTCATGAGTCCCTTGTTTTTCCTGAACAGTTAATCTGCCTGCTGTTCTTTAGAAAAATCCTTCAGGTCCCACAAATTCTTAAGTGTTTCAGCATTTTTGTGTATTTGAACCCTTCCCAACAATGACTATGATTTTGAGATCCATCTTTTCACACTGAGGGAAAAGGGTAAATTGAACTTATTTTGTCTTCTGAGAAACATGTAAGCATCTTCTGTAGCTTCTGACTGGCAGTACTAAATGAAAAAAAAAGAAGCAAAATAAGAAAAAAGTACATATCTTCAATCTGTTCAAAAGTTTACACCCCGTCTCCTAATGCATAATTTTTTCCTTCTGAAGCATCAGTGAGCATTTGAACCTTCTGTCATAACTGAATATGAGTCCCTCAGTTGTCCTGAGTGTGAAAATGCTAAAAAACCAAATAATTTGTGGGACCTGAAGAATTCTTTTGAAGAACAGCAGGCAGTTTAATTGTTCAGGACAAACAAGGGAGTCATGAATAATGTGCTGATTTGCTGCTTAAGAAAGATTTTTATTATTATCAATGTTAAAAACGTGTCCTTAAAATGACAACTTACTAACCCCAAACTCTTGAATGGTGATGTAATTAAATATATAAGTAAAGTATATGTAGTATGATCTGCAACTATATTTCCATCATTTTAAAAAATGTTTCTAAACATCTTTTTATTTGTTTTAGTGAATGGCCCAGTAGTGTCACAAATTATTCTTAGGGAACCCAGAGTATTATGTCTTGTATGGCTTAATATAATGTAAATTGTATCTCTTACTGACATATGTAGAAGAAAACCAACGCTACCACGACCAATTCATAGGTATTTTATGAGGTGGCTAATTCGTACAATTTTGTTCGCTTTCTATGAAGGGTAGGTTTAGGGGGGTCATTTGTACAAATTCCTTTTATTTTCAGAGTTGAGTTGTGGTAAAAACAGCAACAGGTAGCGCCAGTAGCTCAGAGTGCAACATTTCACATCATCGAAATTATGGCGCCCCCCCATATGTATGAAACGTGGATTTTTTTAAATAACATAAATCTTCCATGGGTTTTCTACATTATTTACATTATATTAAGCTATACACGTATTAATTCCCGGGTTTCCCTTTAAAAAGATTTCCAATTTCAGGTCCACTACTGAGTAACAATGAATAGAACATCAATTACACAAAAACAAATATCCAAAACTTTCTTGAATGATGCTAATTTGTGTGTGTATTTCATAGGCATGCTTCTGAGACCCTCTATTCCCCATCCCATCCTCATCTTAGCCCTGTCAGTCATTTTGTCTCCCTGCAACCCTGTTCAGAATATGGTTGAGGGGGTGGAGTCTGTCATCGGGAGGCGTGGCTTTTCAGTGATCTGGAATATACCTACAGCTCGGTGTCAGCGTCGATATGGAGTCTCCCTGCCGCTGCGCCAGTTCAACATCATACATAACTCACAGCAGCGATTTCAGGGTCAAAATATGAGCATATTTTATCAGCGCCGTCTAGGCCTTTACCCCTTCATCAACCGCCAGGGCACAAAGGTCAACGGTGGACTGCCTCAACAAGGATACCTGATTTCTCACCTCACATTGGCAGAGGCGCAGATCAATAAAGTGTTGAGGAAGACGTTCAGTGGATTAGCAGTGCTAGATTGGGAAGCATGGCAGCCCATATGGATGTGGAACTTCGGGAAAAGAATTGTATATCGGAAATTTTCTAAAAAGCTGGTTAGGTGGAAAAATCCAAAAATGACAGAAGAGGAAGTGAAATCTGAGGCGAAAGCTCAGTTTGAATTAGCAGCAAGAGTGTTTATGGAAGAGACTCTGCGCCTTGGTGTTCACCTCTGCCCAGAGGGGTTATGGGGGTTTTATGGGTTTCCCAGTTGCTTTAACAACCACGGCCAAGGACAGAGTGGATACACGGGGCAGTGCCACAATGGAACTGCGATTCTAAATGATAGACTGGCATTTCTATGGCAACACTCCACCGCCTTGTATCCCAGCATTTATTTGTGGCACAAGCTGGCCGGACACCCACACGCTCAGCTCATGGTGAGACACCGTGTACTTGAGGCCCTCCGAGTGGCATCCCAGCATTCGCCTGGCACTGAAGCACTTCCTGTTTTTCCCTACGCCAGAGTGGCGTTCACACACACATTGGAGTTTCTAAATCAGGTACTTACACAAGAACACCTTGACCATTTCCACATTTACACTGTTTGTTCTGAGCTGGAGTCTTATCATGCATTAGTGGGCTCTTCACCTCCACCCAGAATAGATATTGAAAGGACGGGTTAATTTTGAGCTTGTGCCCAGAAAATAAATAGGTGACTCACTTCATCCTCATCTTTAAGCAGATGGTTCTCCTTGAGCTCAGAATAATGCTTAATCCAGGTATGCAAATTAATTTCCAGGGGCATTTTTTTACATTCGTGAGCGCAATTTTATCAATCAATAAACTGTTGTCAATAACAATAGACTGTTTAAAAAAAATTATGTAAAAACAGAAGTTCATAGGGCTGCAATATATCTATAAAAATCATTATTGCACATTTTTATGGTTTATACTGTAATAATGATTATTAATACAGATATAGAAAACAATGTCTCATTTAGGCTTCCCAGACAAACATGTAGGTCCATGACGTTAGTCTAGTCTAAGTTATGCAAAAAAACTCCCGTTATAATGGCTGAAGCTACGAAATTGATCCTTTATTCGCCTCTGATTGGTCAATGCTTTCCTAAATTCAACAGAAACGCGTGTGATTGGTTATAAGGTTTAATTTGACACTTTTAATTCATTTTCACATTCAATTTTAATCACGACAGCCATAATAGATTGTTTAATTGTGCATGGGCTTTTTTTGCCCCTTTGTCTTGAATCTATAAGGCATTTTTGTTCATTTTGGTGGCATTTTTGCCACAAGCCCTTGTTAATTTCCTACCCTGGTACACAAAGCTGCTGTGCATACTAAATATGCATTTTTTGTTACTGTAGAGCTAACCTCAAGGGGTGAATCTTTAAAAAAGTATATATATATTTTTAAATATAGTTTATTAGTAATAAAGTATTGTTTAATATTTAACAAAATATCACAGTTAAATGTAATCTTTAGCAAATTTCAAAATGTTTCACACTGAAACCTACATTATAATGTACAACATTAGCATTTAAAGCATCTAGAACTATTAATTTTTAATTGTCAGTGATTTATTCATTCATGCATTTGCTCATTTTTGTTTAAACCAAATATTTTAGAATTTTATTATTAGACAATTTTAATTCTGGTCATCAGCTTTAATTATCATTTATCCATAATGGCCAGAATATAAGTGTGTATCAGTAAATCTAAGTGTTATTTATGTACTATTGTTGTTTTTAGTTACTATTGTTTTTATTTTGAGTTTAATTTTTTGTCATTTTTTTAGTATAATAGTTTATATTATATTTCAAAATAAAGTCAAAAAAAATTTCAGCTTAATTTTAATAAATAAAAGTGTTTTTTAAATAGTTTTAGATCAGATATCAGAACAAATATTTACAGATAATTTATGCACCCCCTTGTCATTTAAGATGTTCATGTCTTTCTTTCTTTTTCTGTCGTAAAGAAATTGTTTTTTGAGGAAAACATTTCAGGATTTCTGTCCATATAGTGGCCTTTTATGGTGCCCACGAGTTTGAACTTCCAAAATGCAGTATAAATCCAGCTTCAAACGATCCTAGCCGAGGGTCTTTTATGTAGCGAAATGATCTGCTATTAAAAAAATTTATATACTTTTTAAACCTCTTGTCTAGCTCTGCCTGTACTCTGTATATTCCGGTTCAATACAGTTAGGGTACATTGAAAAACCATCTAATTTTCTCCTCCAACTTAAAAATCGTCCTACATCGCTGCAGAAGTACCGACCAAGTGTTTACAAAGTGAACATGCAAAGAAGATCAAACGCCCTATACAAAAAAAGGCAATGTAGGACGATTTTGAAGTTGGAGGAGAAAATGAGATGGGAACATCTGATCTGAAACATTCAGATACTCAATGATTGTCTTAATTCAGTGTGATCTGACTTTAAAAACTACATTCCTCTGTGAAACTGTATATGTGTATCTTTTCAGACAGATTTGGAGCACACACTAGGTGAGAGTGCTGCTTTAGGGGCTGCTGGAGTTGTCTTATGGGGTGAGCTGAGTTTTGCCAAGTCTAAGGTAAGTGGGCCTAACTTTAGTCTCCTTTTTCTTCAACGCGGAATTAAGGCCTGTGGTCGAGACTTCTGGTTCATTAACCGCTATAGGGAATAACAACGTGCAGTAAATGGTAAAACTGTTTGAAATACAAACCAGTGTGTTTATAACTAAAATAATACATTAAAATAATATAGTATGACACACCAATTTGCAATATCTACAGCTAGCTGGACACGGATGAGACCAGAAGCCAGATATAGATAACCTAATGTTATCTAGAAGTCCAAACGCTTAATATTCGATATTACACTTACCAGATATCTTGTTACTCATTGCTGCAGCTGTTATATATTATGTTTCTGTCTTTTTCCAGCAACAGTGCACTCTCTTGCATGATTACATCAGCTCAGAACTAGGGGAATATGTCGCTGCCCTGCAGGCTGGTGTGATGAACTGCAGTAAAAGGATGTGTAACGCCCAGGGACGCTGCTCTCGACAGGACCCTCACTCAGGGTACATGATCCCTCTACATGGTACCAATGAAGCTCTTCCTCTCAGTGACATGAGGTCAAAGTTCAAATGTGTCTGTTATAAAGGATGGAGCGGAGAACACTGTGAGCAAAGAGTTTCCTAAGAACAGATGGGCCACTTCCCCTACTATTATAAACCACTCTCTAAATTATAGTGATTTTGATTCATTGAACAACAATGAAAGAAAATGCATGTTAAAATCAATGTGAAACCTGGTTTTCAACCTATTTTATTTCTGTAATGTCATATTCTGAGGTAAACAGAATAGACATTTTTTTTAATGTAGAGCGGAACAGACCAGAGTCAGATTTGAATCAGAGTTTGCTAAAACTATGCCTATTTAGCTGCCGTTTCCAATACTTTTTGAGTGCCTTGGTTTCATAATTATTTTTTCTATTCATTCCGAAGTCTCTATTATGTCATTCGGAGTGCTTTATAGAAGTGGATGAGTGTTAAATAAGTATTTTATTATGATTTGCTTGTTTTGATTCTCTGGAGATTTCTTTGCAGAATCATGAGTAATGTCATTTTTCAGAAAATTAAAAAGACAATTATTAAAAAAAAAGTTAAAATACAAAAGCATATCAATTAATAACCTCATTGCTCATAGTAAGTATGTCATTAAAAGTTTGTAATTTATAACCTGATTGTTTGCTCTATAACCCCACAGAAGTTGAAAAGAACAAGGAAAGTAATTTTAAAAAGCTAATTATTGTACTTTTGCTGAAAAATTACATGTTTTTAAAATGTGGAATAATGTACACAGATAAATCTTTCACAATAAAACCAAAACATTTTCATTAATATACATTTATTTTTTATTCTTGTTTTAAAATTCCTTTTTTCCCCCTTAATAAACAGAATATTATGGTCTATATAATTATTTACAGTCATTCTGCAATCACTCACAATAGCTCACCACAGTGAAGCATGTTTTATATCACAATTTAATGTTTGTGGGAGTGATAACAATGAATTAAAATCTAATAATAGTCAGTTGCTGTAGTGAAATATAGCAAGTTGCCAACTAGTGTGTATCCACGCAAGTGTGCAAAACAATACTCTTGAAAAGTCCATTAATACATTATTGTCCAATTACACTGCACACAAATCAGCAGGCTAAGTGAATGTTTTTAAGCAAGATAATGGATTCCACTGAAGTAATAGATGCTTTTAAGACAAAATCACACATGTTGATGTGAAGTAATCGGTGCTCTTCTCTCAGTGTTGTCGCAGTGTGTTAACATTTCTCCTGTGGGTTTGTGTCGAATGATTTGTTGTTATGGTCACTGTTCTGTGAGATTGCGGCGCTGCTTTTGCAGCTCTTGTAAGAGTTGGGAGACTTCTTCAGATGTTTCCTGTTTCTGTTTCACCATCTCCAAAAGTGTGTGGAGAGCATTGCTCTGCTGAACTGGAGGGTTGGCAACAGAAAAAACGTTATTTGACGAAACGACAATTTAACAGTCTAAACGAATGTTCTGAAATCAATATGTTCAGTTTAGCTTTAAAACATTATTTAACAAACAATTTTTCTTACCTAAAAAACTGAAGATAAGAATGAGAATAAGGAGGAACGCAATAATGGCTGCACATGTTAAAAAATAGTGCCGCTTAGTGGAAGTGCATATGTCATTCAGTCTCACACAGGGCCTTCTCACTGGTTGACCTGTTTGATAGACAACAACTCGATCTGGCATCTGAAGGTTCCCGTTGGAGGAAGGAGGCGGTGGACGGGGTGGCTGAACACCTGCCAGTGAGAGGTGGGTTTAAGGATTTTAAAGTCATACATGCACTCTCTGACAAGATGAAATACCTTTGCTGTGCTGTTCAGTGTGTGTGCGATGCAGGTCATTGATGGAGTCGACGGAATGGAGCTCAATCTCTGTCAGGTCTCGCTCGCTGACACGAACAAATGCTGGAGGAGGAGAAGGAGTGGACTTCATGATCACCCCCACCACTGACAAACAGACAGAAAAGGCAAACCTGATTCAAAAAATATTGAAAAATCAGTGTTTACTCCCCCTCATGTTGTTTTAAACCTAATGACTCTCTCTTCCATGGAATACAAAAGAAGACATTTTGCACTAGTCTCACTTTTACACGCCTTATTTTTCTCACTTTTTATATGATAACTTCATGTGAGAAACAGACTGAAATTTAAGTCATCCAGTAACTCTAATTCCATGGGATAGAGCAAGGAAAACAGTTTTTAGATTTTCACATTAGATTTTCCTACGGTTTTTAGTTGAAATGAGGATGAATAAATTAATGAATGTTTGAGTGAATCATCAATCGGCCATATTGGCAGCACTGGATTTAATCAATGCCACTGAACCGAACAAAACTCACATATTTTGATGATTATTGCTGCTAAAAATGGTCAATTATTGGCATGTTTTGGGCTGTGCTAATCGGTCGGACCTTGAAAACCATTTGGAGTACTATAGACTGCCAAAAGTTGAAACAAATCAAGGAGAAGAGGGCAAAAAACTGGAACTAAAGGGGTTTGTGGTTGGACAAATTGAACCAGGATTTCCAGGGCAAGAATCTTGGCAACTTTCGTGTTTGTTTTTATCATTTCCAGTCAGGTAGGTGAAATATTAGGCTAATACCTTAATTAATACTGTTTGTATGCATCTTTTACTACCTATTAACTTTAGTCTGTCACGATATTGCGCCCTTTCCTTCTTACTAAGTCCGTCTCTATATGATTTAGCAGCTTCCACACATTTTCCCGTGGTTTAGACAGCATAAATTAGCAGAACAACGTATTCAGTAGTACATTAACTGTGCAATCCATGCTGTTGTTTACATCCAAGTATCGTCAATATGGCCATGCATCCAGGTACCTGACCAAACTGTGACGTCTATTCCCATCCCTTAATGACTGGATGTTAAATTAAAGGCAAAGCCATTGAATTTTACAGTTAAAGCACAGCTTTATTGATGTTATATGTTGCATTTGCCTAGTTATAGTGAGGCTATATTGCTGTTGCTTTTGAACAGCTATATTTATCTCTAATATATTGACAACTTTGATGCATGACTGCAAACAAGTTTAAGACTGGAAACAGCAGTGATGTTAAATGTTCAATGTCTAATATTGAATAAATATGGACATTTGTTTTAACGAAAACTCTTTTCAGCCCTTTATATATCAAAGATGAAGACAGTAAACAGTGCACTTCATGCATCATAGAAACCTTGTGATTAGTCTCAGATTAATTTTGGCTGAACAGATTGAACTAAGTTCAGTAGCAGGTGATCAAATATGAATTGCTTGATGTTTCTACTATGGTCCATACACAGTAACTCAAAACTGAGAAAGATTTCCTAGTCGTAAACTGACGCCCGTCCGCGTGTAGACTTACCCTCAGACTGTGTTTTCATCAAACACTAGCAGACGTCTGTGCGGCGTTGTGTTGTTGACAAACACTAAAAAAAAAGGCAGAGAAACCGCTGTGATTTGAATGGTCTTCCCGTATGGTCTGAAACGATCGGTGTCCGTCTCGTCCGCCTGGCACCTCTACCCCTAAACACAGCTCAAAATCCCCAGACCCAAAATAGCAGCTGCCTCATGGACCAGAAGAACGGTTATTTATAGATTTGGGGCCAAACAATCATTCAGTTCCATGCTGACTTTGTGAATATTTTGATACAGGCATTACAACTTTGATACTGGAAGAAAATGGCTTAAAATGTAGCTTAATAGTAGTGTGCTCTTATATCAGTTAAATATCTTAACTTGTCTTGGGGTAATATAAAAACTACGACGTAAAAAAGTACTTTTTCTTACAAACTAAGCGAAATGGTTTTGTGGGCAACCTAGCGTTGTGAACCAAGAACAGGTTCTTTTTCAGATCATGTGTTACATCGATTCCCGAACGATGACTCGTATGAGTCGGTTCCTTTGGTGAATCAAAACGTGCGACCAGCGTAGTCCGATTCTTGAACGAATTACTCATAAAGAATCACTTCGAAAAATGAAAGGAAAGTGTTACTATTCAGTTTATTTTACCCGTAAGAACGGGCGCGGCCATTTGTAAATTTTATGGGTCTGACTTTCGGTCGCAAGTCCAGCTACTTTAGCTGTACAAAACAGCTTGTTTTGCTGCTTAATATTGCAAATTGTCTTACCATATTATTTTAATGCATTATCTTATGAACACATTGGTTTGTAGTGCAAACAGTTTTAACATTTAGTGCATATTGTTATGTCCCTATTGGCTTATAAATTTGGAAGTCTCGCCCATATACTTCCGCGTTTAAGAAAAAGTTCATGAAAATGAAGTTAGTGTAAATACTGACTTTTTTATATTAAATGATTAGTTAAAGATTCACATTATGAGTTTTGTAGTGTTATTTTTTTATATAAAAACCAAGTACTTGAAGATATATTATAGGGTCTCATTTAAACACAGCTTTTATAAGAATTGTATTATGGATGTCTTTTTTATTTGCTCTTTTCTGTTGAAATATAATATCATATTATTTGTAAACAGTCTACTGGGAGCAGTGATAACCAATATTATGGCTTATTGTGTGTGCAGATTATATTTTAAATCAAGTAGTTTATTGGAATAATGAAAAATGCATAGTGACATTGGCTTTTTTAACCGGTTTATTGAGCTGAACTGTCTGGAAAGAACCGGTTTGAATCTGATTTTTGAATCTAGTTTTGAGTAGCAGTTGCCTGGGTTTTGTTGTGAAAACCTGGCAACCCTGACTGGGGGCAGTTAAGTAAAATTAGATTTTTTTGTAACTTTTTATAATTACATTGCATTTAAAATACACTTTTTATCTATGCACGAACCGATTAAAAAACGATAAAAGCGTCTGGCAAATGTGTAAGCTAAATGGAAAAATCATTTTTACTCAAATATTTGTTCCTCGAAAGTGCTAAAAGAATGGTAATACTCCTCGCGAAACACCTCCCACATTTTTGTGCTGCATGTCTAAAAGAAAAATGTCTTATTTTAAAGTGGCTGTGGGGAATTTCTCAACAGCACGTGTGCGTCAGGAATTCCAACTACATTTCCCAGAATTCCCTGAATTTACGCTCCTTGTTTTGCAGTGAAAGCAGAATTACGAGAGTCCAACCGACCTGCCAGGCTCTTGAATAACTGGTGTGAAACTGAACGAAAGACAACATGCTTGCTCGGGCTTTTGCAAACGGACTCTGTAACCGACTTTCAAGGGAAGCCACTCGGACTGTCGGTCTGGGGGCAACAGGGCGGCAGGATAGGCACGCTTCCACAGAGGTATGCGCGGAGCTGGGATCATCAAAACATCATAAGCTATGCAAACGTTAAACAACTTCAAATAAACCGAAGTCTTTGCAAAACCGTGACATAATACTAAAGATTATTTCCTGCAAAGTTCGCGAAGGGAAAGAGTGCACTTGGTGTAGTTCAGTATAATGCATTGACTATTGAGATTATTTTAAATCTAGTGCAGTTTTAGTGGTCTGTTATGGCTCAGGTTGTCGTTCATGCACCAGAAACACTGGCATCTGCTGTGCTGTCCGCTCGAGCTGCTGCGCTAATTAAGAGCACGAGAGCGTCCATCCGTACAGAGTCCTCGCGGCTTTGACTTAATTTTGAATCACTGAAACACATAAGCTGGGGTCCGATTCATAGGATCCCTACGCAGTATTTGTAAAAGTTCAGTTCACCTAGCAAAATTTGTTCATTCGGAACACCCAGAAACGTCATCAAACGCAGACAACACTCGAGTCGTACTGATTATGAGTTTCTTGTATGAGCATTTTTAATTTACACATGCATTTGTAAGCGAAATTGTATATTTTAGCATCGGCAACTGCTGATTTTTTTATTTTTAAATCCTATTTCTTAGGTAATTTTAAACGGTTCTGTGTTGTGACAACTGAACATTCCATGTTAATATAAAAAACTACAAGTGAAATGTCAATAATAGTGATCAAATAATTAGACTGAATAACTGGAAGTCACTGGAATTCTCTTGAATTTCTGAAGACGCCAGTCTGAGTGTGTGAAACCTAATGTAATAAAGATAAAGCCTACAAAACACTCTTTCTGTGTATCAGATAGTGTTCAGTCTCTCATTCAGACTGCTTAGTTGACTTTGGACTGGTTTTGTAAACTGTTAATAGCTAATGTGGTCTAATGTGAGGTAAAAGTGGGCGGACTCATAGGTAGGAGCCAACTCTTGAGGTCAAAGGTCACAGTACCTTAAGCTGATTTAATAACACACACAGGATCTTATTCATTGAAGAATCTAATCATTAAACCATGAAGATACCATGAAAATGAAAGCTTTTAAACAAGCTAATTTGTACTTTGCTGTTACTATAAAAATTATTATTATTACCTCCACATGTCATCCAAGATGTTCATGTCTTTCTTTCTTAAGTTAAAAAAGAAATTGAGGTTTTGAGGAAAACATTGCAGGATTTTTCTCCATATAAAAATAAAAGTATATAAAATTGTATTGATTTTTTGTTTTTATCGTTTTGCTAGATAAGACCCCTAGATAAGCCTCCCAGAGGCTGGGATTGTGTAGAGCCATTTAAAGCTGCATTGAAACTGCAATTTGGACCTTCAACCCATTGAACTCGTGGAAATTGTAATTCTGGAGTGATCTAATATTTTAACTTTATTCAACAGATTTTATTTACATTGATATTTCTTTATATCTAGGTGGCGCTCAAGAAGACCCCACTATATGACTTCCACAGGGCTCAGGGTGGTAAGATGGTGGAGTTTGCAGGATGGAGTATGCCTGTGCAGTACAAAGACAGTCACATTAACTCACACATGCACACACGCCAGCACTGCTCCATCTTCGATGTCAGTCACATGCTGCAGGTCAGTGTGTAGACATTTAATGTACTGCCTTTGTAGAAGTATGTAGAGCAATTCGTATGGATTGTTTTGACCCAATACACTTTAAAAAAGTAAAAGATGAATGCCGCATTTGACCTAAAATATCAACTATTCAGTGTTTTTAGATGGCAGTGTGTAGCGTCTAATGAACATTTGTCGTTTTCTCATCATAGACTAAAGTGTACGGTAAAGACAGAGTAAAGTTCATAGAGTCTCTGATTGTTGGAGACATTGCTGAACTAAAAGACAACCAGGTAAGACGCACACAGAGTTCTAACAACCATCAACGTCAGTAAAAAAAATGCTTTAGTCATCCAAAACAAATATCTTTTTTCTAGGGCACTCTCTCCCTCTTCACAAACACTAAAGGAGGAATCATGGATGATCTGATTGTGACCAAGACAGATCAGGGTTACCTGTATGTTGTTTCCAATGCTGGCTGTGCGGACAAAGACTCTGCTCATATGCAGGCCAGTAACAGTTAATGATCATTAAATATATTTATATACTTTATTCTGATTGGTTGAGCGCGGTGTTTGTATTGTATAATGATTGTGAAAATGTAATGTAGATGATGCAAAGATTATATTAACCTCCCTAAACACCACAAGGGGGCGGCAAAGGTGCTTAAAGGCCACACACGAAAATTATGTAATTTAATTACTCACCCTCATATTGTTCCAAACCAGTAAGACATTTGTTCGTCCTTGGAACACAATTTAAGATATCTTTGATGAAATCCAAGATTATATATCTTAATTTGTGTTCCAAAGATGAACGAAGTAAGTAATAAATAGAGTTGGGGTACTCGGACTCGAGTCCGGTCTCGAGTACAATTTTTAGCGGACTCGGACTTGTCACAGACTCGGATGCATTTTGATTCGGACTCAAGCTTTTCGTACTCGATGCATTACGAAAGTGACATTCAGTATTCGCACATGTTTAAAAGCCTTGCCAGTACTTGAAAGCCTGCTGGCGTCTTTGCATACACACACACACACACACACACACACACACACACACACACACACACACACACACACACACACACACCCACCCAAAGCGTCACCAAAAGCGCCTCTCAGTTAGCATGCAAATGCTGAATTAAGTTTTCTTTTGCATGTTATTGCTACACACTTACACGAAAAGTAATGTCAAAATGCACCGCTTCGGACAGTATTCATGCAAATGCAGTCGGTTTTGTCTACAGATGTGTCAAAATATATGATCTATCTCACAATTCAGATTTTTTTTTATATGTCAGTTATATGTTGTATTTCGGACTTTATAACTCAATTTAACTCAACAGTAGCAAGTTTTTTAGTTCTGAGTGGAAAAATGTCAGAAGTGTGGGCTATAAACTCTGAGGAGAAAAGGGAAAATGTCATTTTTTTTATCAGAATTGTGAGATATAGGGCAAATTCCAAATGGAAGTGCGCATCCCTACGCCCTACTCCCTCCGAAGGGCAGATCCCTTTGAAGTGAGTTCTTTTAAGGGAGTAGGGCATTTCTGTCTCTTTTAACCGTTTGGAACTCCCTTGGCGAAGGGAATGACTGACGAAATGTTACCTTGACAACGCTGCGCAAACGTGATCACTAACGGAAATCACTTCCGTGAAGTGACCATGGAATGTTCCCTTCGCTAACGCCCTTCTGGAAGGGCCCTTCGTGAAGGGATTAAGTTGCACACTTTCGTTTGGAACGTCCCTACAAATGGCGTCCCCTTCTAGAAGTGCCCTTGAAGGGCGCAAAATTCGCCCATAATCTCGGAATTGACCTTATGCACGGAGCGTTCTTTATAACTTCCGCATAAAGATAAGCCAGCTCGTAAACTTCCGCTGAAGCTCATTTTATACGTGCTATAGACCTTTTTCCTGAGTAAACGATGAGCGCCGCCATTACGAATTCTAACGTCAGATTGAATGCTTTTCTGTTCCGGTTTCCATAGGAACCCATTCAAATAGTGTCCATCTGTTTTGAATGTAGCTAACGTCCGCTGCTTCGTGTCATCTACACACTCATTAAAGTGAGGTACTGACAAATGACGGTCATTGCGACATTGCCAACTTGCCAAGTGATGGCGCTATGGAGCCATGTGCTTTTTAAAAACATTTTAATAGGTTTAACATTAGTTTATTAGCTCGGAATATACCCTAATTTAACTAGAAACAATGCAGAACGGAAATGCAAAGCATTCTTTCAGTTAAGAGTCAGACTTACTTCCGTGTTCAGGAAAAACATCTATATATAGGTGGACACTCTTGAGGCTAATCTAGTGCCTCGTTCTTATCAGAAACAGAAAAAAATTATAATTGCAACATTATAAACAATGTTAGCGGCATGAACATTCAGTTTCATATTATTTAACAACATAATTTAAATGCGGAGCCTGGTAATCCCGTACTCTCCGTATCTGCATAGTTGTACATTTAAATGCTTACAGCTAAACACTATCATAACGTGTTTAGGCTAACGTTAGGTAGCTAGCCATATTTCTCTTCCAGGACATCTTAATCGTATTCTTGATAATCAGTTGCCTTCATAGTCATGAACACATTTTTAAAATCTTGCAATATTTCAAAGCCTTTATTATTATTTAACTCTACAGCTGTGAAATAAAATGTACTTCAAGGACTCACTTTTCATTCATAAAAAAGGCATCGGAAAAAAAGATTTTTCACGGAAAACGTCTATTTTTTGGCTAAAATAATATGGAATTACCCCATATAACCAATAGATGGCAGCAGAGGATTATTTATTATGCAGCTGCCTCTCCCTATATTTTTCAAGACGTCTTGCTTTTATGAAATTTTATAAAATATTATAAAATTACTAGTATAGACGTTTTTCCTGAACACGGAAGTAAGTCCGACACTTAACTGAAAGAATGCTTTGCATTTCCGGTCTGCATTGTTTCTAGTCAAATTAGGGTATATTCCGAGCTAATAAACTAATGTTAAACCTATTAAAATGTTTTTAAAAAGCACATGGCTCCATAGCACCATCACTTGACAATGTCGCAATGACCGTCATTTGTCAGTGCCTCACTTTAATGAGTGTGTAGATGACACGAAGCAGCGGACGTTAGCTACATTCAAAACAGATGGACTCTATTTGAATGGGTTCCTATGGAAACCGGAACAGAAAAGCATTCAATCTGACGTTAGAATTCGTAATGGCGGCGCTCATCGTTTACTCAGGAAAAAGGTCTATAATAAATTGTAGTAATATACCGCACTGAAGTCAGGGCTCTCAAGTTTTGGAAAAAGTTTGGAGTGAGATTTTATCTGTTAGGGGAGGAGCCACTCAAATATTTGCAGCAGCGGCCCCTCGGCCCCACGCAATTCTCTCCAGTTTTCAACTATCTATTGTTCATAATTAACCTGCACAAAATAAAAAAATATAACAACTGATAGATTTGATAAGTCAAATTCATGTATCAAAAGTAAAAAAAGAAATTTGGCCCCAAACGAGCAAACTAAACAGCAGTGCTCAATGCACATACTGTAAACATACAGGAGGATTGCAGAACTTGCTCATAGCATGTATGTCAATCTGTGTGTGTGTTTGTGAAAGAGAGAGGGTACATATTTCAGCTTACTAATGTCATTTTGTATTTCAAGTGTTTATTACACACTTTGATGCCTTGATGACAGTGGTAGGGGCTTGAACTTAGCTAGAGTAATTAGTTACATGTAACTGAATTATGTAATTTAATTATAAATGACATTTAACTAATCTGTTACAGTTACTGAGAAATAACAGATATAGTTAAATTACAGTTACTTTTAAAAATGTTTACAATTACAAAGTGGGTTACATGTAAATATTTTGATTGATTTATTTCCCAAATCGCATTGACAGCTTTAAAATAAGAGACACCAATGTTTCAGGAGTTAAACAGAGGTGCTAAAGATTTTGTGGTGGCTGTGCTTTAAAATTAAATTATTATAATCTTAATTCAAGTGATGAAGGATTTTGTAAAATTGACAGTAATTAGTGTTGAGTGCTACTGTAAGGTAAACCTGCCTGCTTAAAAAGTTTTTAAAAGGATTAACAGTTGAAAACATTCCTTAGAAATTTAGTAATCAAATGTAATGTTACACTACCTCTAAAGCAATTGAAATAGTTGCTCTACTTTTAAATTACATTTTAAATAGGGAAATTTAATCTGTAGCCTATTACAGTCTATTTCCAAAATAACCTTCCCAACAATGTTGATGCATTTCGTGTTTTGAAATATATAAAACAATTTATTTTATTTGGATGAATTTGTCTGTCTTTTTTAGCAGATTTACCAATTATCTTGTCTTTTCCTTAATTTCAGGCCCACAATTAGTTAAAGCTGTTGAAGAACTAATAATTTTGCACAAATTTGGCTGTAATCCCCAACATAAATTCTCACTATCTTTGATCACAGGCAAGTGATTTTGTCTAGGAATCGTAAAATGGAAAAAATAAATAAATAAAAATAAATATGAAAAACCCTGCTGCATTTATTTAGTTTCTAGTAAATACAAATGGCAACGTCCGCTCCGAGACCGCAACGCGACCACCTCCTCAACTGTACTAAACGCTTCCACTGCGAGAGAAAGCCGCAGCCCCGCAACGATTCCACCGCTGGCCTTGTCCCGTGTGTGCGCGTCTACGTTGCCTAGTGACGAACGTGATTTTAGCGGGATCACGTAATATACCAGAAAACAGCAAATTCTAATTTTTTGGCTGGTAGGTGCCATTTAACTCTCAAGACAGCTATGAGCTTGGCAGATTACTTCTCTCTGCAAAGCCTGCACCTCGTCCATTTACACCATATAGCGGGACAAGTTATCCCTTACTTTTCAGCGTGAGAAATACAAGGTGTGGCGTGAGAGCGTGTGAACTGGTTGAAATGCGTGAGTCTCACGGTGAATGCGTGAGACTTGAGAGCCCTGCTGAAGTATATAGTATAGCAAGTGCAGAAAGTCATTAAGCTCACACACAAACAGCCTATAAGGGTGAATTATTTAAATACTAATATATAGTTCACTATAAATATGTCAAATATTTATGGTATAATAATTAAATAATGCACTCAATATGAATCGATAGGAATTTGAAATATTATATAAAATTGAATAACTACTTTTAAGTTTTATCTTGAACTGTAAAATCTATTAAATAGCCTATATTTAACCAACACATATGTTACTGCTGTAGTTTTGTTACTCTGAATTTAGTCTGAATCATTTAAGCTCTTTTTTTGACATCAGCTTGTCAGATGTTTGGTCCGGTTCTCTTACGAGAGGTCTCTCGTACTGCGTAAGCGTTAAGCTTACGCTTGGGGAAAATCCTTTCCGCGAGAGATATTGAAGCCAAAAAATTATCCTTAATTTTGTATTAATGTAAAACGCGTTGCCGCAGTGAGCAGACATAGGCGAGGCGTATTGCTTGCCTATTGGCTGCTCTGCAGCAACTGCAGCACCTATCGAGCGAGGCTTGGCGCGAAACCAGCTCCAATGAGAGCCTTTCGCGCCTAATACGTCATCTCCCGCCGAAAGTGGCGTGATCCAAGCCTATAAATATCGCTCGAAGGTAGCTACACTCTGATTTTTTCATCCTTCAAGCGAAGCTCACGCATCGCTGGAGCCGGAGAAGAAGCCGCCGTCGACTGCAAGCATCTCAGCGGGACGAGCCATTGGAACTGCTGGCCACGCCGCCTTCCGTGCCTTCCTGCTGCGCTTTCCGGCGCCTATATCCTTTATAATCCTTTATAATCTACAGTGTGTGTCGCCGCTGCGATACACACTGTTTCTCTAAGAGAGCAAAGTGTCTTTTTAAAGATGCTTTCATACGGCTCGTGCAGATGCCAATGGCGACTCTGAGGACTTGCCTTGCCTTCTTCACTGAGACTGCTCCCCCGCCCGCGCGGTGTCGCGCCGTAAAAAGCGCTGTGCCCAGCGGGCCCCGGACCCTTCCTCCAGATGACAAAGCTCGCCGGTTCGCCCGCCTGCTTCATCGACCTCGTCAGCCTCTGTTCCGGACGTAAAGCGGCCGCTGTATGCCACCGCTTCCATCGACGCCGCTGACGAGGGGGGCCATGAAGGAGGAAGAGGATTTCCGTTTCCCGCCAAAGCGGGAACGCGCATGCTGCTCAGAAGAGGCGATAGCAGCCCACTTATGTCTGCCCTCCGCTGGACGGCGTGCTAAGTCGGCCCTCCCCTCTAAAGCTTGCCGTCAGACGTCAAACCTGCTTCGCCGCGCTCTCGCCGCCCCCTAGCCGCGTCAGCGCTGCGTAACATGGTCTCTCACCGTTGCTGAGAGGCACCCGTGGTTAACGCTTTCTGACGTTTTTCTCGTCTGGCCGCCGCCCCGCCAGACGCGGCCCGCGGCCCAGGATTGAGTTGAAACCTGAGCCTCCGAAATCGTCCTAGCACATCTGGGAAAACGACAGTGTACGAGTCCCGCGGTTGCCGGACCCCCACCAAAGTTATTCGCTCGTCCAGTTCCAGGAAATGTGACTGTTCCAGTGTTTTCTGCAGCCAACAAACCGGCTCCGTCGCCCGTTTGCCTGCACACAAAAGTCGTTCCCACGGCTACACAGATAAACCCCCAATAAAGTGTATTATCTGGTGTCCCGGCCACGGCCGATGGTGTTTCATGTGTCGTATGAATATGCCCACTAACCAGTGCTCATCTCTACACACAAACACAGCGCACATAAAATCGACTCAGATCGATTGCGCGTCACACGTGGTAAATGTGCCCGCTTCACAGTGCCCACAGACACCACATTATGCACTGTTGGTTTCTGTAAAAACGAAACCAACAGTGCATTAACTCTATGCTTTGGGATGTTAAATGTGCCCGCTTCACAGTGCTCACAGACACCTCATTATGCACGTCAACCGGTTTCTGTTAAAACGAAACCAACAGTGCATCCGCTCTATGCAGGCGAACGTTGTTTTGGAGTGTTAAATGTGCCCGCTTCACAGTGCTCACAGACACCTCATTATGCACGTCAACCGGTTTCTGTAAAAACGAAACCAGGAGTGCGTTCGCTCTATGCAGGCGAACGCTGTTTGGAGTGTTGAACGCCGGTGCGCGAGTCCCGCGGCTGCCAGACTCCCACCGAAAGTATTCGCTCGCTCAGCTCCAAGAAATGTGGCTGTTCCAGCGTTATCCGCAGTCATCAAGCCGGCGCTGCAGCCTGCTTGTCTGCACTCAAGAGCCGTTCTCACGGCTACCCAATTAAATCCTCAAAGGAGTGTATTTTCGGGTGTTCCGGCCATAGCCGAAGGTGTTTTGTGTGTAGCTCGCATGCACATACACATGAGCACATCCTGTCATACAAAACCCGCGCACATAAAGTCGACCCGAATCGGCTGCGCTTCACATGTGATAAATGTGCCCACCCCAGAGTGCCCACACATATCACATCAGGCAGGTCTTACGGTTTCTGTAAAAACGAACCGGACGACGCCCCGTTTACACGGCTAAAGGCTGCGCTGAGTGTGTTGAATGTGCCCGTTACTACGCAACCACATATACACACAAAGATAGCAGTCCCCGCGGTCAGTGTACCCCGAGCCTCGAATGTCACAGTCACTCGTGCGTCACAACGCACCGAAGCGACTCCGTTATTGACAGATCGGAGCGCGCTTCGCACCTACCCCCTTGCGTTACAGGTAAATGCATGGGAAAAGCTCCCAGGGGTTTCACAATGGGTGCTGGACATTATTAAAGGAGGCTATTCGCTACAGTTTCACCGACTTCGCATGTGGTATATGTGCCCACCCCAGAGTGCCCACACATATTACATCAGGCAGGTCTTACGGTTTCTGTAAACCGGACGACGCCCAGTATACGCGGCTTAAAGCTGCATCGAGTGTGTTAAATGTGCCGTTATCACGCAACCACATATACACACAGAGAAAGCAGTCCCCGCGGTCAGCGTACCCCGAGCCTTGCATGTCACAGACACCGAAGCGGCTCCGTTAGTAACAGATCGGAGCGCGCTTCGCACCCACCCCTCGCATTACATGATAGATGCATGGGAAAAACTCCCAGGGGTCTCAAAATGGGTGCTGGACATTATAAAGAGAGGCTATTCGCTCCAGTTTCGACGACGCCCTCGCCGTTACACGGCGCGCGTCGAGACCACGATAAAGGCAGATGCAGCACACCTGCTACGAGCCGAAGTGACCACTAGATCTAAGGCAACTGAACAAAGCGCTAGTGAAGCGAAAGTTCAGAATGCTCACAACCAAGAAAATCCTCGCGCAAGTGTGCCGAGGAGACTGGTTTGTGTCAGTGGATCTGAAAGACGCGTATTTTCAAATACAGATAGCGTCGCGTCACAGGCGATTTTTGAGATTCGCCTTCGAGGGCCAAGCTTATCAGTACACAGTCCTGCCATTCGGTTTGTCCCTAGCACCCCGTACATTTACAAAGTGCATGGACGCAGCGCTCGCCCCGCTCAGACAGAAAGGCGTGCGAATACTGAATTATTTGGACGATTGGCTGATTTTAGCGCAATCTCACTCAATGCTCAGGGAACACACGACCATGTTACTCGATCACCTCGAGAACTTGGGTTTGAAAGTCAATTGGGAGAAAAGCTCGCTGAACCCCAGCCAGAATATCTCCTTCCTGGGCATAGAAGTGGACTCGCTGGCAATGACAGCTGACGAAGCTTTCGTCAGTGCGCGCGCTGAACGTTCAGAGCGCAGTGAGCGCGCTCTGCCGCAGCAAGTCTGCCCCGCTCAAGACCTTTCAAAGAGTGTTAGGTCTTATGGCCTCAGCATCATCAGTTCTACAGTTAGGGATGCTCTGCATGCGCCCACTGCAGTTCTGGCTGAGAGCGCGAGTGCCGCGCCGAGCGTGGGCGTCCGGTCGACTCCGTCTCACGATCAATCAGAGATGCGTTACAGCCCTGATGCCGTGGAGAACAGCCGGCTGGTACCAAACAGGTGTCACTCTAGAGAGACCCTCGAAGGTGAAAGTAGTGTCCACGGATGCGTCCACCTCGGGATGGGGAGCGCTGCTAGACGGCAGACCGTCGTTCGGCCAGTGGTCAGAACGCGAGAAATCGCTGCATATCAACTGCCTCGAAATGATGGCAGTGGAGAATGCGCTGACATATTTTCTTCCCTTATTGAAGGGAAGTCATGTATTAGTCCGCTCCGACAACATATCGGTAGTGGCTTACATAAATCGCCAGGGCGGTCTCAGGTCCAGAAAACTACATGCACTTGCAGAACGCCTTCTGGTATGGGCTCATCGCAACCTGTGCTCGCTGAGGGCAGCGCACGTGCGGGGGACCCTAAATGTAGGACCAGACAGACTGTCCAGGAACAATGTTCCGGCGGGCGAATGGTCGCTGCACCCTCAGACGGTGCAACTATTATGGAAAACATTCGGCAGAGCGGAGATAGATCTATTTGCATCTCAGGACAACGCTCATTGTCTAGAATTCTTTTCCAAAGCCAAGGACGCGCTAGCCCATGCGCGGCCCCGCCGTCCTCTTTATGCTTTTCCCCCAGTCTCTCTCCTACCTCAGGTGATAGAGAGGGTGAAGGAGGAAGGGTGTGCAATACTGCTAATAGCGCCGTTTTGGGGGAACCAGCCTTGGTTCCCAGCGCTGATGCAGATGACGAGCATCGCACCGTGGCCAATACCTGTGAGGAGAGACCTCCTCTCGCAGGCGGGCGGCGCGATTTGGCACCCTCACCCCGAGCTGTGGTCCCTTCATGTATGGGTCACCAGGGAATATATGATGAACTCCCCACAGGAGTGATATCAACGATCACACAGGCTAGGGCGCCATCTACTAGACGGCTCTATGCCTCGAAGTGGTCGATATTTGCGGACTGGTGCACAGCCCGCGGATCCTCACCCACAGACTGTGGAGTGACAGATGTACTTTCCTTCCTACAAGAGCTGCTGGACAAGGGCAGGTCCCCGTCCACGCTCAAAGTTTATGTGGCGGCCATAGCAGCGTTCTCGATGACAACGCTAGGTCAGTCAATAGGGAGGAATGATTTAATCATACGCTTCCTTAGAGGAGCTAAGAGATTAAATCCACCCAGACCGCCTTCAGTCCCAACTTGGGACCTTTCTGTGGTGCTGGACGCTATGAAGGGCGGACCATTCGAACCACTACAGGCGGCTGAATTAAAATATCTGTCTCTTAAGGCTATATTCCTCCTAGCGCTCGCTTCAGTGAAGCGCGTAGGAGATTTGCACGCGCTCTCCGTGGGCGCGACATGCATGGAGTTTGGACCTAACGACTCTAAAGTTATACTCAAACCCAAGCATGGATATGTGCCAAAGTCTATTAACACACTGTTTAGAGCACAGGTCATCGCACTGTCTGCTCTGCCGGTTGGGAATGAAGAGGCTGACGCGAGACTCTTATGTCCAGTGAGAGCGCTAAGAGTCTATGTGTCTCGCACGTCTGCTTTTAGACAGACAGAACAGCTGTTCGTCTCGTTTTACGGGCATTCTAAAGGAATGGCTGCGTCAAAACAGACTTTATCCAGATGGATAGTGGATGCTATTGCACTGGCGTACGAGTCCAAGGGCATGCGATGCCCGCTGGGTGTCAGAGCACATTCCACGAGGGGCGTGGCCTCGTCGTGGGCTTGGTCGAGTGGAATTAACCTGCAAGACATTTGTACGGCGGCAGGCTGGGCCTCTCCGTCTACATTCATAAGATTCTACAACTTGGAGGTTCCCGCCCTACAGGCCAAGTTGCTATCGGTCTAGATATTAACAGATATCTAGACCCATGTTCCAAGTTTATCCAGGTCGTTTACCTGCCCGGATATACCAGGAGCCAGTGTTTCTAGGGTCCTAATCCCCTTATATGTTCAAGCACGTTCAAACACTATATGAACCCCGGGCTATTCGCCCTCGGGTCTATGGCATCAGATCTTGGCATGCACGGCGTTTTACATGGGGTCCCCAAGCGTAAGCTTAACGCTTACGCAGTACGAGAGACCTCTCGTAAGAGAACGTACTCGGTTACTAACGTAACCTCGGTTCTCTCAGAGAGGGAACGAGTACTGCGTACCTTGCCGTGCAAGCGCGTGCTCTGGGCGCTTTTATGATGAAAAAACCAGAGTGTAGCTACCTTCGAGCGATATTTATAGGCTTGGATCACGCCACTTTCGGCGGGAGATGACGTATTAGGCGCGAAAGGCTCTCATTGGAGCTGGTTTCGCGCCAAGCCTCGCTCGATAGGTGCTGCAGTTGCTGCAGAGCAGCCAATAGGCAAGCAATACGCCTCGCCTATGTCTGCTCACTGCGGCAACGCGTTTTACATTAATACAAAATTAAGGATAATTTTTTGGCTTCAATATCTCTCGCGGAAAGGATTTTCCCCAAGCGTAAGCTTAACGCTTACGCAGTACTCGTTCCCTCTCTGAGAGAACCGAGGTTACGTTAGTAACCGAGTACGTTATTACTGTCAATCATAATGACTCGCGCATATTTAGCCGATTTACTCGCGATTTTTTTTTAAACTGGCATTTGTCATTCTTGAAACGGTATACATGGACGTTTGGTCCTCTTAGACAAACAACACTTTTCTTCGATTGTGAATCAATTATGTAGAGAAAACGAACAAAGTACGCTCATGTTACGGCACAGTACAGTTGACCGGAAATGACTGAGCTGGCTTGACTAAACAAGGAAGTATTTCGTGCATATGGTCAATTGTGAAAATAAAGTCAGAATTTTGAAATATAAACTCAAATTTACTTACTCTTTTATTCCATGGCTTCCATAGACTGATACTTAAAAACTGTCATTAACCCTTACAGCCTCATTTTCATCCAAGAAAAAAAAAATTAAATGCCATCTACTCTGTCTAAGGTCTTACCATTCATCATATAAAACCCAAAACACAGCCACAATCAGAGATAAGAGGTGCATTTTCTGCTCCTCAGGTCTCATTCACTAAGCTTCCTACCCACCCCATTGAATTTAAATACATTTACTATATAACAACAAATAAAGTCAAGTCCTGTCCTGCCCTATAATTTTTCACATTTTAAAAGCTGTTTCACTCTGAAATATGTCACAATACATACGCTATAACTTCTGTTACATGAATTTAAAGTTTGCTGAGCAGGACACCAATTATGAGATGGTGTGAATCAAAATGATCAAAATGGCAATTGCCTTACTCTAGTTGTAAAGGTTAAAACAAGGTTAAGATACTGACAAACAGTAGTGTTTAGTTGGACTCGGACTCGACCCATTTGGACTCTGACTTGAGTCTGACTCACCCCATTTTGGACTCGGACTCGAATAGTTAAAGACTCAGACTCGACTTAGGTGGACTCGAACCCAACACTAGTAATAAATGACAAAATTTTCATTTTGGGTGAACTAACCCTTTAACATTTCCAGTTTTATTGTCTGAGAATCTGTTTCTTTATTGCAGTCAGTCTATTTATAATTTTTATTTGTATATATATATTTTTTGCTTGCATGTGTGTTTGCTCAAATGTATGTGTTTGTTTGTAGGCCAGACTGCAGGAGTTTAAAGCAGCTGGTCATGATGTAGATTTGGAGTTCATGGAAGAAAGTCTCATTGCGCTGCAGGGTAAGTAATGGGTTTGTGGTATACTTACATGGTAATACTGCCCACATTCCTGCTTTATATTTACACTTGTAATTACACTTTTGGGGCATTCGATTTAGCATTGATTATATGTTTATTCATGTGTATGCAGGGCCATCAATGGCCCAAGTTCTGCAGAAAGGTGTGGGTGATGACCTCAGGAAGCTGACCTTTATGACCAGTGTTTTGACCCCAGTGTTTGACATCCAGGGCTGCAGGGTCACACGCTGTGGATATACAGGGGAGGATGGAGTTGAGGTGTGTCCATCTGACTTTGACAACTATACTGTAATTATTTATTGTTGTTCAAAAGTTCAAGTTTTGTAAATAAATGGGTACTTTTATTTAACAAGGATGCATTCAGTTGGCCAAAAGTGACAATAAAGACCTTTATAATATTGATTAATGCGATATATGATATAATATATTATAATCTTTATAATGTGACATTAAAGACTGGAATGTGGCTACTGAAAATTCAGCTTTAAAACCACAGAAAACAGTTAATGAAATTGTAATAATAGTTCACAATATTGCTGTTTTTACTGTATTTTTACATTTGTTTTTAAAAACATTAAAAATCTTAAAGACTCATTAGAGACACAAATCTCATATATGGCTCATTCCATGTTAAATCAACCAAATTTGAAAAACTTCCCCGGCTCAAATTTTTGTTTTTGCCAATATTATTTCTGAGGAAAGCCAAAACATTAAATGTTGTGGATGAATATTTACTGAGTAACGCAGTATTTTGTAGAGGGAGGTCAAAATGGCAATTTTTTTTCAAATCAGCTCAAATTCTCTCCCGATATCTCTGGGACTAAATGATGTAGGGCCTTGAAAATTAAGATTCCAAAAGTAAAGTTTATTTACAACTAGAATCTAAAAATATTGCAGTATCTTTAATACTTTAGTTTTAGGCATGCAAACTTTGGAAAAAGAATATTTGTGGCACTCAGACAAGTATGTTGAGTGTAATTGTCTTGACAAAAGGAAACAAAGTACATCTCTAGTTTCAACATAATTTGTTCTTCAGACATTCCTCTTTAAAAGAAAAGAAGTATCATATTTTTGCAAACTGACCCACATTTGATTTTTGACTATTGTCAATTTACTCATATTGGAGTCATTGAAATTCCAATATCTCTGAAACTGAATCTCATAGGGCATTAAAAATAAAGATGACAAAAGGAAAGTTTGTTAAGACCCAATATCTAAAAGGGCATTAAGATACCTGTAATACTTCTTGAGTTACAGACATGCAAACTTTGGAGAAAAACTTAAAATGCTGTTTCTCTATTTTTTTAACGGTTACCATTGGAACATAATGCAACAAAGATTGCTAAAGTCAACAGATTTTACTAACAGACCTACCAATCTCTGTGTAAAAATAACATTATGATGCTGCCATGTTTCTAAAGTCATTTTTACCCCCCTGTAATTTGACTCTGACTCTCAGGTGAAAATTGCCATTTTGACCTCCCTTTACAAAATAGTGGATTACTCTGTAAATATTCATCAATGGCATTTAATATTTTGGCTTTCATCGCTATACATGTCTATCTTGCTTAAAAAAAAAAAAAAATTGAGACAGTGAATTTGAATTTGACTTTTAGATAGATGAATCTATTATCTAAAAATAAACTTAACTAAACTAGTTAGTTTGAATGCTTGCTTTTTGGAGGGTTGGTTTGTGGTTTTTTTTGGACATGTCTGTAAAGTTTGTTTTTGTGTTTGCATATGATTTATTCAGATCTCAGTACCAAGTAAAGACGTTGTCTCACTGACTGAAAAGTTGTTAGCCGACAGTGAGGTGAAACTCGCAGGTCTCGGTGCCAGAGACAGTCTCAGGCTGGAGGCAGGACTTTGTCTCTACGGCAACGACATTGATGAGACCACCACACCTGTGGAAGCAACTCTTGTTTGGACTATAGGTACGTCAAGACTTTTGTCACTTCTGATGCATGTATATTGAATGCTAATGTATTTGCGTATGTGTTAAGGTAAGCGCCGTCGCCAGGCAAAAGATTTTCCCGGTGCGGGCATCATTGTTCCACAAATAAAGGCAAAGACTCAGAGAAAGAGAGTGGGACTGATCTCCACTGGACCACCTGTCAGACAGCACACACCCATCCTGTCATCAGACGGCAGGGTTATAGGTAACAAATGCATTTGTGTTTAAAGGAATAGTTCAAAATGATTGTTTATTCATCTTCACGTCAATTCACTGTATTTTAGGTGAGGTCACCAGTGGATGCCCCTCCCCCTGCCTCAAACAAAATGTTGCAATGGGCTACGTGGAAGCTGGTTTCAGTAAAGTGGGAACATCAATCCAGGTGGAAGTGAGGAAGAAGGCAGTGCCAGCAGTGGTCAGCAAGATGCCATTCGTGCCCACCAAGTACTACATGGGCCAGTAGACTTGGTGATCATAAAACCGTCTGTGTTTATAAGAAGGTCTGTCTGGTAGTATTTAGCAGTGAAGGCCACTGCCACTGGATTGCCACAGGAATTGAGACCATTAAGAACATTAGAGATTATTTAAAGCCTGAGACACACGTCATCATTAAGCATTTCATAATACAAACACAAATGCAAACTTTAAACATAATTTACTTCATTAAAATTACATTCCAAGACATTCTGGAATAATTGCACAACTTTTTGGCCACTTCACAGGAAATTCATATCAAATGGAATTTCGGGATGTGGGAAAGGACCACTTGCTGTTTCTCTCTCTCTCTCTCTCTCTCTCTCTCTCTCTCTCTGTGTGTGTGTGTGTGTGTGTGTCTGACATAGAGCACTTAAAATGTTAGTTTGAGTGTGGGAAGATGACATCTGTTTTAAAAGACTACTGACTAACATTCCTTTAATAAGTTTGCCACACATCTGGTTCATTTTATGCCAGTAAAGGTAATCTGAATGAGATGAACTATATTAAAAAAGTGCCTAATTTCTCAGGAGTAGGTTGTCATGCTGTAGTATTAATGTTGTTAATTTAGACCACATCACTGTGAAGACTTTCTGTTTGAAAGAACATTTCCATGTTGTGTCTTATTTGGGATGATTAAATAACGAAATTCATTCTATATATGTTTTTTTTTTACTTTTACTTGATTCGTTGTTCCCATATCTCAACAATTTGTTATGGTTTGTGTTTGTACTGTGGGCTGATTTTAAATAAAGTCTTTAACTTAAGTGAGTAAATTTGGCTATTGTTAATACGCGTTATGGTTTGCGTGTAACGTTTTTATGACGGTAAGAATAGTTGGTCATTTAATAAATAGTAAAAAATTATTTGTCATTGTGAATAATTAACTTGTTAAAGAGTGAATGGGTTTTATGACCGCTGTTGATAAACCTGGCGGCCACGTGTATCACCGTCTCATTCATTGAGAATTACTATCAACATAAAACCATAAAAGTCACTCTATACTGACAGCTATGTTTAGCGTCCTTATTGTTTTCATATAGAAAAGTTTATAAAGCTCCTAACTTTTTTGCAGACTGCAATCAAAACATTTCTGAATGGCTGATGATTGTGGGAATTGTAGTTCTCAATTTTACGTCACTCGCAGAAGCCTTCAGTCGGAGTCATATAGTGAACTGCATTGCCCGTAGTTCTCTGCTGCCGTGTGAGCCGTAGAGGAGGAGCGTGCCGGGTTTGCAAGCAGTTACCGATGGGAAGATGGTGGAATCTGGAGCCGCAACGTGCACGATACTCCGTCCGAAACATTTCCAAAAACATTTCCCATCACAACCTGGCATTAGATATCGGTTACCTGGGGACAACCATAGATAATAAATACTAAAACTAAGACTGAATTCTAAGTATTTTGATTTTGGTACGCGGAGCACCTTACATTGGTGGTGCCTGAAGCGTGGGGCCAAACTGCACACATCACAGTATTTTGATACTCTGGGAAGGATTTCTCGGCTGGGATTGTTCATAAACTGTTAACTGCTTACAGCTTCTTATTCTTTATAATCGGTGTCGGTGTTTTGGAGCGGCTGTCAGAATGCCACGAAGCAAAAAGGGGAAACGTGGTGGGAACAGTTCGAGTAAGGGTGAGTTTAACACCTCCTGCTCTCACAACCTACATAAACATGGTCACACGACAAAGTATCACCGAGCAATATTTTGTCTTTTCTTCCAGGAACATGTACTTGCATAATTGCAAATACTTTTTTCGTAGAATTGGTCTTTAAACTATTGTTTTTTTTAAACCATCAGTGAAGTATTTTTTCATTGTAATCATAAACCTTACTAAATTATGGTATATTTATGCAAAAACAAATTAATTTAGCATTTAAAAACACGACTACACACCATGCTTCTTTGGGTGACAAATTGACCAGCTGGAAACTATTTTTTAATTTTTTTAATTTCCTTTCTAAGTTTAAGCAAACAAGATTGAAACGATGAGGTATATTCTTTATTGTGGTTTGTTTTCATGCATTACAGCTTTGATCTGGTCTTGCTGATGTGGCTTGCAACCATTTCAGCACCATAGTTAGCCTTTCAAGCGCCAGTCCTCTAAAAACTTTAATTGTGCATAAGCAAAATATTTAACAATGACTATTTTAGAAACTGTGTTTGCCCTTTGCATCTGCAGTAAGGATAGCAGTAAAGTGATTGACTGTCAGGGTTATTCAGTCTGCAGCATGACAGGTGAAGCTCATGCCTGCTCGTGTATATTTAGCTCATGTGTCACGGAGCCGCGAAAACCGGGCCTTACCGCACTACTCACGCGAGCTGTAAGATTAGATTATTTATAAGTTATTGATTAAACTTTCAACCATTTGTATTAATGCGAAGACTGAAAAAAAAGAATAAAAAAGTTTTTGATTAGTTCACGCAGAGCCGCGTTCACGTGCAGCGTCAGCATGCATTCCTCGTGCATGTGTACCGCCAGTCAAACCAGATCCGCGTCATCGCGTAAATGCAAGCATGGCAAAAAACGTAGCTCTTTTGTGACAGGACTGACTTAACGCGAGTGCTGAAGAGTTAAAAAAACGGTTTAAACCAGCCTACGATGGTTTGCTGGTCTTAACTGGTTTCACAGCTGAGGGTTTGCAATTACCTTACGGTTTGGTCAGTTACCTGGATACGCGGTCATATTGGCGATAATCTGATGTAAACAACAGCATAGATTGCACGGTTAATGCACTACTGAATACATTGTTCTGCTAATTTATGCTGTCTATTAAATTGTATATTGTAATATTAAACCACAGAAAAAAACCTGTGGAAGTTGCTAAATCATATAGTTAAAGTTAAAGGAGAAGTTCACTTCCAGAACAAAATTTTACAGATAATTTACTCACCCCTTGTCATCTAAGATGTTCATGTCTTTCTTTCTTCAGTCATGAAGAAATTGTTTTTTTTTTTAAATCCAGGAATGTTCTCCATATAGTGGACTTCTATGGTAGCTGTTAGTTTGAATTTCTTTTTTTTTCTTCTTCTTTTTTTTTTAACCTCAAACACTTGTCTTCTCTAGCTCTGCCTGAACTCTGTGTATTCCAGTTCATGACAGTTAGGGTATGTTGAAAAAACATTTTATCCTCCATCTTAAAAAACGTCCTACATCGCTGTTTTACCTTTTTTTGTAAAGGGTGTTTAACCCGTCCTTGCGCGTTCACTTTGTAAACAGTGGATCGGTACTTCTGCAGCGATGTAGGGCGTTTTTGAAGTTGATGATGAATGAGATAGGAGTTTTTTGACATACCCTAACTGTCATGAACCGGATAGATAGATAAGACCTTTTTTTGACTGGGATCATTAAGAGCCTTTTGAAGCTGCATATTGGAAAGTTAAAACTTGTGGGCACCAATGAAGTTCACTACATGGAGAAAAATCCTAAAATGTTTGCCTTAACATAATTTCTGATGACTAAAGAAAGAAAGACATGAACATCTTGGATCACAAGGGGTGAGTACATTCTGTAAATTTTTGTTCTGGAAGTGAACTTCTCATTTAATAGGTGGTAAAGATATGTATGAGCAGTGTTCATGAAGATATTACCCTAATATTTCAACTACCGGACCGGAAGCTAATAGAACAAACATGTTGTCAAGATTTTTGCCCTGGAAATCCTGGTTCAATTTGGCCAACCACAAATGCCTTTAGTTCCTCAGACAGTTTTTTGCAGTCCTCTCCTTGATTTGTTATAACTTTTGGCAGTCTATAGTACTCCAAATATTTTTCCCGGTCTGACCAATTAGTACAGTCAAAATATGACGACAATTGACCATTTTTAGCAGCAGTAATCAGCAAAATATGCAAGTTTCGTTCGGTTATATTCAGTGCAACCAATATGGCCAATTGATGTCTGGTAAACTCCCGTTCTTACCAGTTAAAAAATTAACTGGTCCTGACTAAAACTAGCGGACCAGATCCTTGTTAGAAGACCAGCACTCCATTTTGTGTGTGGTTGTGTGTGTCCTCCACAGGAGGGTTGTCGTTTTAAAAGGTTTGGGAAATAATTTGAGGCAACTTTAGTGTGCAATAGTAGCTGATGATATCTTGTCGGCTAGCCTTATCCTACAGTTAAATATTTGAAATGTCAAACTGATCTCAGATAAGACCTGGTTTAATCTGTCTATTCCTCCTGTTCACTGTGACCAGGCTCACTTCGACAGGAAGTGCTTCAGCTGCAGTTGTCAAAGACTGCCCTGTCACGTACAGGTAGCATGACTTCATCTTAATTGTGACCTCATGCCTGTCACCCCATTAATGTTTAATAAGCTGCATGTAAATATCCATTCATGTGTGTTTGTTTACATCATCTCTCATTTGTCTAATGTCTTTCACGACTTGAGAACCAAAATGCCCCAGAAACATCTATCACTTCTGCTTTGTTGTGAAAGCAGGACAGTGTTTCTTAACATTTGTGGTCAAAAGTACATCCACAGTCCCATCAGTAAAGGTCAGCTACCTCTTCATTAGTACCAAACCAGAAATGTGTTCCTTATAACTTCTAATATATTGGAAAGCCTCTAATAATTATCTTTATTAGAGGGAGGCTGTTTTTGTTTTACCAAGTAGGTTTTTCTCTTTCATTGTTCTTTGACCAATCATAAAGAGAAACTAGGATGTTTAACAAAGGTAATTATTTGACCTTTTCATGGTGGAATTTAAATACTAAAGTCCCCCCTGCTGGTTGGGAATCACATGTGTCCAGTCTATTGCAGGTTCTGCTTCACTGAGGGATGAGGCTTCTGGACAGTACTGGAACTCAAGTCAAAATATTTGGACTAACTGTTTCTATCCACATTTGTCTCTGCAATGTTTGAGGCTACTGTGGATTGTCTCAGATTAGTTTTTCATAAATTCCTAACCATTCCAGTCTCCTCCTCCACATGGCATTCATCCTTTGCTGAATGCACTGCTGCTTCCCATCTCATCCCTGCTGATATGCCTTGTTATGCTGATGCTTGTATTGTAACGGCAGTTAGACTGCCATTTGAAAGTCTATTGGGATGTCACATTCATATTGATGAGATATTGATGAACTCCTAGTTTGAGTCATTTTATTTAAGTTCTATAATAGCCTTCTGACTTTATTCTGAGTGTTGTTTTGCTTAAATCTGCAAATCAGTGAACCAGCTGATTGATCAAGTTTCGACACTGAAGAATAGAGCAGTGACTCCCGAAGGTCCAGTTTTACCATCACATTTAAAAAATATACACTACTAGTCAGGATTTTTAATGTTTATTTTTAAAGCCTTTTCTGCTCACCAAGCCTGCATTTATTTGATCCAAAGTATAGCAAAAACAGTCAAATTTTGAAAAAATTTTACTCTTAAAAATAACTGTTTTCCATTGGAATCTATTTTAAAAAGTAATTTATTACTGTGATCAAAGCTAAATTTTCAGCATCATTACTCCAGTCTTCAGTGTCACACAATGCCGATTTGCTGTTTCAAGAAACATTTTTTATTATTATCAATTTTTTTTAAGGATTCTTTGATGAATGGAAAGATCCAAAGATCAGCGTTTATCTGAAATAAAAAGCTTTTGTAACAGTATACACTTTACTGTCCAAGAGCTTGGAGTCAATATAATTCTTTTTCATTTTTTGGGGGAAATTAATTATAGAAATTAATACTTTTATTTAGCAAGAATGCTTTAAAGGTTATAAAGACATTTGTAATGTTAGAAAAAAAAATCAGATAAATGCTGTTCTACTGAACTTTCTATTCATCAGCTTTGAAATCACAGGAATAAATGTATATTTTAGAACATATTCAAATACGAAACGGTTATTTTAAATAGAACAAATATTTAAAAAGTGTACTGTTTTTGCTGTACTTTGGATCAAATAAATGCAGGCTTGGTGAGCAGAAGAGACTACTTAAAAAAAAAACATTTGACCGGTAGTGTGTTAAAATAGACTATTTGCACTATTTGTGCTGTATTTGTGATCAAATAAATGTGGCCTTGGTGAGACTTATTTAAAAGCAAAAACCAACCCCAAATATTTGAACAGTAGTGTATTACGTAAATTAATCAGACCAGCTTGCAAATGAGTCACATCTTTACTGAAATCCTCTCAAGGAAATCAGCCTGATCAAGTTAAATCATGATTACATTAAACTTATCATTTTAGACAATATCTAGTAAGGCTGTTTGAACTATAAGTAAGTATAGTGTAATAGTTTCAAGAGGTTTGATTGAATCTTTTCAAGAGGATGAACTGCATGACCTGTCTTTCAAAGATTTTACCTGATCACTGAAGAGATCGGAGTCAGTAGGTTCATGATCCAAAGTGGATCAGTGCAGAGAAAAAGTGATTGAGTCTCAGAGGATATTTCTCCACTTTAATCTGTCTTCCTGGTTTTAATGATCAAAATTGTTTTATTTACTACATTTAAATTTTTAAACATTGCATTTTAAGTTTGCAAATCCTCATGTTTCTTTTACTGACGCTTTCATGTTAAACTAAAAGTCTGCTGGTACTTCAGAGGGAAACAGGTGGGCCTTTGTGTGTGTGTGTGTGTGTGTGTGTGTGTGTGTGTGTGTGTGTGTGTGTGTGTGTGTGTGTGTGTGTGTGTGTGTGTGTGTGTGTGTGTGTGTGTGTGTGTGTGTGTATATATGTGTTTGAAAGAGGCCACACTGAACTTTGACCCAAATCAGAACTGTTTCTAGGTTGTTGGTTTGCTGAGAAGTGTATATGTATAGAGCAGGGGTGGGGAACATTGATCCTCGAGGGCCAGTGTCCCTGCAGAGTTTAGCTCCAACCCTGAGAAAAAAATACCAACTTGTATTCTGAAGACCTTGATTAGCTTGTTCAGTGTTTGATTAGTATTGGAGCTAAACTCTGCAGGGACACCGGCCCTTGAGGAACAAGGTTCCCCACCCGTGGTATAGAGTGAAAGAAGTTTTCATTTGGTTTTCTCTACAGTCTCTACACACTTTGTTGAAGTTCAAGTTAAAGTCAATAGGTGAATAAAACTAAGGACACAGACCAGTTTTGCAATCCTGAATGTGAAGCTGTTTTCTCTGAGCACTGACGTTAATGTTCTGGCTTTGTACAAGCAGAGGGTTTAGGTTTAGGTACATTAACTTTGTGGACACTTGAAACACATGGTTGCATGATGACACATCCATCCGCCTAACCTACAACCATTCCCATCTATCTTCTCCACCCTTATTTAATTAAGCATTTAAAAACAATATTCATTGTCTATTTCTCTCTCATCATGTCTCACTCTCACTGTTTTAGGGAAAAATGGGGTGAGAGGCGAGTCTGGTGTGAGTGATGATGATTTAGCGTCAGATGTTCTCAGTCACTACAGCAGCGCCAGTGAGAGCGCGTCAGTCATTGAGGAGGGCACAGGTAAACACAATTAAAAAGCAGAGATGTGCAAATCACATTATGCATGCACAAACCTTATCACAATTGCATATTGCCAGTAGCATACAAATACAAAAAACATCCACACATTAACTCCCTAAACTGTGCAGGTGAGGTGGTAGATGAACAAACAGCTCAGGATGAAACAGAGGACAAACTGAAGCAATGCATCGACAATCTGATGGACAAAAGGTATCAATACGCTGACAGTGAGCAATGCATAAGCATAGTTACTGTAAACTAAATAAGCTTTGGAGCTGTTTCACTCTCGTCTTTTGTGTTTTTCAGTGCTAAGACCCGTCTGGCTGCACTAGAGAGTCTGCGCTTGGCATTTTCTTCAAGAGTCCTGTATGAGTTCCTGTTGGAGAGACGTTTCACCATCAGTGACTGTCTGGAAAGGAGCTTGAGGAAAGGTGGGAATTAGGACTTAATTTTTGTGTTCACACACACTCAAGTTGAAGTCAATGGGACACTCTTTAGATTTTTAAAACTAAGGGCATAGAGACTGTTTTTGCAGTCTTGCATGTGTGTTTGTTTTCTCTGAGCACTGAAGTGAATTTTCGGGCTTTATACAGAGAGAGATAGTTATTAATTGTTAGTTAATTTTGTTTTTAAGATAAGTAATCTATACATGTAAGAAACCAAGTACAAGCACTGCAAGTATAAAGTATTTATATAATTTTGATATTATATATTTTTCATCTCCCCTCTTTCTTATAGTGCTTGTACATAGTTTCTAAATGTTATTTATTCACAATTAATAACTATTTATTATTATTCAACTTTATTATTGTTTTTTTTTTTTATTATTATAATTAAAATGAGAAAAATTAACAAATAAAAACTAAGAAATGCAAAACATAAGTAAACATGAGTTTTGATTTAAAGACAAACTAGTCTACATGCTCCTAGACTCTACAGCTATCAGAAAGTTATTACTGCAAACTGTAAATTTATCATCTATGAAGTGCAAAAAATAAAACTTGATTTAATTCTGTGGGCTGAAGTAAATGTTGCATTATATCCAATTACTTTATTTTAAAATAATTGACCAGTCAGTATATGGGCTATTCTACAGAATTGGTCCAAAGTCGGAATTGGAAACTTCTTGGAAAAAAATGTCTTTTTGTATGCAAATTGTACAATATCCAAGATACACATTTTTTTATAGGAATATTTGTCCTCTCCCCAAATTTCTCACTACCGAAACACAATAATAGTAATTTAATTAGAAGGTTATTAGAAGGTATTATTCAAAGTTATAGATTCATTAGTTTGAATATACATTGAACATAACATCTTAGTTGATAATTAAATATACTTTATTTTTGACAGAAACATACCATGTTTCGGTTTTCATACTTTTGAACAAATTTACCTCAAAACGATGGGACATATCTACTTGCGCAATGCAGCTTTGAGAGAGGGGGACACAGCAATATTTTCTGATCATAAATTTAGGGGTGTAGTTAAATTCAGTCTCAGCCAATGGACTAAAACATACGCAGTTTCGGTAGTGACACACAAATGCAGACACATTTTTTAAGTTTTCTCATTTAAAAAGATCAAAAGAATCAAAAATATATTTTTAAAAATAATGGGCAAAAAAGCTCAAATTATTTCAATATCATTATCAAGTTGAAATTTAGGGGTTAGGGTTCAGTACAGCCACCTCCTAGTTAAAAGTACTTAGTAAATTATGATTTTAAATATATTAAGCTTACTAATATTTTAAATATTATTGTGGGTTTTAATAGATAATAGAAGGATCGTAGGAAACATCTAATATTTGAATACTTAAATGCTTTTTAAATGTCTTTTTTGGTTGAGGGATTTTATTAGTATTTTTTATTGTATGAAAATTCACTTATTTTATTTTGTTATAACATGTTGAGAAATCCCAGGATGTAGATATGTTATTTGTGGTTTCTCTTACATTGCAAATGAATTGGGTTTATTGACTTGATCAAGTGTCTTTCTCTGTAGGTGGAGGAGAGGAGCAGGCCGCTGCTGCTACAGTGTGCGCTCTCTTGTGCGTTCAGCTCGGGGGCGGAGTTGAAGGTGAGGAGGGCTTCAAGATGTTCCGCCCTGTCCTCAGCACCATACTGATTGACAGCTGTGCCAGCCTGTCAGCTCGACAGAGTGTGAGTGGTGCCTCAAAATATGTCTATAAACATTTATTATATTTCTTACGTTTTTATTACATTACATTAAAATTTAAAATGGTAATGTTTACTTAAATCTCCACCTTTCGTCAGTGTGCTCGAGCTCTGGGTATGTGCTGCTATGTGTCTGCCTCAGATGATGCAGAGGTATGATCAGATTTTGTAAAATGCATATGAATATTTATATATGTTTGCAGAAGTATCATCTGTTATTTCCTCCTGTCTTTTTTAGGATCTGCTAAAATCTCTTGGACATTTGGAGAGTGTGTTTGTGGGTGCATATCCCCTGGGCGACGGCAGTCTGCCCTCTGTCAAAGCCGGGATCCCTGCACTTCACAGCACTGCCCTGCAGTCTTGGGCTCTGCTCTGCACCCTCTGCCCTGCGTCACGCATTGACACCATTCTCAACCAGTGAGTTTGAATTGCAAGAAAATCTTTGCACAAGCTTAACAACCAGCCTTTTTGTTACAAATCGAAGAAATTAAACCCTACTAAAAACTCCACATCTAAAAAAGTACAGGAAGTGTAGGTGCATAAGCCACAATAGGCAAAAATGGCCTACACACTATAAAGGTGATAAAGGAAAAAGCAAATCAAAGATAAATGCATCTTTGCTGAGAAACGGCAAACGTTTCAGCTACAGTATTTGTTTTGATATGTGATGTTTGTGCACACAAATCTACCTATATCTCCTTGCTGAACATAAATAACAAAAATAACTTCAGCAACAAAGAAAACCCTGCTTTTTATATGCTCTCATTATTTCTTATATCCCTCCTTGTTCCAGCTTATACTACTGTCCTATAACACTGTTCTATAACTGTATTACAACTGTATTACTCGCACCTCTCATGTTATTACTTCCTTAAAGAGATAGTTCACCCACAAATGTAAATTAATTTACTCACCCTAATGTCATCCTAGGTGTATATTTCTTCTTTCAGACGAATACAATCTGAGTTATATTAAAAAATGTACTGGCTCTTCCAAGCTTTATAATGGTAGTGAATGGCTGTTGAGATTCAATAGTTCAATAGAAGTCCAAAAAAGTGCGTCCATCTAGGGCTGGGCGGTATACCTTTTCATACCGAATACCGGTGTTTTTTTTTTTTTTAATGATATTCATTTTTCATATACCCCAATACCGGTGAGTGTGTGCGTACAAAGCGCTGGGAATACGTATGTTGACGCAAACAGAACCCGCAGCTTGCACGTGCTTGTCTGAAGCAACACATCTGAGGTGTGGACGTATTTCAGTATATCTGAGAAAGACCCAGGGTTAGCGATTTGCAAAACTTGTAATGCCGAAATTTCAAGAGGGGGTGTGTCTGCAGAGATGAGAGCAGAGATCGGCGCATTGTGCGCAGACAGATGTAGCTTTCAGTGAGAGAAAAACAATGGCTTTACGTTGGTGTTACGTCGCAATATTTTAAAGATATGTCTTTTCTATATACTGTATTTTTATTAATATTTATGCTTTAAAGCCAATGGATATCACACAAGCAACGTGGAAACTGATCGATATGTCAAAGTGAAAGTAAAAACTGACTTTCAGCATCTGATGTGCATTCTTTCAGACAATGAGAGACGATTATACTTCATATGCTGATATTAATTTAGTCCCTTAATATTTTTCTTGTGCCCCGAACATGGTGGGAAAAATAAATAAAAAAGAAAATATTTTGTGTAAGGTTTGTTTTTGAAAGTCTTAAATAAAGCTCTTAATTTTCATTGATGACTGCAGTGTTATTAGGGGGTTATGAAAGTCATAATTATGATTTCAGGTGGTCTAAAATGTGGGGACTGAAAGACAAGAATTGCGATGAAACTTCAAAAGGCTATCCATTGAATAAATATGAGCGCTGCACGTTTCAAAATCATTTGTTGCGCTACTTTGTATACTACCATTCTGACAGCGCCTCCTGCTGGAAGAGAAACGCGTAGACTTGTAAATGTGAACTTGTGAAGAATGCACAATAAAGTGTTGTGTATTTTGACTGCAAATCATGAATTCTGATTTCTTCACCTCATTACAATTATGAGTGCCACTGTCACTTCTTTGTGAACAGCAGCATTTTGTGAGACCAATCAAACCTGGGTTAATACTAGTCCGGTCAATGTAAGCCAATATACTGCAGTAATTATTCTCTAATTTATTAGGAAATGTGGTTAACACCTAGTCATGCATGGAAAAAAAAATACCGTCATATACCGTGATACTGTATAATTTTGAAAAATACCGTGATATAAATTTTTGGTCATACCGCCCAGCTCTACGTCCATCCATCATAAAAGGTATTCCATGCAGCTCTGAGGGCTTAAAAAAAGGCCTTCTGAAGCGAATCATTGCATTTGTGTAAGAAAAATCCATATTTAAAACTTTATAAACAATAATCTCTAGCTTCCACTAATTGTTGTGTGCAGAGTACTTTTTATGATTTATGCATTTTTATTGGACTTTAATTAATCCAACTTTATCTTAAACCCGATTCACTGCCATTATAAAGATTGGAAGAACCAGGACATTTTTAAATATAACTCCAGTTGTGTTCATCTAAAAGAAGAAAGTCATATACACCTAGAATGGCTTGAGAGTGAGTAAATAATGGGGTAATTTTATTTTTAATTTTTTTTAGTGAAATATCCCTTTTAAGATTAATCGCTTTTAGTATTTGTAAGTTGATTTGGTTGAGTATCTGCTAAAGAAATAAATGTAAATATGACCTTCCCTTTTATAATTAGCCCCTGAAGAAGGTCATGTTTGCCATTCCTCTGTAAAACTGTCGTTATTTCTTCACATTTACTCTTTTCCTTGCCCTTTTCACCTTTATAGTGTGTGGGTTTTTTTTTGCAACTTTTTGCCTTTGTTGTTACAAAGCCACATTCCAAAACAGTTCTGATATCTGAGCCACAGTGAATACAGAAGACATTCTTATATTTTATGTAATGCTTTTATTAGTGCGAGAGAAAAGCCATGTGACAACACCCAGATTGAATAGATAGACTTATTTGTCTGTAATATGATCTTTCTCTTTGTGTCTTTTAGCCACTTGCCACGTCTACATGCATGTTTAGAAAGCAGCGAGGTGAACTTCAGGATTGCTGTGGGAGAGACCATTGCTCTTCTGTATGAACTGGGGCGGGACATCGATCAGGTGTGTATTGTGTAATGCTAAATAGGTTTGAGTGTCAGGGAGATGGCAGTGTACTTAATGTGTGTTGTGTTGCAGGAGTTTGAGTATGAGGACTCTGATGCATTGTGTGACAGTCTAAAGAACTTAGCTACTGATGGAAATAAACATCGTGCTAAAAATGACCGCAGGAAACAGCGCTCAATCTTCAGAGAGGTGCTGCACTACATTGAGGTGAAAAGAGAACCACAACTCGTACCTTTTTGTTCATAAATAACATGTCAGTTAATTACATCCATATATTTTATGGCCAGAATTGATCCAAGACTGTCTTAGATTAGATTAGGTTTCAAAATGTACAGGCATCAGACCAAACATTCCCTCCTGTTTTCAGAATGAAGATTTCACAGAGGAAAAGGTCCAGTTTGGGATTGAGACCATATACATTGATGGATGGATGCGCCGCAGAATATATGATGCCTGTAAGGAAGTGCTTGAGTCTGGAGTCAGACACCACCTACAGGTGAGGAGGACCAGTTGCAGCTCCTTGTTGGCATCATGCTTGGCATAAAAAAACCTGTGTAGTACTAGAGAATGGAGCCTGACCGATATGGGTTTTTTGAGGCCGATACCGATATTATGGAGTAAAATAAGACAAATACCGATATATCGGCCGATATTTTTTGTGTATTTTATAGTACATAGGCTAGAATACAGTATATACATAAAATATATATAGAAACACTTTTTTAGCAAATGTGGTGATCAAACAAACGTATGTTATGGAGGCAGGGAATTTAACAAACTTTATTATCCAAAATGAGCCTGACATCAGTGCACTTAACAGTACACTTCACATCACTTATTATAAATAACCTTTAAAACACAAATAGAACTATAACTAAATGAGTACACCCCCTCTAAAACTTAACAAATTCAGCAATTACTCTTTACTTGCATATTAGGGTTCTTTGGAGAAATAATGTTCCAAAAACTTGATCAATTACCAGAGAAGAATGTCAAAATTATTCAGCAAAATAAGATTTTCTTATCAAAGTGATACAACGTTGTGTTGCAAAAAAGAGTACACTCTCCTGAAAGTTACTTAAAAAAAGGTGTATAGGTTTAAGGCTATGATCAACAGGTAAGTATATTGAACCAAAACATTTACAGACAAGTAATTTCCTGACAATTAAAAGTGTTATATCGCTCCACTGAATCATACTCAGACTTAATGCTGGCAGCAATGGAACCACTTGGAAGAGATCTGTCAGGTGACTTATTTCTTAGCATTAAAGAGGACAGTGGTACAAATTATTGTTTTAAGTGTGAACATATAGCAGCAGTAGCACCGACATTCAAAAATAATGGACTTGTGAAGGCTCCTAAAATAATAAGGTCTTCACTCTAAGTTTTCATTTAGTGATGAGTGAATTTTTGCTAGGAAAAGAGTGCGAGAAATACCATGCAAGTGTCTCAGAGCTGGCAAAAGCTATGAAAAGAGTGACACTTTATCTTACAGAGTACGACGCAGCCTGCAGAAGTGACATGCATGGTTGTTGTCACCGCTAGAATTACCCACTGTAGCCAGAGCACAATAAACTCATTTAACCCTTTTCCAAGGCCCATATTTACAAAATATAGACTTCTGGGAATCCAAACTCTGATCTCAAGAGACAAAGTCAAATCATTTCGGATCCAGAAGCATCTGAAATGTTCTGGTGTTGCTAAAGGAGGAGTACAGTGAGAAGTGCCTGGTACCCACAGTGACATTCAGTGGTAGTAAAGCTCTTATATAGGGATGTATGAGGGAGTTGTGTATATTAATGCTGTCATGAATTCACACACCACTGTGATGAATGATACCCTCCCCTCATTCCCTGAATTATTGGCCATTTTCTCAGCATGACAATGAAGGTATTCATTCTCCCAAGGTGAAAATCCTTCAGTGGACATGTATTTCACTCAATCTTTACACTCTTGATTAGCTGTGGGGGATTCTGTAGAGACGAGCTGAGCAACACTCCCCATTAAACACCAGGGCATTTAAGGAGGTCGTCCTCCAGGACTTAAAGGTGCCATAGAATGCATTTATACAATATTTTTAAATCGTTCTCTGATATCTACATAGAAGGTATATGGCATAGGAAAGTGCAAAAAATCTCCAGAATGGTTTTACAGGTCCATTTACAACCCTAGGATTTGCCCCTAGAATGACATGCTCTGTTATTTGGAAGCTTCATGAATATTAATGAGCTCTGCTCTGATTGGCTGTTTCACAGAGCTCAATAGTTTGCAGATGGATAAAAATATATATGTACTTAGGAGCTCTAGCCGCTTTTAATATGTGGTTTGTTGAATCTGCCGTTTTGAATCACGGATATATTAGTGTGATTACTGTGATGCATGTGCTCTGTGCTTCTTACCACACAAGCTGAGCTGCTCCTCAGTGATTCTCAAGATCTGAAAATCATTCGCCATCATCAACGCAGTTATTTCTCCATCATTCACCATCATCAGCGCAGTCCTCTCTGTTTATGTAGTAAGTGAAATCCTATGTATAGCAATGTAACAGGCTAGCGCTAGCATTAAGCTAGCCGTGTCCCTTGAGTGACTCACCTTGTTTAACTGATGTGCTGATGATTGGGCGATGCAAATGTTGGAGGCGTAACTATTAACGATCTCGGGGATGTTGCGTAACAGTCTGTTATGTTGGATTTGAGCTATTTTTCGGTGGTCTTTTGCAAATACTAGATTTATATAAGAAGGAGGAAACGATGGTGTTTGAGACTCATGGTATGTCATGTCCATGTACCGAACTGTTAATATTTAACTATGCCAAGGTAAATTCAGTTTTCCATTCTATGGCACCTTTAAACAGGACAGATGCAACCTGGGTTGCCATTAACAAACAATGGAGTGTACTCTGCTGGACAAACTAAGTAATTACACCATTTAGAAGCATTTCTTCTGCGTAATGGCGGCGCTAATCGTTTACTCAGGAAAAAAGGTCTATGCTCTGGAAAAAAAAAAGTAATATCAGTGCCATATTCGCAGATACCGATATATCTGCGACAGGTTCATATTGGCTGTTAATATCGGCAAAAGGATATATCGGTCGGGCTCTACTTTAAAGTCGTCTTAAGGCTCTCATTGAGGTTTTTTTTTTTTTTTTTTAGCTCCCCGTACAGGCCCCAGCCCCCATATTTGAGAACCACTGTTCTGTAGTTTTGGTTATAATGAGTTTTTGTGTCTGTTTGTGTAGTTTAATCCTTTGTTGAGGGATATTTTTGGACTTGGACCTCCTCTCATCTTGGATGCGTCGGTCAAAGCCACTAGGATCTCCCGCACAGAGAGGGTAATGTTAAACCTTTTTGCTTATAAATGTTATAAATGACAAAAAGTGACACTGACATAACAAGAAGCCTTAGTTTTCAGGGTGAAGTCAGATTCAATTGATTGTGTACCGTCTGCCTATTTTTTCGTTAAGGTTTTGTGTATATGTTTATCTAACTTTGGTTTGTCTCCGCAGCATCTGTTTAACTCTGCTGCTTTCAAAGCTCGGACTAAATTAAGGAACAAAGTGAGGGACAAACGTGCCGACGTGATGTAAGGATGAAGGCGACAAAGAGAAACACTACATCCTTAAAATCCCCGCGGCTCACTTGAAATTATAGTTTGACATACTGCCAAGCCAGAGACTTGACATTGGACATGCGTGAATGTCGGATTGTGTGTGAGTGTGAAAGGCTGGGTGTGTGCACGTGTGTATGCGGTGTTGTGTTTTTATTTAACATCACAGTGTGAAATCTAGGAATCCTACAATTAAACCAACATGAAATATTGTATCTTTATAACAACCTCTTGTAAGACTGTATTCAGCTTTTCTGTTGAAACCTGTTTTACCACCTCAAGTGTTTTTTTTTTTGGGAAAAAAGAGAATTTTTATCATTGAAACATCAACTTTTTACAGCTCTGCTACAAAAAGGCCAAGAAATAATAATTCTTTGTAGTTTTTCTATATGCATTTTATAAATGGATTATGCTGATGCACCTATGATCTTATGATGCAAACAAATGAAAATACATTTTGACTGCAGGTTGCCAGAGTTCGTTTAGACAGTTTTGTTAAACCTCTCTCACTGCCACTAACTCAACCATGTTTTACATCTTAATTCTACTCATCTTCTGAAAAAGTTTTTTTTTTTTTTTGGTTCATTGTGATGCAGTCAAATACATCCTTGTACCCTTCCCCTTTAGATCATGCTTTCAACATTTCTTAAGAATTTCTTTCAAAATATTAAAAACCACCTTGTCATAAATTTTATTTGAAGCAAATGTACTGTATGCAGCAGGATTTTGGAAAAGAAAAATAAATTATGTAATTATCCTAAACAGAGTTGGAAGTCTTTTTGACAGACACAAATGTATTTGTAGTAAGGTATGGCTTTCGTTAAAAACAAATTATGATGAAAATTGTGTGATGACTAGAACTGCACTGTAAATCTTTTCAGCCTGAGAATTTGATTAAATATAATTCAAATGTGTTACATACTTTAATTGTTCGTTTGGAATTGTCATTTTAAATAACTATCATTAGAGGCACGCACTCTTGTTTTGTAACTCTTATTTTGAAAAGCTTCCTACACGTCTCGTGCATGGGTGGTCTCGCGAGACTTTAGACCAAACAGACTCATGTCAAGTTTGGCTAAAATGTTCAGCCATACAAGTCAACATACAGAGGTAATTTATAACATTTCTGCTTGCTTAACAATAAGGGCAGATCTTTCAGCTCACACTATGTAACGAATGAACACGCAAGGTTACAAAAATACAGAGTTTATAACGCTACAGGTGAGTGACAGTTTGATGCAGCGTCAAGACGTGACCAGCTGCAGACCTGCTAATCGGCCCGTGGCTGGAGGAGTCCGCCAATGGATCAGCTGTTATTTCAGAGTGTTTGTTTTGTAAAGGATTTATTGTCCCTCTCCCGTGTTATATTTTGGGCCTGTACGATTTTTGACTTTGAAATCCCTTATTTGAATGCTGAGTTAGATAGGATTTGGTGTAGGCAAATGTAATTTTGTCATACTTTTTCTTTTTTTTAATTTCATAGAGGTAAGAAGTAAGATTTTCATGTACAAAGCACTTCATCAGGAGTCAAATTAAGGTGTTTGGTGTGTTAACGACGTTCCTTTATATTTCATAGCTACACAAAACTATTTTGCGAGGAGAGGAGCAGCCGGCTCTCCAGAGATGTGAGGACTGTTGTTCCTTGTACCACTGTCCTTTCTGTGGGCCTGAGATGTTCAAACCCACCATCAAAAGCAAATGTTTGAAACATTTACAGGGTCACAGAAGAAGAGCAATACGACACAAGGGCAAGTAACATTACTGTATATATTTTACTTGAAAGTGTTCCAGGTAAATAAGTCATGAAGTTCCTTCAAGTATTAAAATTCACTAAAGCATAGAATTTTATAGAAGCATAATTAAATCTTGTGACTTGTGTCTGCTTTTTTTCTCACTAGAGTTCTTCATTTTCAAATGTCATTTAAAGTGCCGAACTGCTCCACACTTTCACTGTGTCAGCTGCACGTCCACTTTTATGAGGAAAGATGGTTTTCTAAAACACCTGGCCATGTGCGAGAGCAAAAAAACAAAGGTAACGGTTGTGGAGTTGAAATCAGACGAGAGTTTACCTGCAGGAGATCTTCATCTGACTGCATCTGAGGCTGGAAGTACTGAGGAAATGTCTGTCAGTGAGGGAAACAAGAATCAGATAACTGAAGATGCTCAGAAAATCAGAAGAAAAGCAAACTTTGAGCAACACTTGTGTCCTAAAAGGGTAGGTTCCTTTTTCTTTTGTCATTATGAATCTATATGGACCATTCTATGGAACTGGTCCATACTGCTGTCCCACAACAAATCTTAGACGTTTCCTTCTATTATCATTTTAAACATAATATTTTAAATATTAGTAAGCTTAATATATACAGTCGTGGCCAAAAGTTTTGAGAATGACACAAATATTAGTTTTCACAAAGTTTGCTGCTAAACTGCTTTTAGATCTTTGTTTCAGTTGTTTCTGTGATGTACTGAAATATAATTACAAGCACTTCATATGTTTCAAAGGCTTTTATCGACAATTACATGACATTTATGCAAAGAGTCAGTATTTGCAGTGTTGGCCCTCTGCAATTCGACTGGGCATGCTCTCAATCAACTTCTGGGCCAAATCCTGACTGATAGCAACCCATTCTTTCATAATCACTTCTTGGAGTTTGTCAGAATTAGTGGGTTTTTGTTTGTCCACCCGCCTCTTGAGGATTGACCACAAGTTCTCAATGGGATTAAGATCTGGGGAGTTTCCAGGCCATGGACCCAACATTTCAACGTTTTGGTCCCCGAGCCACTTAGTTATCACTTTTGCCTTATGGCACGGTGCTCCATCGTGCTGGAAAATGCATTGTTCTTCACCAAACTGTTGTTGGATTGTTGGAAGAAGTTGCTGTTGGAGGGTATTTTGGTACCATTCTTTATTCATGGCTGTGTTTTTGGGCAAAATTGTGAGTGAGCCCACTCCCTTGGATGAGAAGCAACCCCACACATGAATGGTCTCAGGATGCTTTACTGTTGGCATGACACAGGACTGATGGTAGCGCTCACCTTTTCTTCTCCGGACAAGCTTTTTTCCAGATGCCCCAAACAATCGGAAAGAGGCTTCATCGGAGAATATGACTTTGCCCCAGTGCTCAGCAGTCCATTCGCCATACTTTTTGCAGAAGATCAATCTGTCCCTGATGTTTTTTTTTTTTTTGGAGAGAAGTGGCTTCTTTGCTGCCCTTCTTGACACCAGGCTATCTTCCAAAAGTCTTGGCCTCACTGTGCATGCAGATGCGCTCACACCTGCCTGCTGCCATTCCTGAGCAAGCTCTGCACTGGTGACACTCCGATCCCGCAGCTGAATCCTCTTTAAGAGACGATCCTGGTGCTTGCTGGACTTTCTTGGACGCCCCGAAGCCTTCTTAACAATGCAGTGGAAAGTTTTTTTTGGGATTAAGTTAATTTTCATGGCAACGAAGGACTATGCAATTCATCTGATCACTCTTCATAACATTCTGGAGTATATGCAAATTTCTATTATAAAAACTTAAGCAGCAACTTTTCCAATTTCCAATATTTATGTAATTCTCAAAACTTTTGGCCACGGCTGTAGATATATATAAAATTATCATTTATTGGTTACTTTCAGTTGGGAGGTGGCTGTCCTGAACCCTATTATTTAATTTTTATTTAATTTAATTATTGAATAATTTTTGTATTTTATTTACATTGTTGTTTTTAAAAGTATCTTTTTGATTCTTTTAAAAACCGAAGTTCAAACAAACATTTATTGTATATTTCTCTGTAAATTTTGAATCTAAAAAGTGTCCCGCATTTTCATGTCACTACTGAAACAGTCCATTGGCTGAGACTGATTTTAACAAAATTTTAAATAAATTAAATTTTAGTACACTTATTCAATTTTTTTTTTGTATTTGTATATTTTAGTAGTGTTTTAGTTTGCAAGTTAAAATTCTGTAATTTTCATGTGGGTGCTACCAAACCATTACTGTCACGACTGAAACGTGATGTTTTGTCAAATATAAAGTATACTGAATTATCAATGTATATTCAAACTAATGAATCCTTAACTTTGAAATCAGTATGATCAACTTTTTGCCTTTTACAAAGAACAATTGGATTCGAAATAGAAACAAATCTCATGAATCACACTTAAAATATTGTTAAAATTTAACCGTTATTGATTTACCTCTGAAAAAATTTTATAAAATAGCAAAAATATATATATTTACAATCTGGAATCTTAATAGGTAAATATAACCCTTCTAATTAAATTATATTTTACTGACAAATTTGGGGAGAGGACAAATATTTCAAAGCTTTCTGAAAATACAATATAAGAATTAGCTGCACAATTACTAGAATTGTGTACCTTGAATATTATATACATGTAGTACCTTGAATTATGTTATTTGCATAAATACAAATTGTTTGGAAAAAGACACACTATTTTAAGAAGTTTCTAACTCTGACTTTGGAATAATTTAGTAGACTGGCCCATATACACTACCAAACATTTGGGATCAGTAAGATTTTTAGATAATGCTGAATAAAAGATAATTTTATTCAGCCAGCAAAGATGCATTAAATTGACCAAAAGTGACAGTAAAGACATTTACAGTGTTTCGATAGATTAAAAATGCACTAAAATGAACCAACATATAAACAGCAGAAAATTGTCTATTTAAATGCTTTGTTGTGTCAAAATCTATGATAAGATGCGGAAATTGGTGTGAACATGCAAAACTCTTTTTTTGCTCTACTCTGTTGAAGGCTGTAAGTGAGGAGACAGTGAGCCACGGGCCCAGTGATTCAGAGATGGCAGACCAAGACTCCACAGGTTAGAGGAGGTCATTAAAACAGTTTTAAAGCATCTTTGATATTTTGATCAGATTTTAGAACACATATGTGACCCTGGACCACAAAACCAGCCATAAGCATCAGATTAAATACACCTGAAAGCTGAATAAGTAAGCTTTCCATTGAGGTATGGTTTGTTGGGATAGGACAATATTTGGCCGAGATACAACTGTTTGATCTGTAATCTAAGGGTGCAAAAAATCAAAATACTGATAAAATCGCCTTTAAAGTTGTCTAAACGAAGTTCTTAGCAATGCATATTACTAATAAAAAAATCTCTTTAATCTCAGGTGAAGGAGGGATTATGGAGGAGCAGGTGAGACCAGATGACCCATCTAAATCCCCAATGGATGAAGGAGATGCTTCAGTGGTAGATCTCTCTGTAGTGGATCACAATGTCACAGAGACCACCGCCTCAAATTCTGCTGCCAGTCTGCATCCTATAGAGGCTGATGTCACTATACAGACTTTAGTAAATGAGATGTTCTCTCAACACACACCTGTTGAAAGCACCATCCCGCAAAGATGCAGATCCGATGCACAAGATCTGTGTCCGTTCTGTGGTTTAATGCTGCACAGGAAGAATCTGCAGGTGCATTTAAGAAGGAAGCATCCAGATCAAGTTTCAAACCAGGAGAAACCCGTCTATGCTCAGCTGAAAAACCCAAAACAACAGAGGCTCCCTTTGAGACAACAACAGAAGGTGAGAGAAGTTCATCCTTTTGGAGGTTTTGCAGATTTGCTACTCCTTAGAGCAGGTTTTATGAGGGAACACACATGCATACATCTTGGAAATTTGGAAATTGTTGCATAAAGTCATTATATTTGTTTTCTCCCAGCTTTATACAATTCCAGTTGAACCACTGATGTCACATTATTTTATCAATGTCCTTACTACATTTCTGGGCCATAAAACTTTTCAGTAGTGTTGCTGTCTATGCAGGGTCAGAAAGCTCTCAGATTTGATCAAAAATATCTTAATTTGTGTTCTGAAGAAGAATGAGGGTCTTAGGGGTTTAGAATGACACCAGGGTGAATAATTAATGACAGAATTTTAATGTTTGGGTGAACTACCCTTTTAAACTACAGCCTTAAAAAGACAGTTCACCCAAAAAGAAAATTCAGTCATCACTTACTTACTTCCTTTTGCAAATTGCATGACTAATTTATTCTAGAGAACACAAAAGGTGATGTTTTGAAGAAGAGACCATCCAGGATATTGTTTAAAATTTCTCCAAAAGAAAGAAATTCATAGAGGTTTTTAATGAGGGGGAGTGAATGACATTTTTGTGGGGAAACCAGTTCCTTTAACATTCTTGCCTTGTCTCTGAAATTCCTTCTATACATATTTAAATAGTAGAAAAATTATAAAAATCATTTTAGATAATAATCCTACATCATTTTAATGTAAAGAGACATAATAACAGAAGCGTTGTAGATGTTCTTCATACACCCAAAAGGGAATCACAATATCTTAAAACTGACGGGAAATGAAAAGGCATCTTTAGGTGATGTTATATTCAGCAAAGCTAATATTTTGCAGATGATACTATAGAATGTGTTATTATGCGTAAACGCAACAGTTATTGAGAAATGTCACAGAAAAAAATAAACACCAATGTGTCGAAAGTGTAATGAACAAACCGAACACCCCCCTCAGAGCTCGCAGAATGGATGCGTCCGCACCGAAAGCGCTTTGTCCGGGGTTGAAACATCGGCTCTCACCGACACTCCAGCGATTTTTACCGATCACACTCTTCTCTCACGACACTCCACTTCAGTTCACTGGACAGGCGTGGATTATTTTTGTTGACATGCGTTGCGGTGAAGTCTATGTTGTTGTTTTTTTAACCAGATTTAATTTGCGCCCTTCTGACCCACATCTATTTTAAGGTGCAAACGTAAACGGTGCTACTTTTTAACGTCTGGACCCTTACATTCATTAACGTGTTGCCTTATTATTGATAGAATACATATATTTAATGAGCTCACTGGAAGCGTAATTTCGTTATCAAAGCGTTATAAAAACCAGTGAGATAAAATGGGTTATTTCATATCGCTGTGGGACTAGTAGCCATTTGTAAATTAACGTTACTTGCTTTGCCTACAACAAAGTTTTTGAATACTGCTGTACACTAGTCTGTAGTACGCGAGATAGCATGTATATAAGTTAATATGAGTCAATAGACTCTAAAGTGTTTAAAATAGGCTGTTTTACAGTGTGAGCCCACAAGAAAAGCCTGTTCATGTTTGTTTTCTGTTTATGTTGACTCATAGTTTTCTATGTTTGTGGTTTCAGATTGCAATGGAGAGTGAGATCAAAGATGTGTTCAGTCACTGTCTCAGGTTTCCAGTGCCTATTTCTGCCTCTGTGGTTGCTGATGAACCGGTGGACACTGCCAATGAAAAACGTTGTGTCACCGTATTGACCCGTAAGTTTAGTGGAGAGCTCTGTCATGTGGTTTTATGGTGTATTCATTATTTACAAATAAAGTCTTAATTGTGGTTGCTTTTTAACTCTCTTTCTCTGTAGGTTGGAGTCAATGTGATGTGGAGAGAGGGGTGAAACTGCGTTTCTCTCAGAGATGGACCCTACTGTGCAAACACGACACAGTTGAGCATGTGTTGCCGTCTGGAACAAGCTCACACACAGAGAAAGAGTATGAGATATATATAAACAATATGCAGATATTCATGTATCCTCAAGAGTTAAAAAGAAAACCTACAAGTAAACAAAGTGCCTATCATCAAAATGCATCTCTCACTTTCAGGTTGCTCAGCTGCCATTCTCCTTCTGGGACTCTTCAAGCTATCATCCGGGAGGAAGCAGGACATCAGTATGTGGAGGTAATGGCTAATATCTTTGACATGCAGATAATGAATTATTAAAGTATGATTCTTAATTCTCCTTTTTTTGGTAGGTTTGGGGCCAGAATGGCCTGGAGAAAAGTTTGGACCTTACAGCTCTGAATAAACATGGAAAAGTGTACGAAGATGGTAAGAAATGCTTTAGCTGTCTGTGTTATACACTAGGGGTTTCAAATCACCAGCTTTGTGATGGTTCCTTGTAGTAAATTGTAGTGTGCTTTTTTTTTTCAAAAACAAATAATACTTTTATTCAGCTAAGATGCATTAAATTGAACAAAATTGACAATAAAGAAAATAGTTTTTATTTCAAGTAAATGCTGTTCTTAAGAACTTTCTATTATCAAAACGTATCCGTTTCAACATGATTAATAGTAAGAAGAAATACTAAATCAGCATACAATATAAGAATGATTTTTAAAGGATCATGTGACACTTAACACTGAAAATGGCTGCTGAAAATCACAAGATAATTTTATATACAAGATTCATTGCATTCACCTTTACATATATTTATGTTACCAGAATAAGAGGGATCATGCAAAATGCATGTTATTTTTTTTTTTTAGTATTGACCTGAATAAGATATTTCACCTAAAATATAGTCCACAAGAGAAAATATTAGTTGAATTTATTCATTCAAACTTTTGAATTAGTTCAAAAGTTTACATACTTTTGATTTTTAATACTGTGCTGTTACCTGAATGATCCACGGCTGTATGTTTTTTAAACTGCCTGCTGTTCTTCAGAAAAATCCTTCAGGTCCCACAAATTCTTTGATTTTTCAGCATTTTTGTTTATCTGAACCTTTTCCAACAATGACTTCAATCTTTTCACACTGAGGACAACTGAGGGACTCATATGCAACTATTACAGAAAGTTCAAACGCTCATTGATGCTCCAGAAGGAAAAAAATATGCTTTAAGAGCAGGGGGTAAAAACATTTGAACAGAATGACAATGTGTACATTTTTCTTATTTTGCCTAAATAGCAAAATTTTCATTTAGTACTGCCCTTCAGAGGCTACAGAAGATAATTACATGTTTCCCAGAAGACAAAATAATTTAAATTACCTTGATTTTCAAATTCAAATGTCAATATCTTTTTGTGAAACATCATGCATTTTGTTAGCCTGACAAGCCAGACCCACATAAATGTAGGGTCTGGGCACTCTCCATAGACAGGGCTCAACCGGAGGGGTGGGATAAACGGTTGTCTTTCAAACTCCCTCTCCACGCAATAGGATAGCGCTACAACCAATCAGAGCAACGAAGAAGGTGACGTAGTCAGAGCGACGGAAAAGAGAGTTCCTTGCATGTGTGTTGTGGAAAAGTTTGATGAAGAGATGTGATAATAGAAAAAAATCCAGACCCTAATCTAATAAGATTATAGTTCACCCAAAAATGAAAATTTGATGTTTATCTGCTTACCCCCAGGGCATCCAAGATGTTGGTGACTTTGTTTCCTCAGCAGAACACAAACAAAGATTTTTAACGAAAACCAGTGCAGTCTGTCAGCCTTATAGTAAACAAACTTGCACAGACAAATCCAAATTACACCCTGCGACTCGTGACGATACATTGATGTCCTAAGACACGAAACGACCGGTTTTTGTGAGAAACTGAACAGTATTTATATAATTTTTTACCTTTGATACACAGCCACGTCCATCTGTCCTGAGCACGAGCTCATCATCCGGCTCGTGACATGTGAACGCGCTCTGGTGTAGTATACGCAAACACCGGAAGCGATCTGACGCATGAATACGACACTCATTGTTTCCACAGTGCACAGAGATTGTGGATATAGCGGCTATTCAAAATGGTAATTACTTGCGCTTATCCTGATTGTTTAAACCAATTTAAAGTTAAAAGATTACGTTTGCTTGTGCAAACTCATCCGGGACTTTTCACTGATTTCCCCTTCCGGTGTTTGCGTATTCTACGCCAGAGCGCGTTCACATGTCACAAGCCGGATGATAAGCTCGTGTTTATGACACGATGGACGTGGCTGTGTATCAAAGGTAAAAAAATGATATAAATATTGTTCAGTTTCTCACAAAAAACGATCGTTTCGTGTCTTAGGACATCAATGTATCGTCACAAGTCGCAGGGTGTAATTTGGATTTGTTTGTGCATGTTTTTGTTTACTTTTAAAGGTTTGGTGCCCATCCACGTCCATGATAAGGCTGGCAGACTGCACCGGTTTTCGTTAAAAATCTTTGTTTGTGTTTTTCTGAGGAAACAAAGTCACCTACATCTTGGATGCCCTGGGGGTAAGCAGATAAACATCACATTTTCATTTTTGGGTGAACTATCCATTTAAGTCCAAGTTGTGTAGCCTCTTTTAACTGGTCTTCCATAAGCGCTATCAGCGGTGAAACAACAATCACAAGCGGGTTGTGGCAGAGTCCCATGCGTTTTCACACCAGCGGAGCTAGCTAGTAGATCAAACTTTTGCCGTATCCGGTTGGCAAAACTCCAAATACATCCTTCTTTTGTAAGAACGACATAAGTGCAGTTTCTTGTTCTTTTCTCAGAGAAAAGCTTAACTTCAAGTCTTTCAGAGTGGCGGCCAAAGCCGATTCGAAAGAAAGTTGTTCGCTAGCAGCAGCCATCGCTCTATCTCTCACGCGTAATTCACGGAACCAGAGAATGTCTGACGGAACTTATGGTCGCAGGTCATCATGTTAAGCCCGCCCCCCGACTCGTGATTGGCCCGGTCGATTTTGGATTTTTAGAAATCTCAAGTGAACGGAGAGTAACTAGACTGCCCTTGGAAGCAAATGTAATTTGCTGCCGCTAGGGGTGCGTCTAGATTCTAGGCTAACATTTTGTATGATCCCTCTTATTTTGGTAAAATAATTTACATTTTGCTGATTCTGCAAGGTGTATGTAAAATGTGTACTTTTGACTTCAACTGTATTTAAAACATTTGTTATTTTAAATGGTACTAATAATGTTTCACAATAATAATTAGTTTTTATTGTATTTTTAAACAAAGAAATACAGCCTTGGTCAGCATGAGAGACTTCTTTCAAAAATATTTACAAGTGTTACCGTAAAGTGGTTTCTACAAACTCAAAGACACTGTACAATATCAGAAACATATATTTATTACAGCAATGGAGGGAAATGAAAGGAAGAATCAGTAAACAAGACAAAAATATTCATACATTTACATACAAGTACGATTACATGAATCGTTGAACCAAGCATGAACAGAAAATGCAGTCAGTCATGGTTTAAGAATGGTAGTGTTTATCAAGATACACATTTATATTGAATCATTCTGTAATTTGCAATCTAATGATTCATTTTAGTAGCCAGTTGCTCACTGGTATTGATTTATTTTTTTCAGTCTGATGCCCTGATCAATGTTTGAGGATATCTGTCTGATTATGTGTACTTTATTTCTTTGTGTCTCATCAGCTCAGTTTGCAAGTTTGGCTTGGTCACCATGTGAAAAAAAGTTGCTCTATGTAGCTGAAAAAAAGAGAGTGGAGCCATCAGCTAATTCATCAGTTGCATCAGCCAATGAGGATGGTGGGCTAGTGCTGCTTGAGGAACAGGTGAAATGTCTTCTTCCATATGTAGTTTTATACAGTAACTGTTATGATTATGGTTTTTGAAGAAATCACATGTGCATTTTCAGGACAAGAACATATATGTTGAAGACTGGGGTGAAGGTCTGGTGGGTAGGAGCTGTCCAGTGTTATGTGTAGCTGATCTCAGCAAAGGAGCTGTTATTGTATATGCTGGCGTCCCTCCACATATATCACCAGGACAGGTGAGTCAGATACAGTGCCTTGTGAAAGTATTCCTACCCCTTCATTTTTTTTTCACTTTTTGTTATGTTACACATGCACCACAATGTCAAAACAAAACAGAATTGTCACAACTTCATAAATGTATAAAAAATGAAATAAGTACATTGCATAAGCATTCAGTAATTTAGTATTTACCTGAAGCACCTTTACAGCCTCATGTCTTTTGGGGTATGATGCAACAAAATGCAGTGCAGCAGATTTTCTGAGCTTTACAGGTAGTTTTGTTTTTTTTACCTCAGGGCTTGGTTTTTGCTCTGATATACATTTTCAGCTGTTAGACCTCCAAATCATACCCATTCAGTTGAATTTGCCTCAGGTTAACTTTATTAGAAGTGTAGTAACATCTACAAACAAAATTAATGCTCCTGAGCTCAATTTCAACTGTCCCAGATGGAATCCTTTAAGTTTTGCACTGTATATATTACAATTCTCATTAGTCTAATTGATAATCAGTTACGTTATGCTACTGGCGTTGGATAAGTTATATGAGAAATGTTATATCAGCAATCTCAAAATTATTTTTTTGTAAATGTTAATTGATTTATTATACTTGTTCTTTTTTAAGGCTCTGTGGGCACCTAATGGAAGGGGAATGGTCTTTGTGGGCCAATGGAATGAACCGTTCAGACTGGGCCTTAAATTCTGCTCTAATCGTAGGTGAGAGGTGGAGTTAAAGACAGCTTTAACAGCTATTACTTATATTGCTTAGAAATATTGATTTAGTAAAAATCCCACAGTCCCTCAAGTTCTGATATTGAATAAGATTCTTATATCAGAAAATTCCGATATTTATAAATATTTAATTTAATATTTTGCAGATTTTTAAATATTTTTTTTATTTTTCCAGATCAGCTCTCTATTACCTGGATATGAAAGGGAACTGTGGTAAGAATCTTTATAGGAGGGATTATGTGTAAGCACCTTTTAAGTGCATTTTCTTCTCTCTTTGGGCTTTGATTTTCCAATATGACCTGTCTTGGCCAGAGTGCTTGTCAGCTGAAGGAGTGTCTGTTTCAAGCCCTCGAATGAGTCCAGACTCGTGCTGGATCGTATACTTGCAGGGACAGGTGTTTGGACCACATCATCAGTGCCTGAAAATGATGCTGGTAAGAACTAACAGTTTAATATATCCTAAACTAAATGCTGTATAACAAATGGTGTTCTTTAGAACTCTTTATTAATTAAGAATCCTGAAAAATGTATCATGGTTTCCACACAAATATTAAAAAGCAAAACTTTTTTTCAAAATGGATAGTAATAACTGCATCTTGAGCACCAAATCAGCATGTTAGAATGATTTCTAAAGGGTCATGTGACAGTGAAGACTGGAGTAATGGCAACTGATAGTTCAGCTTTGCCATCATAAGAAAAAAACAGTTATTTTCAACTGAAATTATATTTTACAATCATTGTTTTTACTGTATTTTCGATCACATAATTGCAGGTGAGTTAAAGAGATTTCTTTGAATAAGATTAACTGACCCCAAATCAGATTATTTATTAGACAGCTTTCTTTTTTTGTCTTTTTTTCCCCATGTCTTTTAGTATGACATAAAGAACAGAAGCACCTCGGTCTTAGTAGATGTGGTCAGGAGAGCAGAAAAAGGTACTTGGATAAAAACACACATTGAAGAGTGATGTCAAGTCAGTTGTATTTATATATTATCACTTTTCATAATGAACAAGGGTGTGGTGTGATGTCATGTCCTCTCACAGGTCAATTTGCTGGTATATACGAGGCGTTGCCATCTCACTGCTGGTCTGCAGACAGTGAGAGAATCTTCTTTAGCAGTGCCTGTGAAAACAATAAGGTAAACAGATACAAAAATATGGCACAGTGTTGTAAGGATAGTTCACCCAAAAATGAAAATTCTGTCATTAATTACTCACCCTCATATTGTTCCAAACCTGTAAGACGTCTGTTCATCTTCAGAACAAAAATGAAGATTTTTTGATGAAATCCAAGCACTTTATTTAAATGACACGTTTAAGGCACAGAAAGGTAGTAAGGAAATCGTTAAAATAGTCCATGTGACATCAGTGGTTCAAGCGTTATAAAATATGTTATAAAGCTTTGGGAATACTTTATATGTCCAAAGAAAAGAAAAATAACGGCTTAATTCAACAATTTCTTCTCTTCCGTGTCAGTCTCCACCATACATTCACCACGACGCGTGCATGTGATGTTGCTGATGCAGGAGCCGGCATTCTGACCAAGAACCTAGATGCAAATTGTTTACAGTCAGAGTAAAACGCACACTATACATTAAAAGTCTTCATAATCGTGTCTGAAGACTTGCCAATTTTTGTCTTATTTGTACCTGAATATACAGTCTATGAACTAGGAGAGATCAGTGGCGCCTCCAGGATTTTTTTCATAGGGTGGCCGAAAGAGGCCAGTTAAAATGTTAGGGTGGCACAATACAAAATTTTTTTGCATGCCTAAATCTAATTTAAGACAATTTTTTGCTTTACCGTTATTTTTGGTAGCATATAAAGTCAAAGGCTTTAAAACTTCAGTATTACTATTCTCTGTACAGAGCAAAATAGAAAAAAAGTCACTTTGCATTTCAACTGCAAGTAGCCTCATGTTTATTTGGAGTGCAAATTCATTTCAAATGTTTAAAAATAAACAAAAAAGCGTAGATGTTTAATCAGCATATTCATCAAAATACACACAAGCTTAATACAAGTGCAGTCCGAGCCCTAGCAGCGAGCGTGCCTTCAGCGCAGTTTGAAGAGTTGCGCGATCATGCGCACGCAATAGCCTAAAGCTTGCCACAAAGCACCGGCAAAAGTAATTACCATGAATGTGCGGTGGAAATAGTAAGGAAATATAAAAAAAAATAAAGCTGACGATCCTGACAAGCCATTTCCTCCGACCTGCCTTTATAGAGAATTGCATCTTCAAGGATTTCATAGCCTAATAAAAGATTTTGCTTTCGGTTTCGGTTCATCATTGTGAAACACTCCTGTTCAAGACCAAGACGGCAGAAGTGCATCCTCTACTTACCGGCAGTCTTATTCGTCTTCTTTCTTAATTCCTTTTGAAATTGTTGAGCGACGGGCACGCACTGAGCTGTTGCTGTCTGTGCGTGCAACAGCGGCAGGGAGGGAGGGGCGAGGGGGGGAGAGGGCTGGCTACTGTGTGCGATCGAAGGTCTAGAGCGGCTTGCCTGCCTGGCTGTGCATTAGGGATGAAATGCATAACTGATGCTACTAAAATTTATAATGGCCAGTGGGGTGGCACCAATTGGGAGAGATGGACTTTCTACTCCATCTCCTGCTCCTGCATCGTCATCGAAGAAATTGTTGAATAAAGTCATTATTTTTGTTTTCTTTGCCCACAAAAAGTATTTTCAGAGCTTCATAAAATTTGATCAATGTCCTTACTATCTTTCTTGGCCTTGAACATGTCAGCTACGTTGCTGTCTATGCAGGGTCAGAAAGTTTTACTATTTTATCAAAAATATCTTAATTTGTGTTCTGAAGATGAATGAGAGTCTTACGAATTTGGAATGACATAAGGGTGAGTAATTAATGACAGAACTTTCATTTTGGGTGAACTATCCCTTTAAATATCTTGTATGTGTCCCATTGTCTGCACTGTGTGGATTTCTGATTCTTAGTGTTAAGATTTTGTTATTTGCATCTGTTCTCCTAGGCAGTGTTCTCAGTTGACAGAACCACAGGAAGAGTCACACAAGTGTGCGGACTGGATGCGCTAAGACTAGGTAGTGTAAATATTTAGTGATGTCATGACTGCTCTGACTCAGGCCATTTGGTCACTTTACTGTCAGTGTCATTACTACTGTTTCGTTTCAGTTGTGTGACAGTCATTAATACTAAGTGTTTGTGTTTGGTAGATGATTTTGGGAGTGTGCAGCTGTTGACAATACAAAAAGACCTGATGGTGATGAGCTGCTCATCTCCAAATCAACCTCCCTGCCTGGTACAACCACACACACATGCACACACTTTCCTGTAATATTAATCTTTCACTAAAGAAACTGCATTAAATATAACACTGTGTGTTTTCCGTAGAAAGTTGGCTTCCTGTCATCAATGGATCAGGCTGAAGACATGCAACTTTGCAATGTGGGTGGAGCAGATGTTTATGAGGGATTTGATTGGCAGCCTATGTTGATCACACCCCCTTCTCAAGAGGAGAGCCATCAGTTCTGTGAGTAACATGGATGTATCATCAGATATACAGATACAACCAGCAATATTTCTAAGGGATTTTACTCTTTCCTTCTTCCTAACTATATAGCGGGACTGAATTTTGGAGCAATTTTGCTGAAGCCGTACAATCCTCCAGAAAGAAGGAAAACTCCTCTAGTGGTGACTATACATGGTAAGGCTGACAGTTATTTTTTATCCAGACGTTTTCTCACACGTTAGTGATCAGTGAAGTATTTGTCTGCGCAGGTGGTCCTCATGCTCATTTCGCTGCTGACTGGAATGCCACAGCCGCTGCTTTAACCAAACTGGGATATGCTGTTCTGATGGGTGAGTGCTTGTTTCTTTCTAGTTTCTGTCACAAAAAACATAGAGAATGAGCATTGATTTAAAGTATAATTTTATGTGTCACAGTGAACTACAGGGGCTCCACTGGGTTTGGTCAAGACGGCATAGAGTCTCTACTTGGAAACGTTGGCAGTCAGGATGTCAAAGATGTTCATGTATGTACTGTATATGCACAAATAAGATGTGGAAGTTGAGAAAAAGTATTTCATTAGCTCATGAGCCATTTTTTGTCCAGAGGGCAGTGTTGTGCACTTTGCAAAATGAGACAACGCTAGATCCTGATAAGGTGGCAGTGATGGGCGGCTCTCATGGTGGTTTTCTGGCCTGCCACCTGGTTGGTCAATATCCAGATTTCTACAGAGCATGTGCAGCAAGAAACCCTGTGATCAACGCAGCCACACTGCTTGGAACCAGTGATATTGTAGACTGGTAAGGCACTCACATTTAATTTTGTTAATACCCCAGTTATTAAAGTGCCTGAAAGGATTAGTTTATATCCAGAAAATTTTTTTTCTGATAATTTACTCCCCATCATGCCTTCCACGATGTTTACGTCTTTCTCTCTTCAGTCAAAAAGTAATTAAGGTTTTTGAGGAAAACATTTCAGGATTTTTCTCCATATAGTGGTCTTCAATGGTAGTAATGGTTAGAAGGAAGTACCGTCAAACAAAAAGCTAGTGAAGCTAGTCAAACACCCTTTACAAAAAAGGAAAAACAGCTATGTCAGATGATTTTGAAGTTGAAGGAGAAAATGAGATGGATTTTTTTTTTTTTTTTCTATACCCTACCTTTTTGGACCGAAGTATGAAGATTTAACCTTTCCACTGCCATTAAATAATGCGCAAAGTCACACTTGCGCAAAGCAGAGCTAGTGCATGACGAGCATTTGTGGTTACAAAGAATATACATTTAAAAAAAAAAATAGGAAAATGACCAGTCGTTTCACTAGACAAGACTCTTCTTCCTCGGCAGGGATCGTGTAGAGTACTTTGAAGCTGCTTTGAAACTGCAATTTTAACCTGTTGGGTAACATCGAAGTCCACTACATGAAGTAAAATCCTGGTTTTCCTCAAATACCTTAATTTTTTTTTCAACTGGAAAAGAAATACATCAACATCTTGGATGACACGGGGGTGAGTAAATTATCAGGAAACTTACTCTGGAAGTGAACTGATCCTTGAAGGTGACTGTAATGGTGTTCTGTGCTTATGCTGTCTCTACAGGAGATATTCTTCTGTTGGGCTTCAGTATGCTTTTGACCGGCTGCCCACATCAGAATGCCTCATTTCCATGCTGGAGAAGTCACCTATAATACATGCTGCACAGGTATATACACACATTTACTATTTACATTGTCTAAATGGGGGAATTGCATAGACATTTTTTATATACAGTAGTTGTAAATATTGAACCCTAATAGAAAAACTTTAGCGTTTTGTTACAAATGAGGACATTAAAAAAAGTTTTTGTTAGGTTTAAACTTACTTCTGGGTACAAATTTGTCCCCATAATATGATCAACTAGTAACACACTTATACAGTGGAATGCGAAAGTTTGGGAACACCTTAAAGTCTGTAAAAGAATCTGGAAAAAAAAGTGAATAATTTGTGCATAATAAGAAACCTCATACAAAATGCATGTTTTTTTTATTTAGTACTGTCTTGAGTAAGATATTTTACATAAACAATGTTATAGTCCACAAGACTATAGTGATATAGTTGTTCATAAGTCCCTTGTTTGTTCTGCACAGTTAAACTGAGCACTGTTCTTCTGAAAAGTCCTCCAGGTCCTGCAGAATCTTCAGTTTTCCAGCATCTTTTGAGTATTTGAACCCTTTCCAGCAGTGATTAGATTTTGATATCCATCTATTCACACTGAGGATAAATGGAGTCAAACACGATGCATTAACAGTTTGGGGGGGGGGGGGGGGGTGAAAACTTTTTGCATTTGAAAATCAAGGTAAATTGTGCTTAATTTGTCTTCCAGGAAACATGGAAATATCTTCAGTTGGTTCCGAAGGGCAGTACTAAATGGAAAAAATTATATTTTAACAAAATAAGAAATATTTGTCCATCATCTTCCTGCTCAGAAGTTTTCACCCCCCTGCTCTAAATGCATCAGGTTTCCTTCTAGACCATCAGTGAATGTTTGAACCTTTTTTTAATCATTGTGTTTGAGTCCCTCAGTTTTCATCTCAAAATTATACAGTCACTGCTGGAAATGCATTTATGCAATTACGTTGGAAAACTGCAGGTTTCCTGGAGGATTTTTCTGAAGAACAGTGCTCAGTTGAACTGTTCAGAACAAGCAAGGGACTCATGAACAACCATCACAAAACAAAAAAAACAGTTGTAGATCATCCAGGTAACAACACACAGTATTAAGAACCAGTGGTTCTCAAACTTTTGAACTACATTCAGTACTTAATACAAAACAACATGCATTTTATATGATCTCTCTTATTTTGTTAAAATTATTCACATTTTCAGAGTTTTTGCAAGGGGTTCCCAAACTTTCGCATACCACTACAAATACTGGAATAGTGATTTAGGATAGAGTATTTAGGTAAGATGATAAGCTGGTAAACCTTAATCTGATTTTGTGTACGTGTGATTAGATCCGTGCTCCTGTGTTGTTGATGTTGGGTGGGAGAGACAGGAGAGTATCACCTCACCAAGGTCTGGAGCTCTACAGGGCACTCAAGAGCAGGAATACACCTGTCAGGTACACACACACACAAACAAGCGCCTGCATTTAATATAGACCCAGATTATTCTGATATTATTAGTTGCTAATGGTAGTAGACCAAGCTGATTAAATTAGGCCATTTTGAGATAAACTACAGTTCAGAAGTTTTTTGGGGGTCAGATTTTTTTTTATTTTTAGTTACTTTCCAGTTAAATCTTAATTTCATTTGCCAATGTTTGCCTGCTTCTTAAGTACCATTTTTGCTTTTGTCCTTTGAAAAACCCACTTCAGTCAACCACTAATCACCACATGAAGTGTTCAGCCTGCTTCCTTTTTCCTGCCTATATCACACACATTCTGTCTTTCTGTCTCTTTGTCTGTCTCTCAGGTTGTTGTGGTACAGTGATGAGGGTCACTCGCTGTCTAAAGTCAACACTCAGTCTGACTGCTTCCTCAACATCGTTCTGTGGTTTAAAGAACATTTAAACTGACACAACATTTCAACATTTCTCAGAAGCGCATATGAAAATATCTATAAGAAGCTTTTTTTTCCTGTCTGCACATATTGTGTTTGACATTCTTGCCAAAACTGTAAATGTCCATGAGTGTTGCACTGAAGCTAAAGTTACAGGTTATGCAGGTCATTGTTCACTAGGGGGCAGACCTGGCCATGTTAAATCAGCACTGCGGAAATAAGGGGTTCAAATGCCAAAGGATGAATTCATTATGTTTAGAAATCAGAGCTTGTGTACTGTGATACTTAACTTCTCTTTTTAGAGTCAATATCTGAACATTTACACTCTTTTTTGAGATGTTTGTTTTGTTTTTAATGGACAGTAATGGTCTTGCCAATGTTTGACTTTACAAATACATGGTGATTGTTTGTAGATTTAAATTAGTTTGATTATGAAAAAAGTACATTTAGGATGGGACGTAGAAGAGAAGAACTAAAATCTATTTTCTGGTTTCTGAAATGTATCTATAAAGATCTCAACATTCCATATTTATAAACATGATACAAGACAGAAATGTGTGACATTTATTTTGATACATTTCCAGGTGTGCTTGCTAGCTTTGGGCTCTGCCATACCAGCTCACATGTCTGAGACACTCGTGTCCATTTCACTTACAGCCGCTTAAGAAAGGTATTTCCCTCAAAGATTTCTTTGTTTCATAGTTTTGCAACATTTTTGTCCTTTAAACACTTAATCTCCAAATCCTCTTTGACAGATTCATTCAGCTCTTGTGTTTCTGTCATGAACTCTGTTTTTAATGCTTTTTTATATTATTAGGTATTTGGTTTGCCATTTGTGGCATGTTGAGAACCAGCCAGGTTTTTGTTACAGTGTTTTATGGCCAATTGTAGCATGTGGATTTTCAATATTCTGGCGGTCTTATGGGGCAGATTGCTTTATGCCCTTTTAAGATTGCATTGCTAATGACCCACAGAGAAGGAAGTAGAACAAAACAGGTCACCTGAGACCACTGCCAGTGTGTGTGTGTGTGTGTGTGTGTGTGTGTGTGTGTGTGTTTAAGAGAGAGAAAGAAGAAAGAAAGGTCTGTATTATTCACTCTTTGATCGGGTTTGGTGTAGGTGACTGGGTCTTAGCAGGTCAAATATCATTAAAAGTCTTTCCTCTCTGTCTCAGTCTAGCCTAGATGCTGGAAGACATTCTCATAAAGGAAGATTAAAGAGCGAGGCAGAATTTGAGAATAAACACAAACACCCAAAAAGCAGAAAATCATTGCCAGGGGGTGAAAAGCGGATGAAAAGCAGAAGCAGATTAGAGGAAGTCAGGAGAAAAATCTGAGTAGGTTTAAGGTCACACTGGAGTAAAATGAGCCACAGCTTCGTTGGTGCTCTTATGAGCTGTGATGTGACAACTAAACGAAAACGCTAAAGTTATCTGATGGCTCAAGCTTTTTCCCCCCAGAATACTGGGAGTTGGGCTAAGATCCAGTAGGCCTGGGGTACGTTGAATCAACGGCCGTAAATATGACACAGCTTGAAGCTGTGAATGGATTTGACTTGGCAAAATAATACTGCATAAATTGAATCCTTCAGACATCTTTGTTATACTTTGGTTCGTGTTGCCTCAGTTGCTTTTGGACATTGCAAGTCTTGTATAAGTTGTGACTTTGATCTTTAAGTGGATCCCTTATTAAAGATCTTCAAACTGATAAACAGCCCTGTTCTGTTTTACTGTCAACTATTAAACAGAAAAAGGAAACAATATGAATCGGCTCATGTTACCGCAGGCCCAAAGACATCTAGGGTGTTGCTGTGAGTGATCAGTGTCTTTCCAAACAAGTGCCAACCCAAAAGAAAACAAGTCAAATTAAATTTTTGGCATAGATTTGTATCTTTTTATTGATTAATGGGCTGTTAGATTATTTATTGGGCCATATGTGGTTTAAATAGAATGTCTGTCACTGTCCATCATATACAGTCAAGTCCGAAATTATTCATACCCCTGGCAAATTCTGACTTAAAGTTACGTTTTTGATTAGAAATTTTTGATTAGAAATGACACAAATGTCTCCCAGAAGATAATAAGACGATGTACAAGAGGCATCATTGTGGAAAAAATTATTACTCTTTTTTGGAACAGCTGTTCCCAATGAATCAGGGTAATTAGGATGCTTTAGAATAGCTTGGCCTATTTGGAATGGTATAGAACTTTGGATTTTCCCATAGACTGTGACAGTTTGCAAAGGGTATGAATAATTTTGGACATGCCACTTTTTGTTCAAATGTAAATAAAAGCTGAGAAATATATATATATTTTTTTTCACAATAATGCCTCTTGTACATTGTCTTATTATCTTTTGGGAGAAGCCTGTGCCATTTCCGGTCAAAAAAAAAAAACTTGCTGGTTGAATTAAAGTAACTTTAAGTCATAATTTGCCAGGGGTACGAATAATTTCAGGCTTGACTGTATATACTAGTTTTTAGGTCATTTTAAGAGATTAGTTTGCTTCCAGAATAAATTTCTAATTATTTACTTACCCCCATGTCATCCAAGATGTTCATGGGTCAAAGATGTCCACATCAAAAGAAATTTACAAAAGTGATTTTATGTCCATAGAAAGTACATTAAATGTAAGTGAAGTGTCTACTTTTAGGGTTTCAAATAAGTTTTGGGAGAATAAATGTCAAAATGTGGTTGACATAATGTTACATTGTCATTCAATGTAACACAATTTGGAGGTTTGTAATATTTTTGGATTATAAATACAGTATATTAAAAAAAGGCCCATCTGTCAGCGTTAATAGCCTTGTGGGCAGCGTACCGACGTCCTGAGTTCCAATCCCGGCTCAAGGACCTTTGCCGATTCTGCCCCTCTCTCTCTCTTTTATTTCGTTTCCTGTCAGCTCTACACTGTCCTATCATAATAAAGGCAGAAATGCCAAAAATAATTATTTTAAAAGGCCCATCTTACTTCACTCTCACTAAATTCCCTGCAGTCTCACACAAAGTCCCCAGGTTTCTGCTCGCATAACAATGTGGAAAATTGAGCAAAAGGGTAAAAGCCAATAAAAGAGTCCCATCCAGAGAAGGAGAGATTGTTTAACAGATAGTGGTTCGGGTGAATGAGGAGGGACAAAACTGACCAGTCATACTCATTAATGAAAGAATATACAAGTAGTGGGTCTGCTCGTGTGTGGTTATCAGTGTGTTTAGACAGAAGGCTCTGGATGGGATTAGACTGAGAAGAGGAGATTCAACAAGAGCATTTCCACCTGCTTGTGATTTAGTGTGTTGGATAGGAAATGTGATACTGCTTAGTGTGAGGGACGTGAGTGATATGTTGTGTGAGTTTGCACAAGCCTGAAAACATTACTATGTCTCATAGGGCGTGAAGAGTGTGTTTGTGTTTATGTGTTCAGGGGGCTGGAGGCTAATAGACTTTTTGGGTAATTAGCATGCTGCTGAAAACCATTAATTCATCTCACCTTTCCTCCCCCACGCTGCCATTTGTGGGCCAGTCCGCAGCGCTCTGCTTAGTTGTCACTGTAATAGATGAGTCCATTAGCTGCCCCTGGCAGGGGAGGTGATCGGTCAGAGAGTAAACTGGGTAAAAAGGGCAAAACTGTCACCAAACAACTTAAGCTAATAGCGTAGCCACTTTATTTGATGAAATGTGCTTAACACGCTCTCTTGTGCTTAGCTTTCTCTCTTTTTCTCTCAGATTAACACACATGGTTAACACATATTTCAATGTCTCTCCTCTCTGACTTCTTCTGTCATTTTCTCTTTCCATCGCTCCCTCCCTTCCACTGCTTTGCCATGTAACTCTGTCGTTTCTTGGGAGTGATGGAGCTGTAGAATATTTGGTCACTTACAAAGAACTGACATTTCCTGTCAGCGTTTGAGTGTTATGACTGGGCATGAGGGTGAGACAGGGTGCTGAAACATTATGTGTGTTCTGCAAGCAACAACAAATCCAACAATTCGCCCATTTGACATTCACCAGTGAGCCCAGAATAAACCCTTAAACAGAATTTTATTTTGTACATGCTCACTTAGAACCGGACTATATTCAGAGGAGCACTGTTTACACTATACTGAATCCTGCCTTTTATAAAAAAAAAAAATAGCATGTGAACATGGATTAGACAATGAATGTTTCAAATAATATATAGAGGTTGAATTTGAAGACCAAATGCCTCACAGTGACACTATTAAGGCTGTCTCAAAGCCTTTTTCAGTGCAGCCTCGAAATGCATTCTTTGTTTCCCAGGCCATGAAGGATACAAAAAATGGATTCTTTGTGGCCCAAAGTATCCCAAGATTTATTGCGCACCAGTGGTTACATTTTTTTTTTTTTTTTTTTTGCTGATTGCACGTTTAAATGTAAGTATTTGGTTTACTCAAATATCTAATGATCTAATGGATATATCTAATGAATATCTAAAAAACAGACAAACAAAACAAAACATTGTAGTTGTATAGAGCTGGTTGTTCAAAAATAATCGAATCAGATTGGATCAAATCTTGATCCTGAAATTGGATTAGATCGTTAAATCCAGTCTTGGTTTTGATCTGGAAAAAAAACATCAGTTTGTATTGTTCAAAAGTTTCTAGTAAGATTGGCACACTTTTGATCCAAAAATCAGGACTATACAGATCCCAAAAGGGTGGATGTCGGGAAAATTAAGTGATAAAACTTTAAAACTGGCCCAAAAATACAACATTTGTAACGAGTATAAAATGTATAATATACACACATTTTTTTTAATAGATTTTTGTAAAATAATTCTCTTATGCTCATCAAGGCTGTATTTACTTGATTAAAAATACAGACAAAAACGGTAATATTGTGAAATATTATTATAGTTTAAAATAATGGATTTCTATTTTAATATATTTTAAAATGTAATTTATTCCTGTGATGCAAAGCTGAATTTTCATCAGCCATTACTCCAGTCTTTAGAGTCAAATGATCCTTCAGAAATCATTCTAATATGCTGATTTATTATTAGAATTATCTATGTTGGCAACAGTTGTGCTGCCAAACATTTTTGTGATATTTTTTCAAGATTATTTGATAAACAAAAACTTAAAAAGAACAGCATTTTTTCAAAATTTCAATCTTTTCTAACAACGTAAGTCTTTATCACTTTCTATCAATTTATCACATCCTTGCTGAATAAAAATGTATTGATTTCTAAAAAAAAAAAAAAAAGAATAAAAATGTACTGACCACAAACATTTGCATTTGTTACAAGAGATTGCTGCTTCTTTTTTAATAAATGCGGTTCTTTTTAACTTTTTATTTATTAAAGAATCCTAAAAAAAATATCACAGGTTCCAACAGAATATTAAGCAGCACAACTGTTTCCAACATTAATAATAAATCAGCATATTAGAATGATGATCCTTCAGAAATGTGACGCTGAAGACTGCAGTAATGATGCTGAAAATTCAGCTTTGCAACACAGAAATAAATTCTATTTTAAAGTATATTAAAATAGAAAGCCACTATTTTTATTTGCAATAATATTTCACAATATTACTGTTTTTACTTAGCCTGGCTAACGCCAAACCACTCATGACAACCACATGTTCATTCTCTCGTATTTGAGGCGTGGTTTACGAATGCCTAGAGCCGTTTATTGGGCGCTACGAATGTCTATCAAATGCGCCTGTGCGTAGCTCATAGCCAATTGTTTCAATTATACCAGATGACTACTTAGAACACTAAAGCCGTGTTCACACTTAGCGTCTTTTTTTTAACTGTCAGCGTCTGTTTTACATTATAACCCTATGCAGTAAACCGTCTTTTCAAAAAAACCCTGAGCGCTTTTTTTAGACGCCATCGCCGGCGTCTTTTTCTGCAGCTCAGAGCGTCTTTTTAAGTTAAAAAACGTTGAACTTTTCTAAAGTAAACGTCCTACGTCAAGCGCTTTTTTGACAGCTGAGCAATGACAAGCGAGTAGGTAGACCTTTCGTTTCAATAACAACAAGAAAAAATGGGAAAGGTGCCGTTATATAGACTTTTATTTTATTGTTGTGAACTGGATTTGCCTCCCCGTTAACTTCAAAAACCGACGTGCAGCGTTTCTAGCTTCTTGAGCCGCACATCGACTTGTACAGAAGCGCCGTTGCGCTTCGGGCCTCCCTTTTTCGAGTCCCGGCTCGCAGACCTTTCCCGATACCGTCCCCCGCTCTCTCTCTCCCACTTCGCTTTCTGTCTAAATACTGTCCTATCAAATAAAAGGCAAAAATGTCAAAAAAAGAAAAGAGCCAGCTTCCTTTTTTATCGACATTTCTGCACCACACATAGGCTACTGTTGCAACTGTTGTTATAGCAATAAAAAGACGCCCTCTGCTGCAACGCTTCCAGATTTTTTTGCAACTAAAACACCCTTGTCAACTTTTTCTTGTCAAAAAAAGACGCCAAGTGTGAACACGCCCTAAGGCTGCATCGAAAGATAACTTCGCGTCTGCTGCCATGCTGGATCCATAGTTATAAACAAACTGCATTGGTGAGTCGCGTAGAAGGCGTCATCGTCTTGCTGCTCCCTCCCCGTTCTGTGATTGGTTCCCTATATGAGGTGAAAATTTGGTCCATGGATTCCTAGCAGCGTGAATAAAATCGCGCTGCGCGCAAGGCAGCATGGGAAAATCCAGGCTAGTTTTTACTGGAATTGTGCTCAAATAAATGCAGCCTTGATGAGCAGAAAAAAATTCTTTTCAAAACCATGATCCCAAAATTTTCAACCACTGTATTTACAGGGTCTTTGTAGAGCACTGGTAACCTGAAAAAGTGTATTTCTGAATTTTTTTGATCCAATCCAATTTTTCTTTAAAAAACCATCGGAAAAGTAAAATGGATTATCCAGTCGTGGATAGCAGAACATGGGATTTTCAAATCCAGATCATTCTGATCCAGATTAAACTTTTTGAACAACTAGCCCATAGAGTTCAGTCAACCAATCTTTATTGGAGTAATTGTCTGCATTTGCAATACTGCCAAAAAATGAAATGTACAATGCAGAATATATATTGGGTGAGGGTAATATAAAAGAAAAATAGATAATAGTAGTATCGGAAGAGAAAATAACATAATAATGCAAAATAGTGTAGAATAGGAGTGAATTTACATGTTAAAAAAAGTATGAATATTTCATTTGTGACTATATAAGCATGTTGCCTTGTGGGATACTTTATTTTGTGCATTGAGTTTTGTTTTATTTGCATATTTTTGGGAAATGTAGTTGGTCATTTGGGTATTCCATGAAACATATCTGTGCACAGTGTGTACATAATGTATACTGCATAAGAGTATATAATAGAACTGTGGTTCAGTCATAATACATTATTCTGTTTTGGTATGCAGGTTTATTCTGAGAGACATGGAGTAAATGAATATTTAATCACTTGGATGTTAGGACTCAATCACGTTTGCTCACATTCAAACTTAATTGCTCTAAATTACCCACACACAGGTTCCTGTCAGGTGTCTGAAAGAAAGACTGTCTTTGATGTTTAGTTCTGCAATTAACTCACTTTATGACCAGCCTCATCCCAGACTATAAAAGATCTGCTTTGATATACAAATTGAATTTTCTGTATATGTGTAATTATGATCACATTAATAGCGGTTCTTATGTTCTGTTTGTTTTAATTGAGTCAGTAGATCACTTATTTTACTGCCCTTGGCTTTATTGTAAGCCCCTGCCGGCTGAGCGGTTATTGTGACGGGACGTTTTTCCACTCCCATATCTATTTCTCAGTCCAGAGGATGCTGCTTTTTCAATACTAGATGTTTTTGGCTGTACATGACAGAGTTTCTCTTTATATTTACAGCCGGAAGGTAGGATTTGTCTCTCTGTGTCCGTTTCTAGTTATTAAATGTGTGCTTGAGGGAGATGGAGGAATTCAGCAACTCTATAGTTTAGGGTTCAAACCAAAGACTTTGGTTGCCAGCCCAGATTTTTAATCCTCACCCTGGCACCTACACTGTCGTATGTGTATTCGTTTGTGCTGTTTTGGAGTTAAATATTTTGACTGCAGCGAAGACAAAACTGAGTCGCTGTTTAGCTTTTAGCAAACTCCTTGAATCTAAACCATGATGAAGATACATTTCCTTTTTTAAATTTTGCTTAGATGTAACTCCTTCACACTCATTAGAGGAAAAAAAGTAATGGATAATACCATGGTATGATGCATCTTTTAAAAAAATAAAGGCTTTAAAAAGGTCATAGATGAAACATTTTTGGTTCCACAAAGAACCATTCAGTCAAAGGTTCTTTAAAACATTTTTTTTCTTACCTTTTTATAATCTGAAAAACCTTCTTTTGCCACAAAGAACCATTTGTGAAACAGTAAGGTTCTTCAGATGTTAAAGGTTCTTTATGGAACCATGACAAAAAGGTTCTTCTGTGACAACCTTAATTTTTAACAGTCTATGGCAACACCAAATAGTTAATAAATACTATTGCAGTGAATGATTTCCGTATTCATGTGTATTTATACACGCCTTACCACCATTGTCTAAACAAACATTTGTGGTTTTTTGGGATTCATTTTGGCATTCATTTTTGTTTTTGACCAAAGCTCCATATTTATCCAGCATTTTTTGAGTTCTTGGGACCCACAACATATGTTATGGGACATTGTGTCCCATAGTTCTCTGCATATATTTAAAGACCGTTCAAGTTCAAGTCCTTTGTACAATTTTAAATGTTTTAGGCTGATAAACAGTCTTAATGAGTCTCCCTTCAGTCAGAGGCCTGACTCTAATCACAGTAACAAACAGAGACAGTCCGGCTGTAATGTTTGCCACATGTTCCTGATCACAGATCTGCAGGAATTAGACCATAATCCTAATTTAAATTACCACAGCTCTAAGAATGGCAAAGTCAAAGCATTGTAACTTTAGCCCTGAGGTGCATTTATAATACACAGAAGGAAACACTTTTGAAGATTTTGAATTTGAAGATCAGGGTAAATTAACTTTTTTTGTCTTCTGAAAAACATTTATCTTATGTAGCTTCTGAAGGGCAGAACTAAATGGAAAAAATATGATATTGAGGCAAAATAAGAAAAATGTGCACTTCATTCTGTTCAAAAGTTTACACCACCGGCTCTTAATGCATTGTGATTACTTCTGAAGCATCAGTAAGTGTTTGAACCTTCTGAAATAGTTGCATATGAGTCTCTCAGTTGTCCTCAGTGTGGAAAGATGGATCTGAAAATCATACAGTTAAACAAAAAGTTAAATACACAAAAATGCTAAAAAAAAAAAAAAAAAAACTACATTTGTGGGACCTGAAGTATTTCTTCGAAGAATAGGGGGCAGTTTAACTGTTCAGTACAAACAAGGCACTCATAAACAACTATCACTAAAAAAAAGTACATTATCACAATTTTTCATGCATTACCAAAATGTACATATACTGCACTACATAAGTAGCATGTTTCATCTATTAGGATAATATTTCCCAGACTTCACTGCCACTCTCTCTCTGCAGGACAGCTATGTGATAAAGTAAGATGGGGGTTTGTGTTAAGGTTTGTGATTGGTTGTTCTGGCGGTTTTGTAAAGCTTAACGGTAGCAGCTCTGTTGTTTTAGTAGGAGGAGTAAAAATATCAGCGTTGGAATGTTTGAGCGATTCAGAAGAGTGCTCACTAGAAGACTGTGTTTGAGGGTCTCAGAGGCTTTCTAAAGTTGTTTTTTCTCTAAATGCTATCGGTCAGTGTCAGACTGCACATGTGCTGCGTGTTTCTATAGCCTGATTCTACCCACCTACCCACCTAATGTACACATTTCATCATTAGTCAAGAGGTTCTCAACTGAATTCAGTATATAATATTCAAAGCCTTTCTCTCTTATTCACTCTATCCCACTTAGTCTGCCAGTTTTTGAATATCAAAAAAGCCCTCCATCACTCCTACTCCATCAGTTCTTCTCAAACTGTGTAGTGCTGCTTTACTCTGATCAGTGAGAGGCTATTGCTCTCTGTTGCTAAAGTTCTGTTTCCCAGGAGACTGAAATCTTGAAGTGGGTTCTGGAATGTTACTGTCTGAATAGAATCTTTTTAATCTTAGGTCTTCCTCTCTACTGAGAATATCATGTATGAAATAATGCATTCAGTATTTGGTTGGATTTTAAGAGTTTCTTTCCTGATCTACAATATATGTAATAGTAAAATTGTGTTCTCTTAGTAGGGATGCTTGATATATTGTTTATTGGTATAGTTATTTTTTTATTGATTTGTATTGGTTAATATTGATATTTGTTCTGTAAAAGGAATTTAAATATGTGCATTAAAACCTAAATGCGTATTTTAAATGTTTTCTTTCTACTACTTTCTAAATAATACTGGGTTAAATACAACCCAGCGCTGAGTGGAATATGGACAAACCAAGACCAATTGGTTCGGTTAAATGTTTAACCCCGCCTTCTGAGTAGTTCTATTTAACTCAACTATTGTTTAAAATGACTCTATGGCAGGCTTAAAATGAACCCAAAATAAATGTAAATAAAAAATTTGAGGCATCAGCAATAATCAAAAGGTGAACATTCACAGTGCCTTGCAAAAGTATTCATATCGCTTAATTTTCTTCACTTTTAATTATGTTGCAGCCTTATTTTAAACTGCTTCAAATAACTTTTTTTCACTTCAATCTACAGTCCATACATCATGATGACAAAACAGATTTGTGGCTTTGCAAATGTATTAAAAATAACACTGAAATACGTACATTGCATAAGTATTCATACTTCAACTTAGCACCTTTACAGCCTGAAGTCTTTTTGGGTATGATGCGACAAGCTCTGCACATCTGCGTTTGCCAATTATCTGCCATTCCTCTCCTCACCTCTTGGATGGGGGCAGACGCACATTTTCAGGTCTCTCCAGAAATACTTGATTGCGTTCAGGCTAGGCAATTCAAGGACATTCACAGAGTTGTCTATAAGCCACTCTTGCTGTCAGTGTGTGCTTAGGGTCATTGTCCTTTGGGAAGGTGAACCTTATGCCTAGTCTGTGGTTCTGAATGCTTTAGACTAGGTTTTGATTAAGGCTATCTCTGTATTTTGCTGTGTTGAGCTTTCCTTGTATTCTGACGAGTTCCTCCAGCATGAAACCAGCCCACAGCATGAAGCTGCTATTTGCACACTTTACTTTTGAGATGCTACTCTGCAGGTGATGAGCAGTGCCTGGTTTACTTCAAACATGATGCTTGGAATTGAGGTTCATCAGACCAGATAATCTTGTTTCTCACAGTCTAAAGGTACTTTAGATTATTATTTTTTTTTACAAATTCCAAGTGGGTTTTCATGTGTCTTCACTGAGGAGAGGATTGAGTTTGGCCACACTGCCATAAAGCCTGTATTGGTGGAGTGTTGCAGTGATGTTTATCCTCCTGTAAGTTTCTCTCATCTGCATATATGATCATAAAGCTCAGCTAGAGTGACCAGAAGGTTTTTGGCCACCAGTCTAACCAAAGCCCTTCTCCATCTATTGCTTAGTTTTGCCAGGAGGCCAGTTCTAGGAAGAGTCCTAGTTGTTCCAAACATATTATGGATAATGGAGGCTACATGCTTCTGTGAACCTTCTATGCAGCAGATTATTTTTCAGAACTCTTCCCCAGGTCAGTGCCCTGACACAATCCTGTCTCTGAGCTCTACATGCAGTCCTTTTCACCTCAGGGCTTGGTTTTTCCTCTAATATGTATTTTCAGCTGTTAGACCTTTTATTGAGAGGTGTGTGTCTTTCCAAGTCATACTCGTTCAAATGAATTTGCCACAGGTTAACTTCACTCGTAGTAACATCTACAAGTGAATCTACTAATGAATGCTTGTGAGCTAAAATTCAAGTGTCCCAGAAATGAATTCTTATGCAGTGGAAGAATTTCAGGTTTTTTTTTTTTTCTAATAAATGTACAAGTTGTTACAAATATGTTTTTTTGCTTTGTCATTATGGTGTATGGATTGTAGATTGATGTGGGGGAAAAGTAATTTAAAGCAGTTTAACATAAGGCTGCAACATAACAAAATGTGAAAAAAATGAAGGGGTATGAATACTTTTGCAACAGCAATATCCAAAAAGTGTTTAAAATGTAATTTTATTCAACTTATTAATAAATGTTAATTTAACCTATTTTGGGTTAATTTTAAGCAAGAAATGTGGTCATTTTAAGCAATAGTTGAGAGTTAAATAAAACTATCCAGAAGGTTCGATGTTTAACTGCAAAAACAGCTTGATATGGATTTCAGTGTGAAATGTTGGTGGTCTTGTCACAGACTCTGCAAAAGTAGTTATTAAAGTATGGAGGCAGCATAAACTATATTCATTTGGCACGCAAAATGGAGTTGAATTTTAAGGTTCAGAGAGATGTTGGAATAAGATTATGAAGGAAATTACTACTGCTTTAGGTGTAAGAAACTTGACGAACATAAATGTAAATAAAAATGTATGACATGACCTCTTTCAGTGTCTGGTGAAGTTAAAGCCTGTCGGCAGGGTGTGTTTGCAGTATGGTGTCAGTTTTGATAAAACTATAAGAAAATACAGCGATCTGGATTTGGCTTGGTGCCTGTTTCGTGGGGTCCCATCTCTCTCAATCATATCTCACTGCTGTCCCACAAAAACACACTTCTTTCAGCAGTTCAGATAACCAAACAAAGCAGAGACGAGAATGTCAGAGACAGAGAGAGCCAGCGAGAACATAAAGAAGGTCAATCATAAAAAGATGCACCCCTTTCTTCACCCGTCAATTGACTTACCGCCCCGTCAAGCGACCCTCGCTCTAATAAATCAGTAGGCAGAATGAACAACCGCAGCAAAGACAAACCAATGTGTTCTCAATTAGCCGTCTCCCGATGAGCAAGCAGAGAGAGGGAAGGAATATGGTGATGGTTGAGAAAGGGGACGTCCTGAAAAGAGGAAGGCGGAACGAGGGGATGTAGAGGTGTTGCTTTGCCCCAGATGGTTTATGGTTAATGGTTTAATTATCTGCTTTTGAAGCTTAACAAAGACCGTCTGGAACTAAATGCTCATCCCAGCTAGAGAAAAGCGAGACGGGACGTCCTGACAAGCTGATCTCTCTCTCTTTCTGTATCTCGCTGTGCAATTGTCTGCTTGGCTGATCAGTTAAAAACAGGAAGTGGGCCGGTGGCTATATTGTCTGTCGCTCTCACCCGCTGTCTTGCCTCTTTCTCAATTCTCTTCTTTCAGCATAATCCACTATTCATCTCTCCATTCAAACCAAAATCCCACACTGCACGGTCATGGACACATAGACACACACACTCACACACTCACTCTGCGTTCTCATTAACACATGTGCCAGCACAAACACAAGCTGCATGCTTGTGAATACATTCACACAAACAAATCATAGCAGGCCCCAGAAGCCATTGAGATTATGGCCGGCCCCAAGGACACACACTGCACACCTCTGTGGGATTCAGCTTTGAAAGAGATGCCTTGGCGCTCACATCAGCATTCGGTTTGTTTGGTGTGGGGCTCAAAGGGAGTGAAATTCTTTTGTGAGTGTGTGTGTTCTCTGTCTTTTGTATAAAAACTGAGGGCAAACATTACTTAGGCATCTATTTGTGGTCTTTAACCCATAGCAGAGACTCACTGGGGGTCGTGGGTTTTGAGGAGAGGCTTTGGAATATGTGCTGTTATTTTTAGAGAGAGCTTTGAAAACCAAATTATATATAAATGATATATTGTTAATGCATAGTTTCAGGCAATTTTATATTTTAATACAGAATTTACAGTTGAGGTCAAAAGTTTACATCCCCCTTTCAGAATTTGCAAAATGTCAATTATTTTACCAAAAAAAAAAGAGGGGTCATACAAAATGCATGTTATTGTTTATTTAGTACTGATCTGAATAAGATATTTGTATATTAATTTTTTTAGTGATAGTTGTTTGTGAATCCTTGTTTGTCCTGAACAGTTAAACTTCCTGCTGTTCTTCAGAAAAATTCTTCAGGTCCCACAATTTCTTTGGTTTTCCAGCATTTTTGTGTATTTGAACCCTTTCCAACAATGAATGTATGATTTTGAGATCCATCTTTTCACACTTAGGACAACTGAGGGACTCATAAGCAACTATTACAGAATGTTCAAATGCTCACTTATGCTCCAGAAGGAAAACCATGCATTAAGAGGAATTTGAAGATCAGGGTAAATTTAACTTATTTTGTCCTCTGGGAAACATGTAACTATTCTCTGTAGCCTTTGAAGGGCAGTACTAAATGAAAAAAATATGACATTTAGGCAAAATCAGAAAAATGTACACCTTTTCATTCTATTCAAAAGTTTTCACCCCTGGCTCTTAATGCATCGTTTTTCCTTCTGGAGCATCAGTGAGTGTTTGAACCTTCTGTAATAGTTGCATATGAGTCCCTCAGTTGCCCTCATTGTGAAAAGATGGTTCTCAAAATCATAGAGTCATTGTTGGAAAGGATTCAAATACACAAACATGCTGGAAAACCAAATAATTTGTTGGACCTGAAGGATTTTTCTGAAGAACAGCGAGCAGTTTAACTGTTCAAGGCAAACTCATGAGCAACTATCACAAAACAAAAAAACACAGCCGTGGATCATTCAGGTAACAACACAATGTTAAGAATTAAGTGTATGTGAACTTTTGAACAGGGTCATTTTTATAATTTCAACTATTATTTTCGCTTGTGGGCTATATGTAAGTGTCTTTTATATGAAATATCTTATTCAGGTCAGTACTAGATAACAGAAATTGTTGATTATAAAAAAAATATTCTCGTAGTTCATAACATTACGGTTGTACCACTGCTGTCACATGGACTATTTTGACAATGTCCTTACTACCTTTCTGGGCCTTGAACGTGGTAGTTGTGTTGCCATCTATGCAGGGTCAGAAAGCTCCCAGATTTCATCTAAAATATCTTAATTTGTGTTCTGAAGATGAACGAAGGTCTAACAGGTTTGAAACAACATGAGGGTTAGTTTTAATGACAGAATTTTATTTTTTTGGTGAACTACCCCTTTTAAAAGACAAAAGAAAACATTAATTTCTAGTTCATCTACTAAAATACTACTTTGAGTATGAAACATTGGGTGGTGAACAGGAGGAACTTTCTGTTAAAACTGATTAAATATAGCAAGAGTTTTTACACCAAAACCATTAAAAGCACTTGGAAAATGAAGTGCGAGACTCTCGAAGCGTCAAAGTGAGTCATGATGTTTTACATAAACATATGCACTACATATTCAGTACATGTTTTTTTTTTGTGTGTGTTCCACAGAAAACTATCCCTGAACTATCCATTTGAACCTGGGTTTTAAGAAAATCTAAAAAATCTGCACATAGACTTTGCATCAGTCATTCCTTGATGATAAGATTTTAGTTTGAGCATGTATGTGTTGAAATCAGTTGATATCACAGCATTTCTCAATAATTCCATTGCACGCACACATACATTCCAGTATGTACTCATGCATTGGCTGTGCTGACATCCTCATAATTCATGCATCTCTGGTTTGTCTTTCTGTCAGCAGTGAAAATGTGGGTGTCGGGTTCAGGTTAATTATGTGCGTGTGAGAGAGACACTTGTTTCATGCTCTACTGTCACACAGAGAATGGGAGGGCCAGAGAGTCTTCATGCATAGACTCGGGATGGGGGTCATGATCCTTGACCTTGGAGTTATCCAAGTTGTCGTCTCCTCCCCAGACATAAAAAGCAGAGCACAAACCAGCCTTGTATAAAGACAGAAACTCTCTCTCAACATTGCAACCTTGCAGAGCTTCTAACAGACATATCTTAAAGTCAACATGTAGAAAACCAGGACAGGAAACCCATTTGATACTACACTTCCAGAAAAGAAAGGTCATTGGGGAGGTACCTTTTTAAAAGGTACACTTTTGTACCTTATTTACTTCTAAAGAGTGCATATGTGTTCCTGGACCACAAAACCTGTCATGAGTTTTTTTTTTTTTTTTTTTGGAGATTTACACATCAATAATAATCACTTAAATAAATTTCCCATTGATGTATGGTTTGTTAGGATATGACAATATTTGACATTACAAGTAAATTGCTGAGAAAGTGATCTCATGACGAAAACGTACCTGTGGGAACTTTTTCACAAGATGCAAAATATGCACCAATAAGTACTGCAGTTTCCTACCCTGGAAATCCAGAGATCTCGCGAGAGCACAATTTGAATTGTCTCTGCAAGACACTCTGGCCTCGAGCAATGATGCATGTTACTGCAATACGTAAGCAATTCTGGGAACCAATCAAATCGTTGTATCTGATGTAGGCGGGCCAGAGGCGAGCTAAACTGATGACGACAGCGTTGCGACGTCCGGAATCATTTAGTAAACATTGAAAGAGATCTATTCTACAGATGAAAATCAGTTGTTTGAAACGGCTTTGGCCGCTACAAAAGAGGAACAGAAAGCCACGCTCGAATCGTTCCTTTGCAAGAAGGACGTTTTTGCTGTTTTGCCGACTGGATACGGCAAGAGTTTAATCTATCAGTTAGCTCCGCTGGTAGTTAAGAGTATGGGGCGACCATGAAGGGGAACAGATCAGAACCGGGCAATGCCAGATAGCATTCGAAGTGGTGATATAAATGTTATCGAACAAGGTCTACCGGGACAACCTGATCGGGATTGAGGTGGATGAGGTCCATCTCATTTACAAATGGTAAGAGTCACTTGGTAAACTTACTGTAACGAAAAACGGAACTATTCAATAGTAATACAGTAGCCTAACTTGAACAGGACGATATGTCTCGCTGCTGAATGAAACGCTAGCGTCTATCCACATATTAGTTGATAGTTAATGAATAGTTTGATCGGACCTAATTGTTTTAATGAGATTGATTCGGCTGTCGTAATTAATAGTTATTAATCTTGTCACATTGTTTATGTTATAACATTGAAATCCACTCTTATATGTTCACCGTCGCTCTGGATACGTCACACCATGTATTGTTGTGATTGGTCTGGAGTTATCCATTTGCGTGCAGTGAGAATTTCAAATGCATGCTTGGTGCCGCCCCTTGAGTTAGGTCCTTTTCATTGCTTTAGGCCAGACCCATAATCTTAATAGATTAGGGTCTGGATTTTTCCATGCTAGCAGTTTCCAACACAAATGAACAATAGAGGTGGTACAACAGCAAGCACTTGTAGTCGTTTTCATACAGTTATGATTACAGCTTAATATGTTTCACTTTTTGGTGTTGTGCTGAATTCTGACCACTGCCAGATTACTCCTCGCCTAATATTGGTAGGTTTAGGGTTAGGATTAGACAATCATGTAGCGATTTCAACAAGAAGGGGTAATAATTTGGCAGGGGGTGGAAAATGGGCAGAACACTGGATGTAACAAGCTTAATTGGTAGCCCAGCCTGCATGGATTTGGACTTAGGATGCAGAATCCTTGGGTACGAATCCTGTGATAACTCATGACTCACGTTGAAAGACCTGAAAGACAAGAGAGCGAAAAACAAGCTAAAGCGGCAAGCTTACAATTCCGTTTTATGTCACATTCGCTTTTGTTCATTAGGGGTGGGAGAAAAAAATCGATTCTCCGATGCATCGCGATTCTCTCTTCAACGATTCTGAATTGATTCCTAATATTGCAGAATCGATTCTGAGCTTGTTTTTTTTCCCCCGCAAATGGCACGTGTGCGCGCTAGAGACGCTGCCGGCTTCACTGCACCGAATTTGCACTGTGAGACTCGTGCGCACTGCTTGACATTGTGTGCTTCCACCCGCCGTGTTTTACTTAAGTTATACTTTCATTTCTGCCGTCTGGAATGCAGTACTATTATATGCACGAAACTCCCGCTCTGCAGACATTCACGTGCGCTTTGTGTTTGTTCGTCCTAAAGCTCGATTGCAGATGCGGTTAAATGCACTTGCATTTTCGAATAGTTTTAAACGAAACTGTACATACAGTCAGTTATGTTTTCAGAGCAGGACAAAACATCTGATATATCGAAATAGATGTGTGCATCAGTGGCGTTCCGTCCATATAAGCTGCTAATGCTCCACATACCCAGGCTGTCAGAGAGAATGCGTTCACGTGTTAATTAATAGTATAAACATGCTTATAAGTCGATCCCTTATTTGAGATAGAATCTTCCGGGCAACTGATTGTCCGCATCTTTCTCGACTCCAGAATTGATGCGCATTCTCTGTTTTGCTGCCATGCCCATGATTTCATTCACGGGGTAAGCTGTCCAAGAAGCTCTCGCCCAAGCTGAAAAACGCACTGTTGCTGCCAGATCCTGATTACCAAAAATCATATTGTGTTTGTTGCACAACTTACTCGACTAAATCAAATGGAAAACAAAAAACAAAAAAACATCCTAACTGTATATTATCATAATTTCTCAACAATTCAAAATGTGAAAGTCCACTGAAAAAATTGCCTATATAAAATTTCTATATATTTTTTTAAATAATAATAAACAAGAAAAGAGGAAATATTAAAATATGATTTCGTCTCTGATTCTTTTTTTTTTTTTTTTTTTTTAATAATCTAAAGATATTATTATTTTTGGTAATACTGGTGGTTTTAGCACTCAGCATACCTGGTAAAAAAAAATAAAGTCACCGCTCGCCACTGCTTTGCATTAGTTTGAATGCAGCCTGGTAAAGCTGCCTGTCTATGATCTCATCAGTAATAATAAAACAGCAGTAATGCTGAGGAAAAAAGAAAAACTATTGTCTGTAAACTTTCAGATACCTAAAGAACACTTATTTTAAATAAGTAATTGTTTTAAAAAGTACCTTTGCTTATAATTTAAAAATAAAGTAAAATTGGCACAAAATAAATTTGATATAAAACGTATATGAAAATGTAGCCATGTGCAGTACTATTGAAAACTGAGAATGTGAGCATCGTGATATTTAGTTGATAATGAAAACAGTAATTAAATTAAATTAAACTGAATCTTGAAACCAATGAAGACTGACACACCTACTTTTACAGAGATTTCAACTATAAACAAAAAGCATAGAAACTGCTATTTTACATGTTTTTAAAATTGTAAAGTTGTATTTGCACAGCAGAAGAATTAATTGGGGAAAAAATGTAGATCAAGAATCGTTTTGGAATCGGATCGTGACTCCCAGAATCGGGATCGGATCGTGAAGTGCCTAAAGATTCCCACCCCTATTGTTCATACTATCAGGTAGGTTTAGGTATAGTGCGGATGGTACGTTATTTTAAAACGTCACGGAGTATTAGAGTTGCAGCGCCAGTCGCTGGACATTTCAACTCAGAACTTGAACAGCAGTGACACATACAAAACCAACGTCACATAAAACCAACCATATTTACCTTCAAATGTTCTGGAGGGAAAAATCTGAACACTCTTTTAGTGCCACTTAGTAGCATTTCACATTGAATATGTCACGAAATGTACATGGCGGTACGTATTTCACGTCTTGCAAAAAAGTTCCCACAGGTACGTTTTCGTCATGAGATCAGTTTGGTATATGGCTGCTTCAAAGTTTAGATTTTGACCTTTAGACCTTGCTCACTTTCAGGATGTTTTTCTTCTTTTGTGTCACACAATGTCCTGTTTTTTATGTATGTAATTCAAAGCTCTCATATTTCTTTTCAAGTATACATTCTTGAGGTGAAACACCTGACGATAATGCAGGACTGACTGTGGAGTTTGTACTGGAAAATAAAAGATAACATATTTGGAAACGTGTTTATGTGGGAGAGGAATTCATGGGTGAATTTGCACGGTCCTCTATTTTATGCTTGTTAGTTTTAAAGCATTTCTGTAGATTAGCTTCGAATGCTGCTAATTAGCAGGGTTACCGTAGCACCCGTTTCGGAGAAATATGAGTTACGCGCTTATTTTTGTTAGGGCTTTCGGATAAGCAGTGCATGACCACATCACAGACATACTGCTTGGCAGCGCTCCACAGCCCTGCTGCACTACAATCCATGCGTGCCATCTGATCTTGACGGCAAATTCTAGTGCTAGTCAGGATCTGCGAGAGAGAAATAGAGCGCTACTTTTATAAAATGGATAGTTAGCTCACAAATGTGAATGATGTAATCATTATCATGATTTACTCACCACCAGGTTGTTTAAATGTGTTTGGCTTTCTTTCTTCCAGACTGAGTTGGTTGTGCTTTTTCCATGCAGTTACAATGAATAGGGACTGAAGTGTTTAAGCTTCAAAAAAGACCATGAAAGTGATCTACTTGACTAGTGTACTGTATTTTAAGTCTTCTAAAGACATATGATAGCTCTGTGCGAGAGACAGACCTCCAGTGAGCTGTAACTGCTGTGAATAAATAATTTAGACCAGTTTTACGAACTGGATGAACTGATTCATTAAAAAAGATCTGAGTCAAATGAATGATTCATTTATGAATAGAACTTCTTTTCTCCATTTGTGTCCATGGAAGAAAGTAAGTCATACAGGTTTTAGAATAACGGTGTGTTCACACGGGGCGGCAGCGTCAACGCTTCCCATTGACTTTGAATCAGTGTTGTTTTTGACAACCATCTTAGATTTAGTCTTAGTCTTAGTCTTTTGGACTAAAATGCTTCTTAGTTTTAGTCAAATTTTAGTCACTTCTATATGTGATAGTTTTAGTCCAATTTTAGTCGACAAAAAGTCAAAAAGGTTTTAGTCTAGTTTTAGTCGACGAAAAGTCAAAAAGGTTTTAGTCTAGTTTTAGTCAAAAAAAGGGGAAAAAGTAGTCTTTTAACAAATTAATGTAGGTCAGTAAGTATTTTGCTGTTGGGTAGTGTCACTTATAAGTTCTGAAAATAGCAGATCTATAGTTCAACACAATGTGAGCTTCCGGATCGACTATTTTCACCAATAATTACAATAATGAAGGAATGTTTTAGAACATAAAAGACAAACAAGGATGGAATGCTAAAACAGCTTGCCATACTAGTATAGCAAAGAGTATTTAATGCTAAAACGGCTTGCCATAGCGTCAGATACTTTTTAAGTTTTAATTGGATGCACAATAAGCAGAAATGTCATGCATTTTAAACGTCTGACGGACCACCCACTAACATTTTCGTCTATTCTCGTCTCGTCAACGAAAACTCACACACGTCTCGTCATGTTTTAGTCATCAACGAGACATTTTTATCTCGTCATCGTCTCGTTATCGTCATGTAAAAAAGTGGCGTCAACGAAATGATTTCGTCATCGTCATCGTTGACGAAAACAACACTGCTTTGAATGGGTGACGTCAAGCGTTGCCGAAAAGAATTGTGGATCCGTCGGCGGCGCTTCACTAGCGTTGCTCGCGGGAGAAGTGAGAATTTTTCAACTTCTGCCGCGAGCAACGCCAGTGAAGCGCCGCCGACGGAAGCGTCAGCCAATCAGGATCGCTCTATGCACATACAGTAGCCAGGCGACAGCCAATCACGTTCGTCCTGTTCAAGAGCAGCAAGCGGTCTAATTTCATTGGCTGACGCTGCTATGACCATGGCGTCAGTGCCAAACTTCAGCCACGCCTTCCATCAAGCGTTGACGCTGACGCCCCGTGTGAACGTACGGTAACACGAGAGTGTGGAAATGATGACAGAAGTTTCATTTTTTGGTGAACTTTCACTTTAAGAACACATTCTGTGACAGCACACTGTCATGGTGAAACCAATTACACTGAGAGATGAAATATAGCCAGATGTAAAGCTGGACTGTATTACTGCTTTCTAGGAGATGTCATTCCTTCTTGCATGATTAACATTGCTAACTTTCTCTCATTCAGACGCTTGAAACCACATCCCATGGCTCACAGCTTCACTCAGCACACCTTCCGTCTTTCCTTTCATCTCTCCATCTATCATCCCCTCATTTCCCTCGCCATTATTTTTGGATCCTTTCTGTTTTTCCTTGACTTTTCTTTGCTCTCACTCTCTCTGCTTTCTGTTCAGGGGAGCTGGAAATGCCCAGTTGCTTCATGGAGGTCCTGCAGCCTGTGGCTCTCCTTAGGGTTACTGGGCTCAGGAGCTTGTAATGCTGGGGGTCTTTTTTTCGCTATGATGATTGCTTTGGGGCCACTGAATGTTTCAGGGTCCACTGAGCTTTCTAGAGGCCCCCATTCTAGCATGAAGACGTGCACACACACACACAGACTTACTATTACAAACACCTGTTTGTAATAGTATGTGTTTCTGTTTTAATATTTACATCTAGTGATGGGTTTGGGTTTATTGTGGATTTAGTAGTTTGGATTTGGTCTGTTGTCTGTTTTATTGAATTTGTCTTTTTCTGGTTTGTATTTTTTATCTCTCTCTCTTTTCTCTTTCTCTGTATTGAGACCAGCTTTGTGCATTAGAGAGATTGTGAAAAGTCAATATCCGTTCATACAATAGAGTTGCTTAAAGGAAAGAGATTTGGCTTTTATTTGAAAACAGTTGGCTACAAAAACCATGTGTGAAAGTGTTTTGAATGCTGATTAAAGATTCTATTTATTGGTACTGTTTAAAATGAGCACATTGTTTTTACTACTCTTATCAAATATTTCTTTCCTTGAAACACAAACAGTCCCGGGTCTGTGTGGCACTGGGTTGCTTTTTCTCTTTTGATGTTTTTCTGTGCTACACAGAGCTTTTTCCCTCATTGTGTTTCATTGTGTTTAACTGAAGGTCAAACTTCTCCTAGAAACAGAAAAAATGTACCCTAATACAGACATCGTCTTTCAATCACTAACACTGTTGTTTCTCAGGTTACTAAGGGTGAATGTAATAAATAGTGATGCCATTTTCTGGGTGCTATTTTATTGCAAAAATCTGCATATTTTTCACAGTATTCACAATTCTGTGTAACGAGTGTTTCACTTTTATGTTGGTGTTTTCAGTGCGAGAGTTTTAATTTAAAGTTGAAGTCAAATGTTTGCATGTACCTTGCAGAATCTGCAAAGTGTTAGAGGGATTTTACCAAATGCATGTTTTTTTTATTTAGTACTGACCTGAAAAAGATATTTCACATAAAAGATGTTTACATATAGTCCACAAGAGGAAATAATAGTTGAATTTATAAAAATGACCCTGTTCAAAAGTTTACATACACTTGATTCTTAATGCTGTTGCTACCTGAATGATTCACAGATGTGTGTGCGTGTGTGTGTGTGTGTGTGTGTGTGTGTGTGTGTGTGTGTGTGTGTGTTTTTTTTGTGATAGTTGTTCATGAGACCCTTGTTTGTTCTGAACAGTTAAACTGCCCGCTGTTCTTCAGAAAAATTCTTCAGGTCCCACAAATTCTTTGGTTTTCCAGCATTTTTGCATATTTGAACCCTTTCTAACAATGACTGTATGATTTTGAGATCCATCTTTTCACACTGAGGACAACTGAGGGACCCATATGCAACTAGTACAGAAGGTTCAAACGCTCACTGATACTTCAAATGGAAACATGATGCATTAAGATGATCAGGGTAAATTTGACTTATTTTGCCTTCTGGGAGACAAGTAGGTATCTTCTGTAGCTTCTGAAGGGCAGTACTAAAGGAAAATAAATGATATTTAGGCAAAATAATAAATATATTCACATCTTCATTTAGTTCAAAAGTTTACACCCCTAGCTCTTAATGCATCGTTTTCTCTGTTTATTTCATTTTGGTAAAATAATTAACATTTTGCAGATTCTGCAATGTGTATGTAAACTTTTGACTTCAACTGTATTTTAAAATGTAATTTATTTCTTTGATGCAAAGCCGAATTTTATAGCAGCCATTACTCCAGTCTTCAGTGTCACATGATCCTTTATGAAGTATTTCAAATCAAAGATGAGCTCAAAGAAAACATTTAGTCTCTTGTGTATACATGAGTGTGTGTGCACACATGTGTGTGAAAGGAGAGGCCCCTCACTAGAAACTGCAGTAAAGTTCAGGTCTGCAGAGGTCACCACACCTCAGTTGAAGGTGTCATCATCGGGACAACAGGGAGAACACAGAACAGGATGCCAGATTCACAGAGATGTAACAAAAAAGCTGTGATTGGTGGTTTGGGTTTACAGAGAGCAGGTCACGCTGGTCAAATTGACAGGCCATTGAGCACACACTGTCTGATAGGCAACCTGCTGTGGAAACAGTGAAGCGCTCAGAAAGTGAGAGCTAGTTCATTTTGAGACCGAGTGGAGAAAAAGAGGACTAAAGGTTGAGGAGGAGAGGAGAAAGGGACGCTTGGGGTCACTCATGTGTTTGCCATGTGTGAAGAAAAACAGAAGATAGTCCTCATGTGAAAGAAATTTTGTTTTTTTGTGTTTGTTTAAAGGAATATTTCACTTAAATTTGCTGAAAATGTGTTCACCTTCTGGCCATCCAAGATGTAAATGACTGTTTCTTCATCAAAACAAATTTGGAGGAATTTAGCATTACATCACTTGCTCACCAGTGGAGTGAATGTGTGCCATCAAGATGACAGTCTGAATGAAAGCTGATAAAAACATCAAAAGTAGTCCACAAATAATCCACATGACTTCAGTAATCAATTAAAGGGATAGTTTAGCCCAAAATTACAATTCCGTCAATAATTGCTCAACCGCATGTTGTTCATCTTCAGGACACAAATTAAGATATTTTTAATGAACAATGAGCAATGTATCTACCACATTCAAGACTCCGATTTCATCAAAAATATCTTAAATTGTGTCTTATGACATGAGGGTGAGTAATTAATGACAGAATTGTTATTTTTGGGTGAGCTAACCCTTGAACGTCTTTGTGATTGTGAGTGTAATAAATTCATCAAGACAAATTAATTTAAATCGTTTTGCTTTATTTAGTAACAAAAGGCATTTGATTTAATCAGGAGAGAAATATGCACAGATCAAATACTGTTTACAAACCAAAACAGTTCTAAATAAATATATCAGTGATTATAATATGAGAAAACTTTTCAATGGAGGAAACATTACGGACAGAAGCAATGGATTAAGTAAAACATTTTCATTTTTTGATTGAACTACAAGTAAACTATAAGTTAATATGAAATATGTCACCCTGGACCGCAAACCCAGTCATAAGTAGCACTGGTATATGTATAGCAACAACCATAAATACACTGTATGGGTCAAAATTACTGATGTTTCTTTTATGCCAAAAATCATTAGGATATTAAGTAAAGATCATGTTCCATGAAGATATTTTGTAAACTTCCTACCATAAATATATCAAAATATATTTGTTATTAGTAATATGCATGGCTCAGAACCTCATTTGGACAACTTTAAAGGCAATTTTCTCAATATTTGATTTTTTATTTATTTTTTGCAACCTCAGATTCCAGATTTTCAAGTAGTTGTATCTCTGCCACATATTCGATCCTAACAAACCATACATGAATGGAAAGCTTATATATTCATCTTTCAAATGCGGTATAAATCTCAATATCAAAAAATGGAAACTGGTTTTGTGGTCCAGGGTCACATATGAAGTTGATCATATTTATTATTAATACACACCCCAGTTGTTATTATGAATAGTGCATCTGTAAAATCCCTCTGTAATCTTTCATCAAAATTAAAAACTTGCCAAATAATTCTAACTTAAAGTAAAATGGGTTGCAACTCGCAAATAGCCTCTAATGTTACTTCAAGTAAGATGCACTGGTTATTTGTCATGACATTTTTTACTTCTTTAAAATTTATGTTAATCAAATATTTTACTTCTTAATTTGTACTCTCTCTCAATAAAGAGAACAGCCTGGGCATGATGAGCTGGATAGATGAGCTTATTAAAAACACTTATATTCATCTGTTAAGTAATATTATCAAAAAGCTCCCAAAGTTAATCTGTTGACACTCGCATTTCATAACAATGCTTCATCTTTATTTGTGACCCTGGTCCAGAAAACCATAAAGGTTAATTTTTTTGACATTGACGTGTATACAACACCTGAAAGCTGATAAATAAAATAATAAATTATTGAGAGAATCTCCTTTAAAGGAACACTCCACTTTTTTTGGAAATAGGCTCATTCTCCAACTCCCCCCGAGTTAATAAGTTGATTTTTACCGTTTTGAAATCCATTCAGCCGTTCTCCTGTTCTGGCGATATTACTGTTAGCATAGCTTAGCATAGATCATTGAATCTTATGAGACCAATAGCATCACGTTCAAAAATGACCAATGACTTTCCATATTTGTTGTATTTAAAACTTGACTCTTCTGTAGTTATATCGTGTACTAAGACCGGTGGAAATGCAAAGCTGTGAGTTTCTAGGCTGATAAGATTAGGAACTACTCTCCCATTCCGGCGTAATAGTCAAGGAAGTTTGCTGCTGTAATATGGCCGAAGCAGGCGGAGTATTATCAGAAATGAGTTCCCAGCTAGTTTAGCATTTGCACATGTGCTGCGTGGTATTACTGCTCCTGCTTCAGCCTTATTACGGCAGCAAACTTCCTTGACTATTACGCCGGAATGGGAGTGTAGTTCCTAATCTTATCAGCCTAGAAACTTGCATTTCCACCGGTCTTAGTACACGATATAACTACAGAAGAGTCAAGTTTTAAATAGGACAAATATGGAAACTCGTTGGTCATTTTTGAACGTGATGCTATTGGTCTCATAAGATTCAATGATCTATGCTAAGCTATGCTAACAGTGATATCGCCAGAACAGGAGAACGGCTGAATGGATTTCAAAACGGTAAAAATCAACTTATTAACTCGGGGGGAGTTGGAGAATGAGCCTATTTCCAAAAAAAGTGGAGTGTTCCTTTAAAGTTGTACAAATGGAGTTCTTAGCAATGCATATTACTAATAAAAAATTAAGTTTTGATATATTTATGATAGGAAATATACATGATCTTAATATCTGAATGATTTTTGACTTAAAAGAAAATTGGTTAATTTTGACCCATACAATGTATTGTTGACTATTACTACAAATATACCTGTGCTACCTATGACTGGTTTTGTGGTCCAGGGTCACACTTATCTCACATATTTTGTTATACATGTCCAGTGAAGAGTCAGAGTTCTCTGTTAACATACGCAGGGACTTTCCCAGTCATTTAGTCTGCTTAAATCCACCCCGGGTTTGTATTCATCTGCTTTCTCTTTTGAGTACCGTTTAAAATGAAATCAACAACCGATGTGTAGAACCAAGTCCTTGCCCTCATTTTTCTATTTCAATAATGTGTTACACTTTGTTACAATACAGCAAAAAAGATCTGTCTGAGATTCTGATTCTAAAGACTGACCCATTTATTTTTATTTTTATTTTAACACTGTTTTCAGTAAAAATACTTTTCAAAAGAGATGAAAGAGAAAACAAAAAAGACGAGTAAGAGTGGTTTATCATTAAAAGCGTGTGTTTTCTACATTATGATGACCAAATGTCCACAAGTATAGTAATACCAGGGATAAAAAATGTTTTGCTCGCCATGAGGAAACAAGTTTATTAATCATACAGAATGAAGTGTTTTAAAAATCTAAAATAGCTGAAAGTTTTGTGTGAGGGTTTGGTTTAAGGTAAGTTGATGGAAATAGTCTGTTTAGTGGAAAAATCATTAGGCCTATGGAGAGGCCCTGTAAAACATGGAAACCCAACGTGTGTGTGTGAGGGAGAGAGAGAGAGAGAGAGAGAGAGAGAGAGAGATGTGAAGGGGTAAAGGGGTATGGTATGATGGAATGCTCCCTAATGTGTTTATATGAAATCATTTTTCAGGTTGGTTTTAGTGGAGTGAGTGATGTGTGTGAAGAGATTGGAGACAGGATGGCTGTGGAATGTGCTGCACTGTCATTGCAGGTGCCTCTCCCAGAATGCACTTCTGTTCTTTGTGTGATGTCACGATAGCATCAGTCGTCCTGTCACGGTGACAATGGCTGTGCTGTTGACGCCACCCCCCAGACCCCAATAATTATCCCTGGCTAGATTGTGATTGGAGGGGTCAGACTAATGGGGCACCCCATGTAAGGAAACCACAGAGATAAACTCATGCCAGACTGAATTACAACACTTGCATACACACACTCACTCTATAATTCACAGTTCAGCCTCAGCAAGGCTCCAGTGCCGTCACACAGGACGAGTAATAATTACATGGAAATGAAACCTTTCATTTAACAATGTCATCTGTCCCTTTGCCCTCTTCCGCTCTCTCTTCATTCTCTTTGTTTCCCCATCATCAAGACGAATTGAGCAGAAATGCAATTCTTTCAAGTGCATGTGCCCACCATGTGTTCATGTCCCAGTGTGAGTGTGTGTGACTGATTGACTGTGGTGAAAGCGAGCTGCCAAGCCAAACCAAATTGACATAAATCTACACTTAACCACAAAGGCTCTAGCGATTACACAAAAGCTCTTTTTCAAAACCTAGTGTGCTGCCTTGCTGTCTACTACTCACATAGTCTTCTAAGACAGCATTTTAACCTTGATAAAACCTCTTAAATGACTGATTTAAAACACTCTTCAGTTTGCAATTGCGTTTAGTCTGCTTTCAGTTATGAGTACCATCTCAAAATCAAATCAACAACCGATGTGTAGAATCAAGTCCTTGTATTTTTTTCGATAAACTGTTACATCACAGTGCAGAAGAAAAGATCTGTCGCTATCACTCTTTCTTTACAACTTTAGTTAACAAAACACTGTAATAAGCATAGAAATATGTATTAGGTTTGTTAAACAATTTTTAATTACACAGAAGTAATTTTTACTCTTCATCCATATCTTGGCTTTTTTCGTCACTAAGCATGACAATGATTTTTAGGATTGCCTTCTCCCGGAGGCATTCATGAGACGTTGCCATAGAATCTGGCTATTTTTATTGATATTTTGAATGATGTTTATTACTTTTTAAAAAGTTCATAAATGTATTTATCAACAGCATTTCTCTCAAATCCCACTGAATTCATCACAGAATTGTACAACAGCATTTTAGTGCCAGGTTAAAAAAAATAAATAAATACAAAAACTAAAATTACGAGATTAAAGTCAAAATGTTTTAGGAATATAGTCTAAATGTTTCGAGAATAAAGTTGAAATATACGAAAATTAAGTCATAGCAATTAAAGTAATATTTTGAGAGTATAGCCTGCACATGCAAATGGCCCAGTTTGGGAGCACAGGGAGAATTTGCCAGTCCACCAGAATTCATTTAAATATGGGTTTATTAGCAGAAATCATACAATGTGTTCTACTCACAGTGACAGTATGCTTGGAAATGTTTTCGATTGCATTTATTAGGCCTTTTTATAGTGTGCCAGCAACCCAATAATAGCAATAAGCTTTGTGCTTTTGGTAGTTTTTTAAGTTGCAGCTTTCAAAATTTGTCAGTTTTATAGTGAAATGCAAACAATGAGTCTTGTAAGGAGTTTTTCGTGCTTTTTAATGTGTTGAGACAGGTCGTTGTATTCATGTTAATCAGACATTTGTTGCATTAAATTATACTGTTTTCTTTGTGAAAATTCCACCACCTACTCTGCAAAAACATATGTGGCATCCAATCTTCTCACATGAATTTAATTAAAAACAACAATAAAATGTTCTAAAGATTGAAGTGGACTCCAGCTTGTTAACATTAGTTATATTGTTGTCTTTTCTGAGTTATATAAGTGACAATTCACAGTATAATACAATAAATGGAAATACTATTTAATGTTTTCTATTCATTATGTGTAGCGTGCCAGCCATCCATTAATCGCAATAATGTTGTGCTTTGTTGCTTTAATATAACACAGCTCAGCTTTCAAATTCTGTTAGTTTTACAAAATGCTAATTATAAATGTTTTTTCCTCTTTATTTCAAGTTTATAACATGATGTAAACGTGAAGGAACATCAGAAGGAATAAAAAACTGTAGCCTAATTTAATAAAACAAAAGTTTAATTGAAATTGTAAAGATGACTGATTCACATATCGATTAAACTTAGGCGAATACAGGAATCTGTCACACCACATTAAAGAGAGTGAAAAACACATTATTGTAATAGACATTTTGTTTGTATTTCGCTATAAAACTGACAGATTTTGATAGCTGAGACTTTGTAATATCTCCCTGTGCTCCCAAACCAGGCCATTTGTATGCTCAATATAGGCTAGAATATCTCAAATTGTTATAACTTTAATTATAACTGTAATTGCTATAAATTAATTCTTGTAATTTTGACTTTATTCTCTAAAAATTTTGACTTTATTCTCGAAACATTTTGGCTTAATTCTCGAAACACTTTGACTATATTCTCGTAATTTTTACTCTATTCTCAAAACATTTTGACCTTATTCTCGGAACATTTCAACTTTATTCTCATTATTAAGTTGGCTTGAGTAAGCCAACTTACTAAAATGCTCTTTAAACTTAATATTATTCTTATTTTTCTGAGACTAACATTTCTGACTGCTACTCCTCTTAGAGTTCTAAGAACTAGATAGAATCTATCTATCATCTATCTAAGACTGTATTGTTTTCAAAACATTCAAACTTTAACCTTTTAAAACAGTTTCAGACTGAAAACCATCCAACTTCAAACCTTTTAAAACTTTTTAAAACTTCAAAATTTCTGGTCTAGCTTTCTCAAGCCAACTTAATTTTTTTTTTTTTTTTTTTAAATCTAGTTTCGACTTTAATCTTGTAATTTTAGATTTTTTTTATTTTTTAACGTGGCACTAAGATGGCATTGTAGAATTATTTTAAAAACGAAAATGAAAAATGCTGAAAAATATTTGCACGTCTGTACTAGCAAGCTTTCATTTATGTGGTTGCCAGATGTTCAAAAAGATTTCAAATCCCCAAATTAAAACTTATCTGTTAAAAGGATACATTTTCTGTCTACTGTTTTGTTTTATTTTTGCAATCTGGCAACCATGCGTACGCACTCGCTCTTCATTGTGGAAGCGCCGACTATGATCATAAAACACAGACAAACAAGCAAACTGGAGTTTAGCCATCTCCATGTGAGATGTTCAGCCTAAATTAGAGTCTGTTTTCTGTCTGTTTTCTGTCATGCGACCTCAGCTCTTATGTTTACTGAATAATGCACTTATTCAACTGCTGTTTAGAATTAATGGAATAAATATTAGGAATTTCACTTTTATAATAGGCCTATGTTTGTTTTACTAGCTTTCGTAATGTTGAACAATATTTGATCAATTTCAGCAGCAAATTTGAGCAAAATATACTTGTTTCATTCGGTTCAGTGGCATTGTTTATGTTCAGTAATATGGCCAATTTATGACACGTTGTAAAAAAACACTCTACTGGTGAAAGGGCAATGCCTGAAATGCAAAAATAAATTTCTTAAATGACAACAGTTGATACATTTACATATTTTGTTTATATTTATAATATAATTTTTTTCCCCCTAGACATTTAGTTGACTAAAACAGGACAAGGTGGACTAAATATGATAATAACTACAAAGTTCATTTAACACAGGAGTAAGACTAATTTAAAAAAGGCTTGATAAACACTACCACAAAAACACAGGGATACATGAATACAGGGACACAAGTATTTGGCTAAAACATGTCAGGAGTGCACCTATATGCCTTAGGTTTTGAAATTGAGCAAAAAAATGTGCTGAACAGTTGATGTGAGTTTTTGAAGGGGTTTAAATTTCATGGGTATGAGTTTGTGTTATTGCACCAAAATTTGATATAGTGTTGTGGAATGTGTTATGTGAAGTGTGCATGTGGGTGTTGGCAGACATTTCACGCCGCAAATTTTTTTAAGGAAACAGTGAAATTACTTTCTTAGCACATTTTCCCGCTTTCTCAGTGTGCAATTATGCATGCATTATTTTATTATAATATAATGAAGGTCTTAAATTACCTATAATTACCCACCAAATAGACTCGTGTGTGCAATCTGGCTCTGATTTTGTGTGTGCTCTGTTAGATGGTCAGTAGTTTGATTGAGCTCTTTTTGTCTTTGAGAACATGATACTGCTCTAGCTCTAAATAGAGCACATATACAGTATCCTTCTGTTGGCTTGGTATTTGCAAAATATAAAATAAGTTTCCTGTTTTCAAAAACTGTTTTATATTTTGCTGAATGGATTTCTTTGTATCTCTGACACAATCATTTTAAATATTCTTCGCTGATTTGTTTGTTTATATGAGAAATCACAAGAGAGAGAGAGAGAAAGGGACATGAGCAAATAGGAAAAAAACGCTGAGAATAATAAGGACAGAAAGTATTGTGGGGGTATTTGGCAGTGCTTTTTTTAACTGGTTTTGCCATTAAATCCACTAGCATGTGGTATATGGAATGATTTACATGATACTCCAAGGTATTACAAGTTTTATTCATATCCTATTATAGTTTTACATTGCATTTGAGTTTTATATGTTCAGTTTTTATTTTAATTTTACTTTAAATTGTAGTAATTTTGTTGACATGCTCATAATATTTTTGAATGGAAAGGAAAGTATGAAGGCAAAAGAACTTCATCCTTTCTTCACAGCAATGAATTTGATTTGCAGACTCTGCAGAAATGAATGGACTATCAGAGGGATGAAATTAAATACTCACGAGGGAGTATAATGAATAAAGGAAGGTAATAAAGGAAGTTTTGGGAGTGATAAAGCAAAGGTGCGGAGGGCACACAGTGGGTGGAGCCAGTAGACACAAAAGCGCCCTGCTTTCCCCCTCTGCTCAGACCCAGAGGGCAGCCCAGGGTCAGACTGTCTCCCTGGGGCATCTTCTACTCCAGCCCCAGGCTTCTGACAGGCCTGTGGGAGTTTTTAGAAGGTCCTGAGAGAGGCCAGACCCTTTACACCTCAGAGACCTCACTTCACCTGTTTTCTCTTTCTCTTTCGTCTCACTTCTATAGAGGGTTTGCACTTATGTCATAATTTGGTCATGTACTCGGTTGCATGGCCATATTGGAGATGCTCAGATGTAAACAACAGCATTAAACAACCACAAACTCCTATTTTTTTTCTTCTCCTTGATTTGTTATAACTTTTGGCAGTCTATAGTAGTTCAAATGTTTTTCCCGGTGTGGTTGATTAGTACAGCCCAAAACATGACAATAATTGACTATTTTAAGCAGCAAGAATCAGCTAAATTTGCTGTCAATATGGCCGATTGATGGCGCATCGTGAAAACACTCTACACTCTATATTCCTACATAAGCATAGCTTTACAACCATGTCAAGCCCAAGCCCATTTCTGACATAAATGTCTAGAGAAAGAGAAAATATTTTAGTTTTTTGTATGGGCCAATCATGTCTCATTTGTAAAAGTAGGGTGTTTAGTACAAGTGACATCTGTTGGCTTGGGTTTTGATAGGTTTGAGTAAGCTCATTGTTTACAGCACTGCTAAATGCATGTTGGCGAGTACATGGAAGTGTTTATGTTGTTGATTTTTTTATTTTCCCCCTTCACAAATGTATTACGTTCTTGTCTGTCTATGTAGATGTACGTGCACATGGGTGTGTGAATGTTTGGCCAAAGGATTTTGATCATAATCAGATATGTATGAGTAAGGGTCAGCAGATGGAAAAGCAATAGGACGTTTACAAAGAGGCTAAGGGACCAGAATAGAGCATATGCTTTCTCCATCTTCAGGTGGAGAGGTTTGAGCAGACAGATTGTTGATGTTCAGAGATATTCACAATTCTCATTGTGTGTGTGTGTGTGTGTGTGTGTGTGTGTGTGTGTGTGTGTGTGTGTGTGTGTGTGTGTCTCTGTGTGTCTCTGTGTGTCTCTCTCTGTGTGTGTGTGTGTGTGTGTGTGTGTGTGTGTGTTCCAGTCTGATGTGATCTGGCTGTGTTTGGACAAAGTTCTACAGATGGAAGTCTTCACAGCGGCCAGAGTTTAAATCACAAGACACATGAGCTGTATAACCCAAACTACACTAATGATATACAATCAGCATATTTCTGCACTTTAAACGGTTCAAATAGCCTATTTCGCAGTAAGATCTATCCATCCATCAGTCGGTCCAAATCCATCCGTGTATCCATTACTACTAGATGAATAACATGTGCACTGATGTTTTGTTTTATTAATTTATTTAATTACAACTGTCCCACAGTTGTGGCATAATTTCAATTCAATTCAACTCAACATTTGCGCCCCAGTAGATAGCAATAGTTATTTATCTCAACTATTGCTTGAAAATGATTATATTTCTTGCTTGAACCCAAATAGTTTGGAAATTAACATTAGTATGTTTAATAAATTAACATTTACAGTTCAAAAGGTCAAAAGTTTACACACACCTTGCAGAATCTGCAAAATGTAAAAAGATATTCCACATAAAAGACTTTTGCATATAGCCTACGACAGAAAAAAGAGCCTGTTCAGAAGTTTACATACACTTGATTCTTAATACTGTGTTGTTGCCTGTATTATCCACAAATGCTTTTTTTATGATAGTTGTTCATGAGTCCCTTGTTTGTCCTTAACAGTTAAACTGCCAGCTGTTCTTCAGAAAAATCCTTCAGGTCCCACAAATTCTTTGGTTTTTCAGCATTTTTGTGTATTTGAACCCTTTTGACATCCACCTTTTCGCACTAAGGACACCTGAGGGACTCATATGCAACTGTTACAGAAGGTTCAAACGCTCACTGATGCTCCAGAAGGAAAAATGATGCATTAAGCTGGGGAGTGAAAACTTTTTGAATTTAAAGATCAGGGTAAATTTAACTTACTTTGTCTTTTTGGAAACATGTAAGTATCTTTTGTAGCTTATGAAGGGTATTACTATTTGAAAAAAAATTGATATTTAGGCAAAATAAGAAAAGAATTACACATTTTCATTCTATTCAAAAGTTTACACCCTTGGCTGTTAATGCATAATTTTTCCTTCTGGAGCATCAGTGAGTGTTTGAACCTTCTGTAATAGTTGCATATGAGTCCCTCAGTTGTCCTCAGTGTGAAAAGATGATTCTCAAAATCATACAACCATTGTTGGAAAGGGGTCAAATACACAAAAAGGCTGAAAAACCAAAGAATCTGTGGGACCTTGATGATTTTTCTGAAGCACAGCAGGCAGTTTAACTGCTCAGGACAAACAATGGACTTAGGAACAACTATTACTGAACCAAAAAAAAAAAGATCTGTGGATCATTTAGGTAACAACACAATGTTAAGAATCAAGTGTATGTAAACTTTTGAAAGGGCTCATTTTTATAAATTTAACTATTATTTTCTCTTGTGGACTATAACGTCTTTTATGTGAAATACCTTATTATATCTTATTTTATTTTTATTAGAAAATAAAAAATATGCATTTTGTATGATCTCTCTTATTCTTCAAGGTGTATGTAAACTTTTGATCTCAACAATAATTAATTTTTTTAATTGCTTATTAATAAATGTTCACCTTCTGGTTATTGCTGATGCCTTTGTGTCTGATTTTTAATTTACAACTTATTTTGGGTTTATTAAACATTTAACAAAAAACCCAATTGCTTTGATAGTCCATATTTCACCCAGCACTGGGTTGTTTTCAACCCAGCATTTTTTTATAACAAGTTTTGTAGGTGTATTTTAATACTGAGATGACAAGTGATATGTAAAGAAAGTATAGAAAATATTTTACATAAAATACAAGCTATGAAACTGGCCTGAGAAAAACAAACAGCTGTTGTGTAATCTAAAACTGGAGTTACAATTCAGCAATAGTGTTTCATAGAAATTTCATCATTTTCCAAAGAAGTGAAATAACCCAGAACAGAGGTATCTAATTCCAGAACTGGTTTAATCAGAGATGTTGAGATTGAATTTAGTTTGGGAAAAAAAAATCCCCACAGAAAAAGGAGATGGACCAGAAAGGAAAGTGTGCATGTTATTCAACCATCCATAAGATGAACTGTTCTTTCCAATCTTAAATAAAGCTGGGGAGCAGAGGTACAGGCCCAGGGTGAGATGAGATGTTCCTCAAACACAAAAGAGACAGAATTATGAGGCTGTAAGATATTATGTGTTACAGTACTTAAGTTTTTATGAACTGTGGGGTTTCTGTACAAGTGTGTGCAGCACACACAGGAGTAAAAATGTGTGTTATACATTCTTTCAGATGTGATTGCTGAAGGGAGGATGTGTGAGGATGGTTGCGTGTGTGTGTGTGTCGTTTTTGAAAAGGGAGTGCTGAGTGAGTGAGAGTGCTCGTTTGTCATCCAGATTTGTTTAATTACAGCCTGTCCTTCTCTCCCTCATCCCTCCATCCTCAGTAATCTTCTCCTCCTCCTTTTCTCATGTAAATCCCTCCCTCTTTGATGGAGGCTCTGTCTCTCCTAGGGAGAGCAACATTCGGTTAACTGACACACTGAGACCAGCAAGTAGGAGTGTGTGTATGTGTGTGTGTGAGATGTTTGAGCACATGCAGCGACTCCTGCAGGGGTTCAGTTGGGGAATTGTGCGTATGTGAGTCCACATACTCATCCGGAACTTGACCATTAACAAAAACAGAAACACAATCGCAAAGTACACACGCACATAGATCTTTTTTGTATCTTCCACCCCATCTCATTCTCTCCTACTGTGCGGTTGTGTAAACCCACACATCTGCCTGCCAAACGCTTCTGCAAAACTGTGCAAACATTGCACACAATGTTAATGATTGCAATACAAACCCAGTAACAGTACAAACATGGATTTAGATTGAGATGAATTAGCCATAAATTTCTTTTTTGTTTTTTCAAATAATAAAATCATAAGCACCAAATAAGCAATTAAGAATTTCATCAGTCGAAATGAAATTAAGGTTTCTGAGGAAAACATTCCAGGATTTTTCTCCATATAGTGGGCTTCAGTGGGAAACAAAGGGTTGAAGGTCCAAATTGTAGTTTCAGTGCAGCTTCAAAAGGCTCTACATGATTCCAGCCAAGGAATAAAGGTCTTATCTAATGAAACGGTTGGTAATTTTCTAAAAATATAAAAATGTACACACATTTGTTAACCACAAATGCTAGCTTGACTTCACGCATTACGTAATCACGTTGGAACATGACAGAATGCCTTTTGAAATGCCTGTTGGTCCCCATTGAAGTCCACTATATGGAGAAAAATCCTCTACATGAGCTCAGCTGAGTACTGAAGCATTCTTTCATTTTCTAAAATAATCTGAAAATGTATATGCTTTTTAACCACAAATGCTTGTCTTGCACTAGCTCAATTTCACACATTACATACAGTTGATGTCAAAAGTTTACGTCCCCCTTTCAGAAACTGCAAAACGTTTATTATTTCACCAAAATAAGAGGGATCATACAACATGTATGTTATTGTTATTTAATACTGACCTCAATAAGATATTTCACATACAAGATATTTACATATAGTCCACAAAAGAAAATGATAGTTGAATTGATAAAAATTACCCCGGTCAAAAGTTTACATCCTGATTCTTAATATTGTGTTGTTACATGATTGATCCACAGCTGTGTTTTTTGTTTACTAAAAGTTATTCATGAGTCCCTTGTTTATCCTGAGCAGTTAAACTGCCCACTGTTCTTCAGACAAAATCTTTCAGGTCCCAGGTTTTCCAGCATTTTTAGTGTATTTGAAACCTTTCCAACAATGACTGTATGATTTTAGGATCCATCTTTTCACACTGAGGACAACTGAGGGACTCATATTCAGCTAAGATGTGTACATTTTTCTTATTTTGCCTAAATATCATGTTTTTTCATTTAGTACTACCCTTTAGAAGCTATAAAAGATTGTATGTTTATTACATGTTTCCCAGAAGACAAAATAAGTGAAATGTACCCTGATCTTCAAACTCAAAAAGTTTTCACCCCCGGCTCTTAATGCATAATTTTTCCTTCTAAAGCATCGGTAAGCATTTGAACCTTCTGTAATAGTTGCATATGAGTCCCTCATTTATCCTCAGTGTGAAAAGATAGATCTCAAAATCATACAAAAACCAAAGAATTTATGGGACCTGAAGAATTTTTCTGAAAAACAACAGGCAGTTTAATTGTTCAGGACAAACAAGGGACTCATGAACAACTATCACTAAACAAACAAACAGCTGTGGATCATTCTGGTAAGAATACAGTATTAAGAATCAAGGGGATGTAAACTTTTGAACAGGGTCATTTTCATGCATTTTCAAAGATCACTTATGTGAAATATCTTATTCAGGTGACCTTTCCAACATGATTATGTAATGCGTGAAGTTGCAAATGCACATATCAGATTTAATAATAAAAATTTTACAATCTTATGAATAGAAAACAGTTATTTTAAATTGTAATATTATTTCACAATATTATAAAAAAAATTCTGCATTTTTTATCAAATAAATGCAGCCTTGGTAAACATAGGAGTCTTTTAAAAACTTAAATCTTACAAACCCCAGACTTTTTAGTATATCTTTGTGGAAATTATTTCTTTATTTTAGTCAGGAGAAAAATCTTAAACCTGGCAATACCTCAGAAAATTCTGACAGAAACTGCAGTGAATTCTGAGCCTCAGTCTCTAAGGGCTGAAGGGATGTCGAATCACAAAATCATGTGTGATTTCCTGTGATTTGTGCTAGCCTGAGGTAAACTCTCCATAGGATCCATGTCTTACACTCCTCACGGACCAGTCCTACTTCTCACTATTTTCTTTCCTCCTTCTTTTCTCTCTGTCTGTCTTTGCAGACTAGGCACTGAATTATTCTGGCCTGTAATAAAGGATCTGTATCTGTGGGGTGAGACAAAGCAAGACAGCGTGAAGGACGCTGCAGGGTCCTGTGGGAAATTACAGTCTGTGTGTATTTGTGTCATGTATTCATAAGAACCCAGACCATCTTGACTGGCAGTTCAATACTGTACAGTCGTGGCCAAAAGTTTTGAGAATTACATAAATATTGGAAATTGGAAAAGTTGCTGCTTAAGTTTTTATAAAAGCAATTTGCACATACTCCAGAATGTTATGAAGAGTGATCAGATGAATTGCATAGTCCTTCTTTGCCATGAAAATTAACTTAATCCCGAAAAAAACGTTTCACTGCATTTCATTGCTGTCATTAAAGGACCTGCTGAGATCATTTCAGTAATCGTCTTGTCAACTCAGGTGAGAATGTTGACGAGCACAAGGCTGGAGATCATTATGTCAGGCTGATTGGGTTAGAATGGCAGACTTGACATGTTAAAAGGAGGGTGATGCTTGAAATCATTGTTCTTCCATTGTTAACCATGGTGACCTGCAAAGAAATGCGTGCAGCCATCACAGGCAAGGATATTGTGGCTACTAAGATTGCACCTAAATCAACAATTTATAGGATCATCAAGAACTTCAAGGAAAGAGGTTCAATTCTTGTAAAGAAGGCTTCAGGGCGTCCAAGAAAGTCCAGCAAGCGCCAGGATCGTCTCCTAAAGAGGATTCAGCTGCGGGGTCGGAGTGCCACCAGTGCAGAGCTTGCTCAGGAATGGCAGCAGGCAGGTGTGAGCGCATCTGCACGCACAGTGAGGCCAAGACTTTTGGAAGATGGCCTGGTGTCAAGAAGGGCAGCAAAGAAGCCACTTCTCTCCAAAAAAAACCATCATGGACAGATTGATCTTCTGCAAAAAGTATGGCAAATGGACTGCTGAGGACTGGGGCAAAGTCATTTTCTCCGATGAAGCCTCTTTCCGATTGTTTGGGGCATCTGGAAAAAGGCTTGTCCGGACAAGAAAAGGTGAGCGCTACCATCGGTCCTGTGTCATGCCAACAGTAAAGCATCCAGAGACCATTCATGTGTGGGGTTGCATCTCATCCAAAACACCCTCCAACAGCAACTTCTTCCAACAATCCAACAACAGTTTGGTGAAGAACAATGCATTTTCCAGCACGATGGAGCACCGTGCCAAAAGGCAAAAGTGATAACTAAGTGGCTCGGGGACCAAAGCGTTGAAATTTTGGGTCCATGGCCTGGAAACTCCCCAGATCTTAATCCCATTGAGAACTTGTGGTCAATCCTCAAGAGGCGGGTGGACAAACAAAAATCCACTTATTCTGACAAACTCAAAGAAGTGATTATGAAAGAATGGGTTGCTATCAGTCAGGATTTGGGCCAGAAGTTGATTGAGAGCATGCCCATAGGTCCTGAAAAAGAAGGGCCAACACTGCAAATAATGACTCTTTGCATGAATGTCATGTAATTGTCGATAAAAGCCTTTGAAACGTTTGAAGTGCTTGTAATTATATTTCAGTACATCACAGAAACAACTGAAACAAAGATCTAAAAGCAGTTTAGCAGCGAACTTTGTGAAAACTAATATTTGTGTCATTCTCAAACTTTTGGCCACGACTGTACTCGTCTTTGCTGTTGTGTGAATGCTCTATGTTTTTGAGTGCATTTGATCCTCAGACTCTTTCATTTGTCCAGTCTGTTTTCCTGCGTCTCTGAGGTGGTCTGTATGTGACGTTTATAATGTGAAACTTATGAAACTCTGGATTGTATCTTTTTGCTTGTTTGTTGACTGTATCTCTGCTTTCTGTCTGATGTCTCTATCAGTCACACTGCTAAGTGTGTGTGTGTGTGTGTGTGTTTACAAGCAGAGGTGTGGCCCTCTTCAGTTGAACAATACAAGTTTACGTGATCAGGAAATCTCCACTCTCCACCGACATCGGCAATTGACAATAAAAAAAAAAGCTTGACCTTTGACTCTTGTACAGTCAGTGGGCTGAAAGAGGAAGGAAGTGATGTCATTTGTACTAAAATATATTAATATGACATACTGTCACAATCATTTATTGTTATACACAAAAGTGTCATCACCATGCAAACTGTGAATGTGAAGCAAGTGAATTTTGACAGCAAACCTAAAAAGAAAACACTACATTACTATTGTAGGTCAAAAAGTATCTAAAATATTGTGAAATAAATCACTCATAGTCATACATACAGTATTACATGTAACATACATAATAACACATTTACATGTCATACACTATGACTAGGTTTTTGAACAGTAAGATTTTTGATGTTTTCGAAAGAAGTCTCTTGTGCTCACCAAGCCTGCATTTATTTGATCCAAAGTACAAAAACAGTAAAATTTTAAAATGTTTTTACTATTTAAAATAACTGTTTTCTATTTGAATATATTTTAAAATGTCATTTTTTCCTGTGATCAAAGTAAATGTTTTGTATCATTACTCCAGTCTTCAATGTCACATGATTTTTCAGAAATCATTTTAATAAGCTGATTTGCTGTTGAGTATTTTTTTTCTGGATTCTTTGATGAATTGAAAGATCCAAAGATCAGAATTTATAAAAATCAGAATTAAATAAAACGCTTTTGTAACATGCTGTAAATGGATCAAAAGTGATGATAAAGACATTTATAATGTTACAAAAGATTTCTATTTCAGATAAATGCTGTTCTTCTGAACTTTCTATTCATCAAAGAAACCTAAAAAAAATCTACTCCGCTGTTTTCAACATGTTTTTTTGAGCAGCAAATCAGATGATTTACAATGATTTCTGAAGGATCATGACTGGAGTAGTAATGCTAAAAATTCAGCTTTGAAATCAGAGACTTCTTTAAAAAACATTAAACATTTCACTGTTCAAAAACTTTTGACTGATAGTGTACATATAATATGCTATAATATCTTAGGACAGGACATGAAAAAAATAAATCAACTACCACTAGATTAGCACTTTGTTTTTAAAAGATTATTTTCTTTTCTTTGTTCTTATCTTGCAATATCAATATTTTTTTCCTCCGCAGTAAAAAAAAAGAAGATGTGTGACTTTATTTCACAATTTAGACTTTTTTTACATGCAATTCTGATTATATATTTCAAAATTCTCTTGCAATTTGAGACAAAAAGTCAAGAACAAATATCAGAATTATAGACTTTTAATCTGTGGTGGATAGACGCTTCCATCATTGATGCCACTCTTGTTTATAAAGAATGTTAACTATAGGTTTTATATCATTGTGATTTATAAGGGATGTACGAAGAAAGCATCCCTCCATAAAGCATCTTTTTTCTTGTAACTGATTGTCAGTGCTGATTGGTTATGCTGCTGTTATGAAATCTAGATTCTCCTTAAATTTAGAGTACCTCACCTTTCCTCTGTTCACTTACTATCTCTCTCTTTCTCATTCACTCAGTCATTCTGCTGTGGGAATGAGGCTGTTATCATGTTGGTGATTTGTGCTGATTATGGATGTGGAAACAGCGCGTTCAGTAGATTACCTCCCTTTGCAACAGCAGAAAATTAGTTCCAGAGCATCAGACATACCTGTGTGTGTGTGTGTGTGTGTGTGTGAGGGTTTTTGAATGTTCCCACAGCATTTTTCCTAGATTATCTTGTTTTGTGGACTGAGGAACCACACACAAACAAACAGTCCCTAGAATAAGGGGGTAATGGTTTGTCTCATCCATCATAAACTAATTCAACCCTTACACGTAAACGCTTACAAACTCAAAGCCTACACTGCCTTTTCTTCATCAATGTTTTTGTCTATCAAAAAGTCATTAAAACAAGATCAAGAAGATGTGTTATTTTTCTTACCCAATTGAAAGAAATGTTTAATTTTTTCTTGTTTCTTGTATAGCACTATTTTGGATAGTATCCCCTGGACGCAAACAGCGTTCACTGTTCTCTGTCAGCCACAACACACGGATACATTTTCTATGTTTATTTACGCTTTGATTCGAATGTAAACAGCTTGTCCACTTGATGCAGCTGACAGAGAACAGTGTATGCTGTTTGTGTCCAGGGGGTACTATTTAAAATGGCGCTACAGTGACGCAGAGGAGATGAGTTGTTGAATAAAGTCGTTATTTTGGTTTTCTTTGAGTACAAAAAGTATTCACGTAGCTTTGTAAAATTATGGTTGAACCACTGATGGCAGATGGACTATTTTGTCAATGACTTTCATGCGGCCTTGACAGTGTTATTTACTTGGCAGTCAATGGGACAGCCACAAAGCTCCCAGTTTTCATCCAAAATATCTTAAATTTTGTTCCGAAGACAAACAAAGCTTTTACGGGTTTGGAGCGACAAACCCGAGGGTAAGTGATTAATGACCAAATTTTCATTTTGGGGTGGAGTAACCCTTTAAATTTCCTGATAATTTACTCACCCTTATGTCATCCAAGATGTTCACATGTTTCTTTCTTCGTTCGGTTTTTGAGGAAAACATTCTAGGATTTTTCTCCATTTAGTGGACTTCAATGGGGATCAACAGGTTGAAGGTCCAAATTGCACTTTCAGTGCAGCTTCAAAAGGCATTTTGTCATGTTCCAAGTCAAGCTAGCATTTGTGGTTAACAAATGTGTGTACATTTTTATATTTTTAGAAAATGACCAATCGTTTCGTTAGATAAGACCTTTATTCCTTGATTGGAATCATGTAGAGCCTTTTGAAGCTGCAATGAAACTACAATTTAGACCTTTAACCCATTGATCCCCATTGAAATCCACTATATGGAGAAAAATCCTGGAATGTTTTCCTCAAATACCTTCGTTTCTTTTCGACTGAAGAAAGAAAGACATGAACATCTTGGAAGACAATTGGGTGAGTAAATAATCAGGACATTTTAATTCAGGAATGAACTAATCCTTTAATTCAAAATGTACAATATTCTTTAAAAACAACTCTACTGTCTTCTGCGATTTTGCTTCTTAACCCTCTGGGGTCAACAAACGCGGCGGCACGTTTTAAGGCATGTTTTTATGATAACGTCGAAACGAACGTAAAATGCTCCGTCATTTTTGATCATACAGAAATAATCAATACATCATTCAAATCTGTAGAGGATTTATTTTTATTTGTATGCACTCATAATAACAATAAAACTGTGCTTTTATCAAATAAAGAAAACAGATAGGGTGCGCACTCTGCCTTCACTGTCTTTGTCATATCTTTTCACAGATACATAAATGAAACAACCTAAATCTCAGTGATTACATGCCCCACAGACATAATAAATATACGTATAGAAATTAAGTATGATTAAGTAATCCAAATGAAAGTTGGAAGATGTACAGTTTCTCCTGTATCACCTCATTACTGCTAAAGTGATTCCGCCTTGTATTGAGCACGCTGTTCATATGTAAATTATCTGAGGTGAGCCAGGTAAACATGTACCAGTGGCGATTTCTGCAAGGGAAGCTCAGCTTCCCCTATAATGTCACAAAATTAATGGTCAAATTACGTACTATTGTATTAACATTTTATTGACTAAAAATGCGTTAGAAAACGTTCATCTCAAAGACGAGTTCGTTCAGAATCAGTTAGATAGCAGGTCGGCTGACTTGATTTTCTTCTCATACATTCCCGTAGCGTCACAGTGCATTTCCCCATTGAAGCCCAGCGTCCATTGACTTCAATGGGGCTGCTTTGAACGTTTTTTTTCAGTGCTTTGAAACTAGACGGTCATTGGATAAACGCTGCGATTATGTCCCGCCCACGGACGCTCAGCGTCTCTGGAGGTGAATGAGGAGTGGGCTGGCCTGGACTCCGAGCTTCTGCGTGATGATTGGAAGGTCTGTCGAAAGATTGCATCTCCTTTTGACTGACAGCGATTTTGCACTATAAGGAATCGCTGAAGCTATTCGTTCGCGCTCTCTGCGCTCAGTCCCATCGTGGATTTCTCAAGTTCAGTCGAAATAAAAACTGCTGCAACCTATTTCTTTATATTTGCTTGGCGAAATTGCTTGATTTTCATCATACATTTCACACAATTATACACCACATTCCTTGTTTCACTTTTACAGAGTTTAATATTTTTTTTTAGATCGTTCATTCATTCATTCATATAGTAGGCTAGGTTAGCGTCGTGGGTGAAACTGCACACGAAAAGTCACTGGAAAAGACGCCTAGTTGGTACGACAGGGTCACAGACCATTTTCTTGAAAAGGATCGTAGGGCAGAATTTACTTTTAAATAAATAGACAATTTTATGATGTAGGCCGAAAATGAGCTTGCCCTATTTGACAGACCAGCCGCCACTGACATGTACATATTAGTGGAAAGAAGACAAAAACACTTAAGATATTTATTCATTTATATTAATTGTTAATTTATCCTATGTATTTTTAATAGTGTAGCCCATTTCTGTCTTACCTTCTTGTCTCAGCAGAAAATGAATACAGAGACAAAAAGCAGACAAATGAAGACATGCATGAACAAACATTCCTAAAGAATTATATTATTTTCGAAAAACTGAGAAGATTAATTAAGCCCGATATGGTAAAATCCTCTTTGACAAAGCAAATTTTGTCAGCGGTAAATATCCTCAATAAATCAGACGGCCTAGGAAGGAAAACATAGACTGTATAGATTATGATAGCAGCCTTCATAATAGTATGAGCTAAGGTGTTTCTGTGGAGTTTAACGTGACCTTATCTGCTAACTCTGCCATTAAATCAGGTTTTGCTCAGACTCTAGGGAAGTCTTGAAGGCAAGGCTCAAGATGAACGATGTCCTAAAGTTTGTGGCTTTGTAGAGCTGACAGATAGATTTGTCTTCGAGAAGGAGTGAGCTGTTTAAACAGATGAAAGACAGAGGGCCGAGGCCTCATGCGCACTGACTAGAGTGTGTGTGTGTGTGTGTGTGTGTGTGTGTGTGTGTGTGAACAATAAGGCTTTAACATCCACACAGCTGTACACATGAAGAATGAACTTCATGAGGAAAAGTCAAAGTACACAAACTTAAAGATTAATACAGTGTGTAAAATTAATACTGTACATGTGTGAGTGTGTCAGTCTGCCTGTCTCCTTCACTCAGTATGAGTCTGGGAATTGGTGCATGAGGAAAAATATCTGTAATGTGAAAGTTGAAAGGTCACTGGCTGCCAGGTGAACGCCAATGATGCTGTGCCAGCCTCCTGATGATAGCTGGTCGGCGGCCAGAGGAATGTTGCTGGGTCATCGTCACATAGCGTTTATGATTGCTGGGCCATTGCCATGTAAAAGATTGTTTTGATCAATGGCTGCAGATGGAAATGCCAGATTTTGACTGGGTCCACGCCAAAAGTTAAAGTGTGAGTGAATGTGGACAGGCCATATGTGTTGTACATAGCAGGATAAATTGCTTTTTGTTAAAATATACAGTACAGCATATTGCTCCCAATGCTAAATTGTCAGCTTTTTTATAGTGCAACGGATTAATTTGTTCAGCCTTGGCAGTGGAGTGCAACGTCATGAGTTTTGCGTTTGAAAAATGTACAAACCATCTGCTTCAATATATCAAACTCTGATAGCACAGGTTTTGTCTTTCTCTCTTCCTCATCCCTCTTTTTCACTCACCCTTTGTCCACAGGTAACACAATTCCCTTTTGAGGAGGTTATGTGGTTTTAACCTTTGACCTCATGACCCTTGTTAGTGGGTGCTCGGTAAGTTTTGAAACGATTGGCTGTTTGTGGTTCTGTGGATTTTGGTGGTGATTGTCGTTCAGCAACAGAACCAATCAGAGTGTTTTTAAAGCAGCACAAGTGTGTGTTTGGTGTATATTTTGTGTATGTGTGGATTAGTGGTTTGGCTCTGGCTAATCTGCTCTTCTCTGGGGAGTCTGGACTGTGTTGCCTGTTATGTGTGTTTCATACACTGTTGAGATTTGTATGTGGTCATATAGGTTTAGAAATATTAAAACTGTTTAATAATACTTAATATCTTGCTGATTTTAAGAAGCCTGTATTTTTTGGATAGCAGCCATAGACTAATATATGTGCGAAGGCATCTAATAGATGCGGTGTGTGTTCATGCGTCTGACTATAAAGTCCCTGCTGTGGCCGGTTTGAGAGGGTAATTGGTGGTAATTGGTAGTAAATGTCCAGGAGGCACAAAGACCATTTCAACTCTGATCTATAAACAAAACTGCCAATACTTTAACTACGTGTGTCCAACTTATAAATTACCTCTTTGTGTTGGACTTGGACTTTGCCTGTGGGACCTATTGCCTTAAAGTCACACCGAGGATTAGGACCAGGCGCCATATGGAAATGGGAAATTAGCCTGAGGCTGCGTGTGTGTGTCCAGAAGGCTTTGTAGAAAGCGCACTGGTATTTCCATTGAGACGTTCAGGCATAGCGCCCGGATTCTTGACAGGAAACAGACTTATAGTGGACCTGTGAGCGTAGGTTAGGGAGTGAATGTGTATATTTATTGGGAAGAGAGAGGGATGGTGTCCTTATGTTATTTAAAACAAGTAATATATGTTTCGTTACAGAAACCTATTGAGCAGTTAATAGGGTTAGTTCACCCAAAGATAAACATTCTGTCATCATTTACTCACCTTTATGTCATTTCAGTCCTGTAAGAACACACACGAAAAAGTTTTTTAAAGGGTTAGTTTACCCAAAATGAAAATTCTGTCATTAATTACTTACAATCTAGTCGTCCCAAACCCGTAAGGCCTTTGTTCATCATTGGAACACAAATTAAGATTTTGATGAAACCCGAGAGCTCTCTGACCCTGCATAGACAGCAATGCAACTCAAATGTTCAAGGCCCAAAAAGGTAGTAAGACATTGCTAAAATAGTTCATGTGGCATCAGTGGTTCAACACCGTAATGTTATGCAGCTATGAGAATACTTGTGTGCAAAAAAAACAAAAATAACAACTTAATTTACTGATTTCCTGGTTCAGGAGGAGAAGAAATGTATGAATAATTTTGGGGTTTTTTGTTTTCTTTGCACACAAACAGTATTCTCGTACCTTTATAACATTACAGTTGAACCACTGATGTCACATGGACAATATTTAAGATTTTCGTACTACCTTTCTGACCCTGGGAATGTTTCAGTTGCATTGCTGTCTAAGCAGGGTCAAAGCTCTCGGATATCCCTTTAATAAAATGGAAGTCAATAGGGCCCAATGTCATTTTGGACCCCATTGACTTTCATTGTATTAGCTGAAACATTCTTTAAAATATCTTCTCTTGAGTTTCACAGAAGAAAGAAAGTAATACAGGTTTGGAATGAAGTGACAAAAAAAAAAAATCATATATGACCCTGGACCACAAAACCAGTCATAAGGGTCAGTTTCGTGAAATCGAGATTTATACATCATCTAAAAGCAGAATAAATTCCAATTGGAATTTTCCATTGATGTATGGTTTGTTGGGATAGAACAATATTTGGCTAAGATTAGGGATGTCCCGATCAGGTTTTTTGCCTCCGAGTCATTTGATTTCGAGTATCTGCCGATACCGAGTCCCAATCCGTTATTTCTATAATACATAAAAAAAGAAGAAAGAAGAGCGAAGAAACAGATCCAGGATGTTCCTTATTTTTTATTTTATTTAGTTCACCTTATTTTAACATTCAACAACTCTGTTAACAAACAGAGCACTTTTGTGAGGTAGCTTGAACAATCAAGTAATAAATTACATAAATTCTTCACTTCTGGACATTAGTGCAACAGTAAATATAAAAAAAGTCAAATATAAAAACAAATGGCACCTCAACTTAAAATACCCCGCAGGCATGTAAACAAATAAAAAAAATAAAAGTGCCACAGTGTTTGCTGTGTTTCTGTGTGGAGTCAAGAGGTCTAACTCTGTGCCACCGCATAACTATAGATGTGTTAAAAAATAATGAGAATATATATACCAGAGGTTGCGTTAGACTGTTACATTGCCTGTCATTTTGACGGACAGGGTCGTAAAATTCCGTCATATTTTAATTATAACACATTTAATTGCGTTTTTGTTCACGTTTTAATTTTTAATATGTTGAAGAGAACAGATGAGACTGCTTAACTTTTCATGTTCAACACCACACCCCGCAGTGACATCGATTTTAATATATTCTCATTTTAATGAGCAATATTAATCAGTAAATCCCAGTCGATCTTTTGGTCTATGCTGTTTTCAGTCGATGACTAACAAGCATAGTGCGCCTCCCATCCAATAAATCGCTATGAAACAAAGTCTCAAATTTCAAATTCAATTTCATTAGGAAATTCAAGCAATAAATACCGTTTTGGTGCTCTTTAATGTGGCATGATAGATCATTGTAGCTTCTTAGTACTCCTGCGCCTGTGTAATCAAACGCATAGCAAAAGGTGAAAGATTAGTAACAGTTTCGTTTTAGTTCTGGAGCAAGTGCTGTTTCCACACTGGAGCGCACTCGCCACCAACTGGACAGGGGTAGGAATTACAGCTAATAATTACACTAGATCACCCTCAGTGTAATCTGTCAAAGTGACAGATGGCCTTCAGATTTTTCCATCATTGCAACAAAAACTGACAATTTTCGGTAAACTCAGCCTCTGATATATATATATATATATATATATATATATATATATATATGTGTGTGACCCTGGACCACAAAACCAGTCATAAGGTTAAATTTTACAAAACTGAGATGTATACATCATATGAATACTCAATAAATAAGCTTTCTATTGATGTATGGTCTGTTATGATAGGACAATATTTGGTCGAGATACATCTATTTGAAAATCAGGAATCTGAGGGTGCAAAAAATCAAAATACTGAGAAAATCACCTTTAAAGTTGTCCAACAGTTGTTAAGGTTCTTAACAATGCATATTACTAATCAAAAATTACATTTTGATGTATTTACAGTAGGAATTTTACAAAGAATCATCATGGAACATGATCTTTACTTAATTTCCTAATGATTTTTGGCATAAAAGAAAAATCTAAAATGTTGACCCATACAATGTATTTTTGGCTATTGCTACAAATATACCCCAGCGACTTAAGACTGGTTTTGTGGTCCAGGGTCACATATATATATATATCCGAGTCCTGATCGGGAGGTAACGTCCGATTCCGATCAGTCTGAAACCACGTGATCGGCCCGATTTCCGATCACATGATCAGATCGGGACATCCCTAGATGAGATACAACTTTTTGAAAATATGGAATCTGAGGGTGCAAAAAATCAAAATACTGAGAAAATCTATAGTATATAGTATATACATTCTTAGCAATGTATATACTAATCAAAAATTTTATTTTGATATATTTACGGTAGGAAATTTACCAAATATATTCATGGAACATGATCTTTACTTAATATCCTAATGATTTTTGGCATAAAAGAAAAAACTATAATTTTGACCCATACGGTGTATTTTGGCTATTGCTACAAGTACACTAGTCAACATTCGAAGTGGATCAAAAAAGTTCATCAAAGTTGTCCTAAGATAAAAACGGGTATTCTTTTTGGTTGTAGGACAAATTTGATGAACTTTTGATCCACTTCGAATGTTGACTACTGTATAGCTGCGCTACTTAAACTAAACTGTTAAACCAAACAAGAGCTTTGCAGCATATCAAACTCTCACAAAATGTTATTGTGCTGCAGAAATGAGTCCTAAAACCCGGAAATGAGTTATCGTTGTACCATTTCCAGTTCTATTGTCCCAAAGTCGATATGTTCTCTGTATGGCTATTTGATTAAATGTCTAAAACAAAAACTGTGATTAACACAAGCTCAAATTTGTTTGGTTTTATTCTAACAGCATAAAATACATGAGTAATACCACACATTTTTTACAAACAGATTTTTTCTTTAAAAAGACAATTACTAACAAGTAGCTGAATGATTCTACAGAGATTGTCAGGGACATTAAACAAGGAAAACTCAAGAAGGAAAACTCATATATTCACTTGTCTGCTTTCACAGTCTTGTTGTGTTTATAATCATGTTCTTGTAAACTATTCTAACTTAAACTTACTAATTTAAAGATTTTCTAAAGATTAATAGAGTTGTCATAAACTTAGTGATTGTGATATTTGTGTTTGTTTATTAAAGTTTTGTTCATTTTCGAAGATTATCACTAAACTCATTCTTTGCAGACTGCAGTTATTTAAAAGTTAATGAAAAATCTAAAAAGCCTATTCCAGTCTGAATTGTATATTCTCATTCTCAGATCAAAGTGAATACAATATAAAAACAAATGGTTTGGCAGCTGGTACAGTAGGTGGGGCTGATTCAAAGTTTGGATCATTATCAAAAGTCTCATGGACTTTTAGGGAGTTTTAAAGGTTCATTGGGGGCAAGTGGGCTCCTTTAGTGGAGGTTTGGGAGTCGAACACTTATCTAAAATAAATCTCAGTGTTTTAAATGGAGGGAGGCAGAGAGAAAGGTATTTGTATAAAATAAAAGCAGGATTAAGGTGAGGTCTGGTCTTCATTGGGTTCAGACAGAGTAGCAGAGCCTTATAAAACCTTTATGATTATCAATAAGCTTTCTAACACCTTCATTTCCTCACACATAGATGATGTTTTCTTCATGATCTCCACATGTTTATTTAGTGTGCTCAAATGAAAATACCATAGCCCAGCTTTGTTCAATCGCTGTACTGTATACATCCGTACACTAAGGCATATATCACCATTTTATTTGGCATTCCCATGAACACACCCACAAACACACATCTGCAATGGCTTTTAGTAGTGTTATAAATCAATGTGATTCATTAGTTATGTTGCTGAACTTTGTGTGTGGGGGAATTAAGTTAGTAAATGAATTAGATACGCCCTAAACTCACATCAAATGCACATACTGACATACCACACACGCATGGATCTTGTGTTTTTATTTAACGTGTTTTAATATCTTTGCATTATCGAATTCTTAAAAGGATATTTAACCCCAAAAACTGTCTTCTTTAAAACACAAAATAAGATATTTTGAAGAATATTGTTAACCAAAGAATTTTGGTGGCCATTGTTTTCCAATTTCTAAAAATATCTTCTTTTATTTTCCACAGAAGAAAAAAAGTCAGATAGGTTTGGAATGATGATTGATGGCCATTTTAATTTTTGGGTAAACTGTCCCTCTGTTTGTTACACAGAGCTATCATATAACTTCAGAAGACTCTGAATATAGTGCATGACTGGTATGGACCACTTTTATGGCACTTTTCTATCCGTTTAGAAGACGTCAGTTCTTATTTATTGTAACTGTATGGTAACCAGTCTTCAAATTTTCTTCTTTTGTATTCTGTGGATGGAAGTGGGTTTAGAGGGTTGACATGAGGGAGCTTTTCCACACAAACTTTAGCTGTGTTAACAGTTAAGGCCGCAGAATTGCTGATGCTGATACAGATTTCAGAGGCCCCCCAAAAGCCAAAACACAGCAACCAGATCAACCACAAAACAGCACTGAAATGAAGCCAGAGAAAGACGTGAGGAAATAGAGGGAGGAAGCAGGATGGGGAGGAGGCAAAGCAAATCTTTTCATCCTTTCATTCACTAATTTCGGGTTAAATTGAGCAGCTGGCTCTGGATTCTGTTCTGTGCATGGTTATAGCAGAGGACAGGGATAAAACGAAAACAGAATGAAGGATGAAAAGAGGGAAAAAGTTCGAAGTGTCAACTCTGGTTTAGAAACATGAGCACACATGCAGTGTATATATTTACACTACCAGTCAAAAGTTTTAATGTTTTTTAAAGAAGTCTTTTCTGCTCACCAAGCCTGCAGTTATTTGATCCAAAGTACAACAAAAACAGTAAATTATTTAAATATTTAAAATAACTGTTTTCTATTTGAATATATTTTAAAATGTAATTTATTCCTGTGATCAAAATTCTACTTATACTTCTTCTATGGCTTCTGTCTCTGTCTCGACTTTTTCTTCGACTTCTACTTCTTCAAAATTTTCTTCTACCTTTTTGACTTTTTCTTTGACTTCTACTTCTTCAACTTCTATGGCTTCTACCTCTTCGCCTTTTTCTTCGACTTCTATTTATTCGACCTTTTCTTCTACCTTTTTCGACTTTTTCTTCAACTTCTACTTTTTCAACTTCTTCTATGGCTTCTACCTCTTCGACTTTTTCTTTGACTTCTACTTATTCAACTTTTTCTTCGACTACTAAATCTTCGAGTTCTATGGCTTCTGACTTTTAAACTTTTTTTCTACTTCTACTTCTTTAACTACTTCAATGGTTTCTCACTAGGTTTTTCTTCAACTTCTACTTCTTCGATTTTTTTTCTTTCATAGCTTCTGCCACTTCTACTACTTCGACTTCTATTATGGTTTCTGCCTAGGTTTTTCTTCTGTGGTTTCTGCCTAGGTTTTTCTTCTGTGGTTTCTGACTAGGTTTTTCTTTGACTTCTACATCTTCGACTTCTTCCATGGCTTCTGGCTTTTCGACTTTTCTTTGACTTCTACTTCAACTTTTTCTATTGCTTCCTCTTCCTCAACTTTTTCTTTGACTTTTACTTCTTCGACTTTTTCTTTGACTTCTACTTATTCAACTTTTTCTTCGACTACTAAATCTTCGAGTTCTATGGCTTCTGACTTTTAAACTTTTTTTCTACTTCTACTTCTTTAACTACTTCAATGGTTTCTCACTAGGTTTTTCTTCAACTTCTACTTCTTCGATTTTTTTTCTTTCATAGCTTCTGCCACTTCTACTACTTCGACTTCTATTATGGTTTCTGCCTAGGTTTTTCTTCTGTGGTTTCTGACTAGGTTTTTCTTTGACTTCTACATCTTCGACTTCTTCCATGGCTTCTGGCTTTTCGACTTTTCTTTGACTTCTACTTCAACTTTTTCTATTGCTTCCTCTTCCTCAACTTTTTCTTTGACTTTTACTTCTTCGACTTCTTCCATGGCTTCTGGCTTTTCGACTTTTCTTTGACTTCTACTTATTTGACTTTTTCTATTGCTTATGCTTCAACTTTTTCTTCTACTTTTTCTTTGTCTTCAACTTCTTCAACGACTTTTATGGCTTCTGCCTCTTTGACTTTTTTTTTTTTTTTACTTCTACTTCGAATTCTTCTATGGCTTCTGCCTCTTCAAAATTTTCAGCATCATTACTCAGTCACATGATCCTTCAGAAATAATTTTAATATGCTGATTTGCTGTTCAAGAATTAAAAAAAATATTATTATCAATATTTAAAACAGTTGAGTAATTTTTTCAGGATTCTTTAGGTGGAAAGATATAAAGATCAGCATTTATCTGAAATAAAAAGCTTTTGCAACTTTATATACTATACCATTCAAAAGCTTAGAGTCAGTGTATACAATATATTTTTTTAAATTATCAAAATTAATACTTTATTTAGCAAGGATGCTTTAATTCAATCAAAATCAAATTTAAAAAATCAAAACATTGAGCAAAAGTAATGATAAAGAGACAAAATATTTAATTTTTCTTTTAAACTTTCAATTCATCAAATAAACTTAGTTATATTCAGCTATTTTCAACAGCAAATCAGAATATAAGAATGAGATCTGAAGGATCGTATGACTGGAGTAATGCTGCTAAAAATTCAGCTTTGAAATCACAGGATTAAATTAAATTTTAAAATGTATTCAAATTAAAAACAGTTATTTTAAATAGTAAAAATATTTCCAAATTTTATGTTTTTGCTGTACTTCAAAAAATGGAGGCTTGGTGAGCAGAAAAGACTTACTAAAAGACTTACTTGCTGTTTAAAAACGTTTGACTGGTAGTGTATACACACACACACAACCATTCACAACTTTTGGATTTTGTATTGTTATTTTTAAAAGAAGCTGTTCACCAAGACTTGTTATTAACTTATTATTACTCTTGTTTTCAGTGTCACATGATCCTTCAGAAATCATTTTAATATGCTGATTTGGTGCTTAAGAAACATGTATTATTATTATTATTAAATTATTATTAAAACAGTTGTGCTACTTGATATTTTTGTTGAAACTGTGATACATTTTGATGAATATAAAGAATATAAAGAATAATGTTTGACTGGTCAGTATTAATTATTTCACAGAGCTGTGTAAAAGGAATAAGTAAGTGACGTAAAATAAGTATTTTACAGTTTATTTATCTAAAAAAGCATTCATTGTTGAGAGCTTAATTTTTAGAGATTGCTTGAGCTAAGAAAGAGGAGGGTGAGAGACATTTTCTATTTTTGACATCTGAAATCTAGATGTGAGAGGCATCTTAGTCTTGAAGATAATCAGCATATTCACAAGTATTTTCAGCTGTGACTATTGTGTGTGTGTGTGTGTGTGTGTGTGTGTGTGTCCATGCTCTGGTGAGTAATTGGCCTATTGCACCACTGTAAACATGAACCTCTTATATTCAGCTGTTATCAAATTAAAAACACATTTTAAAACCACGCATGCATTTACGGTTCAACAGTCTAAACACAAGGGGTATTGATGTGCATGAACTTAAATATTTATACCAAACCATTTTCTCAGAAACATACATCCACACACCTGCAAACATACAGACCGACAGGCTACTCAAAACTACACAATTACCTCTAAACACATACATACACACTGTTGAGACAGTTATGATTTATGAGCACCGGGGTTTTGTGGGTAAATAAATAAATGCAGTCAGAATGCGCATGAGGTCAAAGGTCACGAGTCACGGTCAATGACAGTGTCACTATGATCGTCTGTGTCAGGGTCACAACCCTAAAATGCTTGACCAATCGCTGCAAAGCATCACGCCCTTTCCAGACCACAAACTGGAGCATGTTATCAGAACTTCATGAGTAATCACATTTACACAAAAGCCTTATCAGAGTTTCAGGTTATCAAATTACCTCCTCGAACTCTCCTCAAACTCAACAGACCCATAAAAAGCCCAACCCCAAAAATATATTCCACATAGAGGATTGAGCATGAATGTATTCAGAAATACAAGCCAGGATGCATAATTTAGTGTGTAATTGTACTGTAGTTTTGGATTTGAATCTGTTCATTAATCTTCCTGTTGGCCAGGAAAGGTTGAAGTTATTGTGTAACTGGCCATATGCCATAAAAACACACTATTCTGAAGACGTCCTCTGATAATCTATCTGTCATCAAGTCCCACACTTAGAAACACATGCACACAAAGCTCCTGAGATATCCAGTCATTTCCTATAAATACATGCAGCACTAATACAGTATCTCTCAGCTTCTTTTAGCAAGCTGGCAGTGAATTGTTTATGTGTAAGTTTGTGTGCGTCCATGTGTAGTCAATGTCGCAGCTGTTATCGGATTGAGAGAAATAGCTTGAAAAGAGGAAAGAGTGGGGTGACAAGTACACTGGAGTATCCTCAAAAGGAAAATAAGACTAATGAGAAAAAGAGCAAAGGAAGAGAGGAGAATGAGTGTTATGTCAGAGGTCACAGTACAATCAAGACTTTCTATAATTGACCTCTTTCCTCTTCAAGGGGTCAGAGGTCAAGCCCCAGCAGGGATTTGTGGTTACCTCACATTTCATATGTCTAGCAGGTGGTTCACACGCGCTCTTTGATGAAACAACTTGTCACTTTTCTAGTATTTTCATTCTAGTTTTCTCACTTTTCTTTCTCTGGTCTAAAATCATCCAACTTTAAAAGGGATAGTTGGCCAAAAAAATGAAAATTACCCCATGATTTCACACCCTCAAGCCATTCTAGGTGTATATGACTTTCTTCATTCAGAGGAATGCAGTCAGAGCCATATTAAAAAATGTCCTGGCTCTTTCAAGCTTTATTATGGAGGTTGAGATTTTAAAAGCCCAAAAAAGCGTGTCCATCCATCATAAAAGTAGTCCACACGGCTCCGGAGGGTAATAAAAGCCTTCTCAAGTAAATCAATGCGTTTGTGTATAGAAAATATCTATATTTAAAACTTTATAAACCACAATCTCTAGCTTCTGCTAACTGTTGTGTGCATGTTCACGAGGTGTAGCGTAAGCTCTGGTGAGAATATGCTAGTCTCGCGAGAACCAAGTTTTGTTTATAGCAAACAAAACTGTCGCTGTACTCTGGTTCAAAAACACAGTCTTCTCTTGGATTATATTAAAATCCTCTGACATTTTTCTTTACAAATCCTCATTTTACTTGTACTTCGTGACCGGTGTTTTGTTTTGTTATACTACACCTACGTCATCAGCTTAAACGCCACCTTCTCATAAACACACGTAACAGTTAGCGGAAACTAGAGATCACAGTTAATAAAGTTTTAAATATTGATATTTTTCTTACACAAATGCATTGCTTCACTTCAGAAGGCCTATATTAATTCCACAGAGCCATGTGGAGCACTTTTTTATGATGGATGGATGCACTGTTTTGGGCTTCAAAATCTCAACACCCATTCACTGCCATTATAAAGCTGGAAAGAGCCAGGACATTTTTTTTTATGTTACTCCGACTGAATTTGTCTAAAAGAAGAAAGTCTAGGATTGCTTCAGGGTGAGTAAATGATGGGGTAATTTTCATTTTTGGGTGACTATCTCTTTAAGTAAGTTTAAAGATAAGAAGGTATTTGAAAGAACCAACATTGTTCATCATGTTTATCAGTGTCAAAAACATTTAGCGTTAGTTTTGCATTTGTTTTAGTGATTTAAATGTTAATTGATCTGTTCCATTTAGCTTTATAATTGTCCAAACTGTGCTGTCTCCCATTTGATGTCAATTAAATAATAGTTTATGGGGAAAGAAATATCTTGTGTATGAAGAAAGTATAAATGATGAAGAAAATTACTTGCATACAGAATAATTATTGATGTACACTGCCGTTCAAAAGTTTGGGATCAGTAAAACTTACGTTTTTTAAGTCTCTTACGCTCATTAAGACTGCATTTATTTGCTCAAATATACAGGAAAAACAATAATACTGCAAAATATTATACAATGTAAAATAATGGTTCCTATTTTAATATACATTAAATATTTTTTTTTCCCTGTGATGCAAAGCTAAATTTTTATCCGCCATTACTCTGGTCTTCAGTGTCACATGATCCTTCAGAAATCATTCTAATATGCTTATTTATTATTAGAATTTTCTATGTTGGCAACAGTTACCAACAGCTACCAAATATTTTATTGGAACCTGTGATACTATTTTTAGGATTCTTTGATTAATAAAATGTTTAAAAGAGCAGCATTTATTCAAAATAAAATTATTTTCTAACAAAAGTCTTTGCTATCACCTTTTATCAATTTAACACATTCTTGCTGAATAAAAGTAATAATTCCTTTCAAAAAAGAAAGAAAAAAATGTACTGACAGTAGTGTATATTGTTAGAAAAGATTTCTTTTTTAAATAAATGCTGTTCTTTTTCTTTTTTTCTTTGATGACTTTTTATTCATCAAAGAGTCCTGAAAAAAAGTATCACAGGTTCCAAAAAATATTAAGCAACATAACTCTTTCCAGCACTTTTTGTAATTATTTTGGAAAGTCCAGCTTTGATCACAGAAATAATTTTTTTTTTAATGTATATTAAAATAGAAGAACATTATTTTACATCATAATAGTATTTCACAATAGTAAAAAAAAAAAAAAATCTGTATTTTTGACCAAATAAACAGCCTTGCTGAGCATCAGAAAAGTATTTAAAATACATAAAAAATCTTACTGATCCCAAACTTTTGACCAGCAGTGTACACTACATACTAAAACATGGAGATAAGGCTGTGAAAGAATTGGAGGAGCTCAACCCATAGAAACACACACACACCATCTCAAATTTGTTCTTTCAGCCCACCAACATACTGGCTGTCAGTCTAAATCACTGCCTGAATCCTTCTGTATATTTAGACGTGAGCCGCTGTGTTTAGACACGGAATGATGGAGCACTCTTTGCAGACTTTAACTACAAAATGTCCTAGACAATAAACTAAAAGTCTGTTAAAACAGGTTCTAGTACTCCAGACAGTTTGCACTTGGCAAACAGTCATAGTATGTCTGAAAACTTTTCCTATATAATACGCATTCTTTCTCTCTCTCCCTTTGCCTGGTCATTTCTAATCACCCGTTGCTATGACAGTAACAGCTTTGGAAGTGGTATGCTGACATCATGCACCAATGACGGCTTTTTTTGTCCGTTTGATTGTCCTGATCAAAAGATCCTGCAGCGTCTAAACGCTCCCAGAGTATCTGGACTTCTTTTGACCCCCCCTGGCAGGAAAACGTGTTTTACAAAAGACACTTTTTGAAACCACCTCCCCAATGCAACCCTTAAGTTAATTAAAATCAGCAAGCCGCAACAATAGTGCCAAGTGGCAGATCAAGGGAGAGCTGGAATGTGTCCTTAGGTTATATATTCAGTCAAAATAATCAGCATAGAGTCTAGCAAAACATTCAAGCACAAACATTTAGGCTATAGGCAGACTGAGTATGTACACTGTACACAGACCAAAGACTAAATCTGTGGTTACTGCAAGAAAGTTTTCATTTAAAAGTTTTCGTTCATTTATTGTGAAAATGTCCAAGAAACTAGAAAGACATACTTACAGCTTTGAAATATTTGTGATGCCACAATCATCCTCAATGTAAATATATTGAAACAATATTTAAAGAGTTAGTTCAACCAAAAATAAAAATTCAGTCGTTATTTACTCACTCTCATGTCGTTCCAAACCCGTAAGATATTCATCTTCAGAAAACAAATGAAGACATTTTTGATTAAATCTGACAGTTCTGACCCTGAATAGACAGCAACACTACACAACTCAAATGTTTTTTGGCCCAGAAAGGTACTAAGGACATCAATAAAATAGTCCATGTGACATCATGTACTATTTTATTGACGTCCTCATTACCTGTCTGGGCCATAAAATGTTTCAAAGCTGCATTTTTTTCATCAAAAATGTAATCAAAAATATCTACATTTGTGTTGTGAAGATGAACAAAGATCTTTCGGGTTTGGAACTGCATGAGGGTGAGTAGCCTAATCATTTTTGGGTGAATTATCCATTTAATCTAATTTTTACTCACTGGTTTATATAAGAATATGGTGATTAATAGTCATAATCCATCTAGACTTTCTTATGCATTTAAGTAGCTTTAAACAGCTTTAAGCTAGTATGATTTATGAATGGATATAAACTATTTCCAGTGCAGTCTACATAATTCAAAGTCAGTGTTTTGTGTTCATCCCAGTGATGTTCCTCTACAGATGCAGGCTAATAATTTTGATGAACTTGTTTGGAAAACTGCCATGGATAGTGTATGAATTAATCCTGTCAGTATTTTTAAGGTGCAGTATCAAAACGGTCGTGCCGCCTGCAGTTGCTATGGTTTTCTCCTCAAGCGTCCTTAGCCTACTAAAAAGGCTGTTTGGAAATGCCTTTGAAGTACACATTTATATGTAAAAATAGTTATTTCTGAGAACCAATACCTCGCATCATTGAAACCACGAAAGAGCGCAATGAGAGGGACTGAACGCGAGTGACAGGCGAGTACCGGGGGGCCCGTTTAGCTCTCAAGGCGCTGAGAGGGCGGGGAGGGTGTTCCTCAGGACTGAACGAACGGACTACATGAGAGAGCGAGGAAGCGACAGACAGAGAGAGAGAGAGAGAGAGAGAGAGAGAGAGAGAGAGAGAGAGAGAGAGAGAGAGAGAGAGAGAGACGTGCGCACTTGAGCTGGAGCTGTGTGGGAAAATAGCGCACAGGCGAGAGACTCCAGCTTAACCTGAGACCTGGGATCTCACCATAGGGTCCAGCTGTGGATGTCCAACATCTTTTGCGCCTGGAGTTCGTTCAAACTTTTATAAGGGGACATAGCCTTGAGAGAAGTATTTATTCCTTTTAGAATAAAGAAAGCTTCGTTGAAAGTGGTCCATTCAACATGGAATTACCGGTTCTGGTTTTAGTGGCGGTGGTTCTGTCGTTCGGCACCAGCACTAAACTGAACGTGCCGCGCCTTCGCCTGTCATACAAAGGTAAATCACATCACATTTATCTGAATGAGTTTAACTTTTAATTATTCGTTTTTTTAACGGAACACAAAAGGCAAAGCTCTAATAAATAGATGTAAAATTACCTGCTTAAGCTTTTTCCTGCTACTGTGAGGAGAGAACACGGTCCAGTGCTTTAAGTAGCTAGATTAATGATTTATTTTCACTGTTTGAGTGTTAAGGTTAATGTTGCTATCCCTCAGTTCATCGTGTGTGTGAGTTAGTTTACACAATTTACAGGTGCGTGTGGTGAGAAAATTCAATCCACATTTACTCGCAATCAGTCGGAAAAAATGTTAATTGCGTAATGTGTTTGCATTAACAGAAGCTTATATGAAATAAATCTAACAGCTACACGATAGGACAGATCGCAGACATTTACAGAAAATGCATATGAGCTGTAATGTACTGTTATGAATGCAGAAAAGTACTACAGGTAATATGAATTAATAGAAATTTGAATTGCGAGTAAGATTATATAGCACAGTGCCATTAGTAGTAATATTGCACTGCACCGTTTGTTAATTTAATTTTTGTCATGTTGTTTTTTTTCTTGATTGTGTATGTCAACTGGGTCTTATTAAAAGTATATTTAAAGGCACTGTGGAATGTCACTTTGAGTTTACTAAGGCAGGTTTTTTTACAGTGTATGTATGAAGAGACCCACACAGAATTATGTTTCTAGTAAACTGTTTCCTTTGTCGCTTTTCGCATTTGTATTGCTTTCCACACATCCTGCTTTACACACTGAGTCTTTTTTAAAGCTTTGCGCGAAGTCCCTCGGTGACCTTATCAGATTCAAATCGGAGCGCCCTGTTCAACACGATTACAGTGCCGTTTCCGTCTTTGCATGGCAGTGAGCTTCTCTTGAGATGTTGTGGCTGGTCTTTTTTTAAACTGTGGGAAAAAGCTATACGTCAGGGCTCTGGGCTACTGTTTCAGCTGTTATCCAAAACTTCAGGATCCTCATGCCTCGAGCTCTCCTGGCGCGCGCTCACCTCCCCGCGGTCAGACTCTTCCCGGTGCGCGAAGCAGTTAGCGCTTTTTATCGCACTACGCCTCTTTATTACTGGATTTATAGAGTGCAAGGAAAATGTTGCAGTGACCCGAGGGAGTTTGAGAAGTTTTTACCTCATTAATGTTATTAAAGGAATAGTTCATCCAAAAATGAAACTTCTGTCGTTAACTCACCCTTATGTCGTTCCAAACCCTCATGACTTTGAGGTGTTAAACTGTGGTCTCATAGTTCAGTAAATGTTTGTAGGCGATATGCAGTTATTTATATAGTGTTTTCACAATGTCGTCAATCAGCCATATTGGTGGCACTGAACATAAACAATGTCACTGAACCGAATGCAAAAATCAGCAATATTTAGCTGATTATTGCTGCTGAAAATGGTAAATTATTGTCATGTTTTGGGCTGTACTAATCAGTCAGACCAGAAAAACATTTTTGAGTACTATAGACTGTCAAAAGTTATAACAAATCAAGGAGAAGAGTGTAAGGGACAAAATGCATTTGTGGTTGGCCAAACTGAACCAGGGTTTCCAGGGCAAGAATCTTGACAATATTCATGTTTGTTCTGTTAATTTTCAGTCAGGTAGGTAAAATATTAGGCTAATATCTTAATTAATACTGCTCATACGCATCTTTACCAATTATTAAAAATATTGTGCCCTTTCCTGCTTACTAAGTCCTTCTCTATATGATTTAGCCAATTCCACAATCCACACGTTTTTGTTTTTTATTTGGTTTAGACAGCATAAATTAGCAGAACAATGTATTTAATAATAATGTATTGCAACAGTGTTTTCTAAAAAAAGTTTTATTGACCACATAAGTAAAATTAGTGCTGTCAAACAATCACGATTATTCCCATCCACATATACAGTATATACCTTTTGAAATTATTTATATTCAGATAATTTATATTATATGTAAATATATTTAATATATAGCATAATGTATTTTTATTAGGGGTGGGCATAGATTAATTTTTTTAATCTAGATTAATCTAGATTAAATCTTGGAATTAATCTAGATTAATCTAGATTAAAATGGCTAATTTGAATTCTGCTGAAGGCATTCAGAATATGTGTGCTACCCAAATAATGACTAAAAGTAAGTCTTTGAGAATGGATCATAAAGCTCATAAAGCTGTTCTATGATAATTTGTTGATGAAAATAAATTATGTTCAATTAGATGTACTTGTGTTTACTAACTAACTAACAATGAAATTATTTTTTCTACCTATTAGATTGTGTTTTTTTAACGTCAACACCTACCCAGCCCATTACATGTTACACCGTACTTTTATTTTGACAGGTTGCTGTGAAGTTTCTGTGTCATACAGTTTGATATGATGCTAGTTTTCTCAAATGAAACGGTAAAAGTGACACTCACAGCAGTTTGGGAGATTAAGTTTATCTGTTCATGTGAGATGAAAATGCCAAAAAATACCGGGAGCGTCACGTGTGTTTCAGTATGCGTGTAGTAAAAGCTCGTCTCCGCAATGCATACATACAGCTAGGCAAACGGAACATATCGGATTCATATTAAAACGGTCTTTTTGCATTTCAGTTTTCACATGCACTAGTCCATATCGCGATTTGAATTAAGTGACTGACCAACATTTGATTTATGAATCCAAAAAACGACGAATTTACGTGGCATTTCGCTATAGTAGATTCGGTTTTTATGAATGGAGGACGACGCGATCCCGTCTGTGTTTTGGCGGAGGAGACGTAAACGCGCCGCGTTAAACTATCAAGGTGAAAGTCATCATAGCTTGCGTAGTTTAGACCCAGCTCCCAACCCAAATTTGAGAATAGATTAACGGCGATATTTTTTTTATCGCGCGATAAGAGTTTCACGTTAACGCAGCACGTTAACGCCGATAACGGCCCACCACTAATTTTTATTAAATATATACATGCATGTTTGTGTTTTTATATATACATAATAAATATACACTGTACACACAGACACATGTATATGTTAACAAAAACATTTATTTTGGATTCGATTAATCACGATTTATCGTTTGCAGCAATAAAATAAATATACAGTCAAACCAAAATTTATTCAGGCACCTTCAACATTTCTCACATTATCACAATCTATTTGCTATAGTTTAGAATATGGTAATAAAATATGACAAGAAATCAAGAGTTGAAATGTGTCAGAACAAATTCATCTTGATAATGTCAGATAACTTTGATAGAAAGGTGTGTAACAAAACATGGTCAAATCAAAGTGTCAAATCAAGTATTTAGAAATTTTACTGGTAGTCCACTGTATGAATAATGTTTGGGTATAATGTTTCACAGTTTACTTTATGTCTCATGTACATAAATCAACAATAGTGTCCTGCACCCACTAGTACAAAAATATTAAAAGTCTGCTTTCTGGTTTGACTGTATGTTGTTGTATACTCCTTGTAAAATTCATACAGTGCTGCCTAAAACCTTTTTTTGTATGTTCCGGAAGAAAGAAAATCATATGGGTTTGTAACAACATGTAGGTGATCAAATGATCATTGAATTTTATGCTGGTGCACATTGACTCCTATAGCATGGAAAAAACTACTTTGGAAGTAAGTGGTATTGGTTTGGTATTCTTCAAAATATGTCTTCTTTTGTTTTCAGTGTAAGAGAGAAACTCATACAGGTTTGGAACAAATACAAATTGAGGGAGAGTATATGATGACTTTTCATTCTTGGGTGAACTATCCCTTTAAGCCCCGGTCAGACTACACGATTTTTTTGTCGGTTACGACAGTCACTGTGTCAGACTATGCGATTTTGACAGGTTAAAATCTTGTCGTGTCGTTGGTACCAAACATGTCACACTACACGACGCTTTGCGACCAATCATTGCATGAGGTCTACGACAAGTCGCACTCTACACTGAAAAAAATGTTATGTTGAATTTACTTAATTTTATTACGTCAAGGGGTTGCACGAAATAAATTTATCTAAATCCAGATATATTTTTTAAGTTGAGTGAATTTATATTTTATAAGTTGAGTTTACTTATATTTTATAAATTGGTTGTATTTATATTTTATACAATGAGTTTATTAATATCTTTCATTAATTTCAGATTAATTATATTCATAATTTTAGCTAAACTATTTTGAGTAGAATTTACTCAAATTAATTGTGCAACCAGATCAATTTAATCGTTTAATTTCTACATATTAAAATTAATTTTAATCCAATTTTTTTTTTTTTTTAATCTAGCTGGCAGAGCTGGGACCAAGTCTTTCTATTAAAGTCACAATTTAAAGCCGAGGATCAAATGTTGATGTTTCATTGGTTAAGATGATGCTACCATCATGAAGATCAGTGTTTGCTTTAGTTGGACTCTTGACGCTTGATTTATTATGTTAGACCTCTTGCTGCAACATCATATATAGTGCTATAGATTAGAGAGTTTGAATGTAATATGATAGTTATCAGGTAGTGGCCTGATTATATGTAGAGTAACTACTATTGTGTTTAGATGTTGAATGAGTAGCTCTGTGAAGATGGACATGTAATTTTTAGTTTTGTTCTGATAGTTCAAAATTAAAAATTCTGCTACATGTAGGACATACAAATAGCTTCAGCTCTTGTGCTATTTAGATAAAGCAGACATCAAGAACCAGCATATGAATCTCAACAATGGTGACAATGAACTAAATTCTTCATGCTGCAATGCATGCTGGGTAACACCATGGTAAAAAGTCCCATCATGCACTACAGCATGAAGAATAATTGTCACCACTGTTGAGGATGGTATGGTAAGTGTTTAAGTCTAAAAGCCTGAGCTGCTGTTAGCTTCTCCTCAATATTTTAGCATTACAGTGGCATTTTTGATAAGACTTTCTCTCCAGCTGTTTGATAGTTGAATGTCAGTCTATTAACCAAAGATTAACCATTTCATGATGTTCACTCACATGATTTAAAAACAAAATATGTTAACTGGACTGCTACTACAAGTTTTTGATTCAGTAATGTGCAAAAACTTCCTGCAGAACAACATAACAATTGCTTAAAAGCAATTTACTTTGAATTACTAAAAGGGTCAAGAGCCCAACTAAAGCAAACACTGATCTTCATGATGGTAGCATCATTTTAACCAATAAAACATCAACATTTGATCCTCTGTAATTCTTGATAACAGCAGGTGTTTATCGCTAATGCACAATCATCATTTAATTAGTCACTTAATTATCTCATTACTTTTAACTCTTTGAGGACTTGGGCTTTAAATTGTGACTTGAATAGAAAGACTTGGTCCCACCTCAGCCAGCTACCATGTTCCAAAACACAGCTTGAGCTGGTCTAACTGGATTTTCCAGTAGGGAATGCAGCATTCAAACGAGTGCATCACGTTCAATCCCCCCGCCTTGGCGCATGCGCAGACCGGACAGTATATGGAAATTAAATGAAACGTATTTTTTTCTAATTACTTTTAATTGAATGAAATTAACTTGTTTTACACAAGGGCAGTGAATTTGAAAATTAATAATAAAAAATAAGTAAGATTAAATAACACATTAAAATCAGTGAAATTAACCAGATAAAAACATGTAACATTTACAAGGGGTCAGAATCATTTTTTTCAGTGTACTTCCGTAAACTTCCGGTGACCGCAACATTGCCCGAGGTTTCCCTGTGCATGGGCGACATTTGACTCTTGAGACAGGGGAGTCAAGAAAAAAAACAATCGGATGTAAGCATTAAAATAGTGCCCTACTGTATTGCAGCACATCAAAGCTGCACTTCAGCCTGGGCAGATGGGCCCTGACTTTTTTTTAGGCTTCTCCTTATTTTTATAATTTAGACATCCATCAATTATGGTGAAGAAAAAAGTTCCGCGCTGGTGGAAACAACACGAAACTTCACTTTCGAGACCGACTCGGACGCCGTTTAGTGTGCTAATTCTGCGCAGCTGAATCCGCGTTCAAGCGCACACAATAGGCTAAAACTCGCCCCAAGCACCAGCAAAAAAAAAAAAAAGAGAGAAAAAATAACAATGAATGGGTCGAGGAAAGAGTAAGGACATAAATTAATTATTTATTAATAAATTTGTGTTTTCTGAGTCAGTGTCGCAAAGATCCTGACTCGCAATCTAATTTTTTAGAGAGAAATTCATATTTACGAATTGCATTAAAGAGTTTTTTTTTTAAATTTGTTTCATTTCGTTAAGTAATAATTTAAAGCTTTCTATAAATATATTTATTATGTCTGTAAGGCATGCATTTCGCTTCATTTTGTTAAGCACTCCTGTTCAAGAAGATGGCAGAAAGCACATAATTTTTGTTTTCTTTATCTTATAAAAATGCTGTAACGTTTCTTTAGCTTCCACTTTCTGCACAAACTATGCGCCTATAGCGCACATTTATCTGTAAACTATTGTTTTATACTTGAACTGTTTTATATCTATAGATTTAATTTTAGGCAAGTCGTGATGATTTGAGAAGGCAAACTGATCAAACAGACTATGATCAATCTTCCACTGGGCGCTGTTTGGTAAAAACAAAAAAAACAAAAAATAATTATATTCAACAAATAAAAAGTGCTCCAAACGTTTTTCTAAATTAGCTAAACTGAAAACGAAACTAAATATAAACACTTTGCCATTACATGCAAAACTGGACTATTTTATAGCTGAAACAAGTTGTTTTGGTAGAAGGGAAAATATATTTTTGTCCCGTCTATTGCTTCACCATTATTTCGAGAATAAGCATCGTAAATAGGCAAATGTCACTCCGAAAACATATCAGCATGCATGTGCCGAAAAACGAAAGTTTCATGCAAGTTCTGAATGAATTAAAGCCTGGAAAGTGCATTACTGAAATCGTCACAAATCTTGGTTCATAAAGATCTCACAAAATTCCGTTATAATTAATAAAGCTCTCTAAACTACACAATTAATCTTTTATTTACATCGCGTCTACACTCATAAAATGATTCACGAGTGCACAAAACGGCACTTAATAAAAACCAATGTAAATTAAAATGACATCGAAACAGGTTATCTTCATAGATGCATTTGTATAAAAAAAAATCCTGTGTGGCCGCAAATAAACCAATGTATGGGAAACACTTATTGTGAATGAGAATCATTGTGAGTTACCAGGTTGCTGAAGCGCCTCTGCTATTGATCGCCAACGTATAGTCCCTTGATGACACATCAAAAAGGCAATCATACTGTTGCCATAGCTCCACAAAGCTTTCTTCCAATTCACAGGTCCAACTAGTAGCAAAGTCATCTCTCTTTCGTTTTGCCATGTTTAAAAGCTGTGTATGCAGGCCCGGTTCCAGAACTAAATCACTGAGGGTGCTTCCTAAATTAATGAGGGTGCTCTAACATTATACCATCATAGTCGACATTAGGGCGCGACACTGATGGCGCGCGTTGCTATTTTAAAATCAAAATACTTCATTTTTGTATGTAATGGCAAATTGATTATACTTTCGTTTTTTTATTAACTTAATTTAGAAAAAAAACGTTTGGAGCATTTTTGTTCGTAAAATATAAGTTTTTATTTTATTATTATTATTTTTAAGGAACAGCGCCCAGTGGTAGACTGATGAGTCTGTTAATTTGATCAGTTTGCCTACTCATCACGATTTGCATAAAATCTATAGATATGAAATAGTTCAAGTATAAAACAATGTTAGTTTAAACGTTAAACCTAGAGATAAATGTGCGGTATTAGGCGCATATCCAATAGTTTGTGCAGAGAGTGGAAGCTGAAGACGCAGGACATGGGCGCCAGTGCATTTTTTTCAGTGGAAGCAATTTAAAATTATCTGTCATTTTTGCTCACAAAGGTAAGAGTAGGTTAATACATCATTCAGTACTGTAAAGGGTGTACTTTTATTTGTGTGCACTTAAAAAAACGTATAAAATAGTTTTAAATTATTACTTAACGAAATAAAACAAATAGAAAACAAAAACTCTCTCATTATGTAATCCGAAAAGATAAATTTCTCTTTAAAGGCGCGTCCAAAAAGGATTTTTGTTACACTGACTCAGAATACACTAGTTTATTAATATATAATTTAAATAAGCTTTACTCTTTCTGGCCCGGCACATTCAGTGTTATTTATTTACCTTTGTGGCAATTTTCAGCATATTGTGTGCTTGAGCGCGGATCTGTTCCAGCTGCGCTGCAGTCCGTGCCCGGTCTCGAAAGTGAAACCGAAAGTGAAGTCTCCTGTTGTTTCCACCAGCGCGGCATTTTTTTCTTCACCATAATTTATGGATGTCTAAAATATTAAAATAAGGAGAAACCTAAAACAGATAAAACCGGTGCCCGTCCACCTCTGAACTTTGACTTGAAAATTGGCCTGAAGCCCAGCAACTAGAGGTGTAAAAAAGTCGGGCTAGTCGGCCGAGGCTGAAATGCAACGCTCTAATTGACTGCTTTGATGCGTTACAATATGGTAGGGCATTGTTTTAATGCTTACAGCAGAAAAATAAATGTTTTTTTTAATGATTACTCACTGGATTGTTATCTAAATCTGCAATAAAATGACATTATTACAGCTTTAACTGAGGGTGCTATTGATTTCGTTTGAGGGTGCTTAGCACCCTCAAGCACCCCCGTAGAACCGGGCCTGTGTGTATGGAAGAGGTTCTGTGCTCCTATTGGTCAACGTCACCCATGTGACAGAACTCGTCGTGGAGGGCCGGAAAAATATTAAACATGCTAGTCTTTCTCTGAAGACGTCGTGGAGCATCGCAGACATGTACTGGACTATGTCACACTACACGATATGAAACGTTCGAATCTTGTGTCCCGACGCCCATTGTCGTATACGATTCTCCACGACACCCTACGACAAGCAAATCGTGGCAAAATCGGGCTAAAATCGTGTAGTCTGACCGGGGCTTAATAAGAGAAACTTTGCCTAACCCTAATTTACCTGCAGGGTACGAGGCTTAACGTGGCGACAGGAATGTGAAGCAGTAGTTTGTGTTAATTGTTTTATCAGTGCCTCTGATAAGTGGTTTTCATTAATGATTATAAGCTGAACCATGAGTCGGGTGTCCGGTTTCCCTCCTTTGATTTGAGTGTGTGACTGGAGCGCATCTGTGCAGAGTTTAATGCGGTCATCTAATGCGCCCCAGTCCCTTCGTGGAGCTCTGATTGCATGTAATCGGCCTGTGTTCTTCTCTATGGACGCGCTATTAACCTTGATAATGATCAGCCTAGAGACCCATAGAGTTGGAGTCCATATATTTAGATTTTCAAAACTGCCGGGTCTCAGGACGCATGTTGGTCATTCTGCTTACTGAAAAGGCTAAAGCATACACTCATCAAGCTGTCAGAGCTGTATGGATTGGTCTAGAGGGAGCATGTTATGTTTTGAATGGGAAATGAAGGATATGCCTGTATGTGCCAGCAGCTGGGCAGTAAGTGTGTGTGTTTGTGGATATGTAGGGTCCTTTGGTGGGTCACTTCTGACCTCTGCTCTGTGAAATGTGTGTGCTGATTTAGAAGGAGACACATGGTTTTTCCTCCCTCGTGCACTTTCACACCCACATGCATTCATATATACACACACTGGCACACTTTACTATTTTATGGTTGAACATACACAGAGACGCAGAGCTGGGCGGATCTGTGTTTGTTTTAGTTTACATGAATGAATTAATGAGTTTATTTTTGTAGCGTTGCCCAGATGTTTGTGCATGGTTTGTGAGGTCTGGGCATAGAATCTGTCACTAAAAGAATGTTTGATGATTCTTGTGTTTCGTTCACATTCTCTCACTCCCTAAATATTCCCAGCTCCCTAGAAGCGTTTGTTTGAGCGAGCAGGCCACAGAGTTTCATGTCCGTAAGATGGATGTTGTGAAACTCTCCCATGAGATCGCAGTTCTAGATTAGAAATTGCTCTAAATTTTAAGGGTGATGTTAGAACTGGAACTGCCAGACTAGCCACTGAATTAGACATGCTCTCTCTTACCAAAATCCGGCCCTACAAACGTACAGTTGTGCCATTGAGAATACTGTAATCAGAGACGATGCAGGAGAGCAGCGGCATGTAGCAAAATATGATTCTTGCACCACAAACTAACAACTGCTTATAACAGCTGCTTATGAAGCTGAATATGGGATTTAGCCTGAACAATCCACTTCTCAGATGCTCTCTGCTTCTTGCATTCCATATATGGGCTGCTCTATTAATGTGCAAAATCACGACTGGCAGAAAGTGCTTCAAATTCTTTTGGTTGGCAAAACAGACATCTGACTTTTCCCCTGTTTACAGATACTTTAGAACCTAATTCAGTTAAATCTGTCCAAAAGGGGGATTTTACAGTGATGCTCTAAAAAGAAATTTCAGGTTCCCCAAAGAACAGTTCTTAAGAGAACCATTTTTTCTTAGTCTGAAGAACATTTTAAAAATCTTTGTGAATTAGAAAGGTTCCATGGATGTTAAAGGATTAGTTTACTTCCAGAATAAAAATGTCTTGGTAATTTACTCACCCCTGTGTCATCCTAGATGTTCATGTGTTTCTTCAGTTAAAAAGAAATTAAGGTTTTTGAGGAAAACATTCCAGGATTTTTCTCCATATAGTGGACTTCAATGGGGATCAGCAGGTTGAAGTTCCAAATTGCAGTTTCAATGCACCTTCAAAGCTATACACGATCCCAGCCGATGAATAAGGGTATTATCTAGTGAAAAGGTAATTTCCTTAAAAATAAAAACAGTAAAATAAAAAATAAAAAATTTCGTCATGTGCATCCACAACTTCACGCTGGAATCTCGTATATTTCGCAAAGGTCATGTGTGGTTTGTTCATCTGTGTGCTCCGGTTCAAAAAGGTAGGGTAGGGCAAAAAACTCAATCTCATTTTCTCCTCCAACTTCAAAATCGTTCAGTGTCGTTTTTTTCTGTAAAGGGTGTTTCTTTCTTCGCATGTTCACTTTGTAAACACTGGGTCGGTACTTCCGCCCAAGTCACGTGTGGCCTTTCTAATGTGACTACATAATATGTCAGCTCGAGCTACTGCAAGACAAGCATTTGTGGTTAAAAATTACATACATTTTTATTTTTTTTAGAAAATGACAGATTGTTTCGTTAGATAAGGCCCTTATTCCTCAGCGGGGATTGTGTAAAGTATAAGGAGAAAATCCTGGAATGTTTTCCTCAAAAACCTTAATTTTCTTTCCAACGGAAGAAAGAAAGACACAACTTGGATGACATAGGGGTGAGTAAATTATGAGGAAATATTTATTCTGTAAGTGAACAAATCCTTCAAAGGTTCTTTATTTATCTATAGATCCCAATTATACAGTACTTTTAGGAGCGTAATATGAATATTTTTTTGCCATTCCAGAAAACAATGCTCACATTACCTTTAATCCATGTTCAAGGATAGACATTTGAAGGTATACAAATAAAGTACATTAACATGCCCAGTTCTTAATGAGCTAAACTAGGTTTTTCCATAGTTCTACAAATTTCTCAAAGTGTAATTTAATAATTGAAGCATTAAATACACAAGCAAACTCTCAGTGCTGAGTGCAAATCCTTCTGGGGAGTTCGTATTTATGAGTCGGGAAGTCATAATTGTGGTCGTAAATGTCAGGTGCAGTGACACCACTTTGATTGGATGGGATTTGCCTTTTTGTTACAAAAAAATTGCAGCACAAAAACATTTTTTTTAGGAAGGGAACCCTTGGTTTAAGACTTGTGGCTTACTATAACTCCAATTATGTCTCTTACTGAAATATGTAGTAGAACACCTATGAAAGATATACATTATTTAAAAAATCCACATTGTTTTATACGTATTTTGGACCATGGTGGGCGCCAATATTCGATTATGCGAAATGATTGCACTTGGTGAGCTACTAATGCTGTCCCATCAATTTTTACCCTTAAGGAGTCTAAATGCTCCCGGATATCGGGTGAAATCTGCCCTGCAAAATTCCTAAAGTGGCCACGGCGTCATGACAAGCGTCAGCATGCTTGCATCCTTTCAGGATGGCATTTAGTGTTTCTTATCTCTGCCGTTTGTAAGCTCTTTCAGTAGCTGTGATCTACTAAAAACCCCAAAGCCATCAAGGCTAAAGTGGAGAGAACAAAGATGCAGGTTTTTAGAGGGAAGGAAGTTTTATTTATCCACAGGTATCTTGCCATTCTTTTCTCCTCTTCTTATCTGTTACATTGTTGCCCTTCAAGCCACCCAATGTGGCATCATATCAGTATTTTATTTTTTGAGTTGTGGTCAATAATAGCAACAGGTAGTGCCAGTAGCTCACCGAGTGCAACGTCATTGAAATAATGCCACCCTCCATAGTCCAAAATATGTTTAAAATTATTTGGATTTTTTAAATAGCGTAAATCTTTCATGGGTTTTCTACTACATATTTCAGTCAGAGACATCATTTATGTCATTTTGAGCCATAAAAGTCTTAACACCTAGGGTTCCCTTTAACTTCTGCAAAATTATGAATAAATGCACATCAGGTGAGTTTTTGCCTTATGTTTTCAATTTGTTGTAAACTGAATAATTTTATATTCTGTCGTAATTGTACAAAACTGTCATTTTTGTACATGCAACTTAGCTAGTTTTATTGTAAATTTAAAAAAAATCATACATCTTAACAAATTTACCATCAACTACAGACTCTTATTGTGTCCACCATGTTTTTTTTTTTTTTTTACTGACGCCCTTGAAAGTCAAGGCTTTCAAGAAATTAGAGTTTCCCACTCGTAATTATGGACAATGATGTAGTGTTTATGTGCTCACATAAATACGATCTTCTGACATGACTTGAACCACCACTGGTCATACTAAAAAAAACCATTGTTCAGACTTTTAAACTGCATGTAAATGTACTGATTGTATATTTTGTGCTGGTCCAGGCCGAGTATGGAGAATATATGGTGTGTGAATGAGGAAAAAATAGATGGGCAAAACCAAGACCTATTGAGGAAATGAATTTCAGGCTGAGGTTTAACACAAACAGGCATATAGTTTGTACAGGTACAGTATATACAGTACATACAGACATAAGGCAAGAATACTTTGTTTGTACTGTGCAAAATGGATGCAGGTGGAATTTTAATGAAAACACACATTCCCTTCATCCTTGTGGCGTCAGTCAAGACTTTGCAGTGTAACGTAGCAGAACAATGCAGCATTGTGGCGGTTTCCTCCTGGGTTGAGGGGAGTTTGCAGCTTACTGCAATTAGGTCGCAAGCCCTGGACGTGATCAGACGCACTGATAATGACCGCAGCAGCTGCTGGTCACTTAAACTATGATTTGATTTTTTAACCCCTAAGCTGATGACTGTCCTGGGAGCCGTCACACGAACACATGCGCACACTTAATTGCAGCTGTAATGGTCTCAAGCACACTGCACAAATACAGCTGCCCTCTATACACACACGCTAACATATGGAAACATGGCTGCTAAAAGGGATCAGGGTAATAAAGGAGAAAGAAAAAAGGTGTCAGAGAAAGCAAAGAACGAGTGGAGGTAAATAAAAGAAGGAATTGTGTGGACAATGAATTTCACCCACAGTCATACAGATTATTGGTGTGAGAAAGAAACTTTCTTTCTTTCTAAATGTGTAAACGAGTCTGTTTGTGTAGCCATAACAAGGCGTTTTGTCTAGCTGCTGGAGTCTTATTGTGTGCGTGTGTGTACAGAGGGGAAAGCACTGACTCCCATGGCTGTTGTCCAGAGGGGTTTATCTAAACCCTCACGTTCTGATTCTTGCTTTGGGGAGAGAGGGGATCAGCAGAGGCCAGGGAGCAGGAGAAGACAGAGGGACTGAAAGAATGAGACTGACAAAAGGAACGCTGAGAAAATAAGCTAGAAAAAGTGGGTTTGAGGGGGAGAGGGGCTTTTATGAGTTTACCAGTAAGTGCTGGTGTAGCCGGATTTGCCCTGAAGTAACGTGAGTGTGTGTGTGACAAATGAAGACAGACAGCCAGAGACAGAGCGAGAGAATTAGGGGAAACAACACAGATTCTATGATACTATGGAGAATTACTTACATGAACATGTATATGCTACTAGTCAAATGCTTGGATGCATGTACTTATTCTTTATTATGACTATTCTCCACATTTTAGAATAATAGTGAAGTCATCAAAACTATTAAGTAACACAAATAAATGTTCAGGGATTAAGAAGAGGGATTGCGTTTAAACAAAACTCATCATCCTTTGTCTAGATTCCAGATCTGCACACTCCAACTTCATGAGGTGCATCTTGGGATGTTGTGGAGATCTTATTTATGCTGGGTACTTTGCCTTTTTGCCGTTTGCTATATGGTATAACTTGTATATTCAAAAAATAAATAATATATATTCAGTATATTTTACTTTCATTTTTTAAAATATTATCTGTACACAAAATTAACTATATATATGATATAATAATAAAAAAGCTTCTGTTTCAAACAAATGCTGTTCTTTTGAATGTTTATCTATTTATCATGAATCTTGATTTCATTCTATTTATAATGACTATTTGGTAAGTATTTGCTTTCATCTTCCTTGTAAATATATATGTTTTTATTTTATTAAGTATAAAATAACAACTGCAATTTTAACAATATTTTAAATGTGATTTATAAGATTTGTTTTATTTTGAATCCATTTTTTCCTTGTAAAAGGCAAAAAGTTGATCATACTGATTTCTAACTTAAGGATTCATTAGTCTGAATATACATTGAACCAAACAGTATCATAACATCTTAGTTGATAATTCAGTATAATTTATTTTTGACAAAACATCCCATGTTTCGGTAGTGACAGCACATTTTCAGTAGTGACACATACTAAAACACTACTAAAACACAAAAAAATTGCATAACTGTACTAAATTATGGGTTATTTCCCCCAAATAAAGGATTATGTGTTTCCTTTTGTCACTACCGAAACAATTATGACATGTTTTGGTCGTGACAATTTAATGGAAAAACACACCCCAGTTTAAAAAATTTAGGAAAATGTTGCCATATGGCAACAGTGTACCACAATGGAAATGGAAATTTTTTTTAAATTAAATTATGATTTTCTTTTCAATTCAAATGCACATTTCTTTTAGAAATTGATGCATCTAATCTTAATTTCCCTCAAAATCTGTCACACATACATGCAGACACATACTGGTCCTTCTCAAAAAATTAGCATATTGTGATAAAGTTCATTATTTTCTGTAATGTACTGATGAACATTAGACTTTCATATATTTTAGATTCATTACACACAACTGAAGTAGTTCAAGCCTTTTATTGTTTTAATATTGATGATTTTGGCATACAGCTCATGAAAACCCAAAATTCCTATCTCAAAAAATTAGCATATCATGAAAAGGTTCTCTAAACGAGCTATTAACCTAATCATCTGAATCAACTAATTAACTCTAAACACCTGCAAAAGATTCCTGAGGCTTTTAAAAACTCCCAGCCTGGTTCATTACTCAAAACCGCAATCATGGGTAAGACTACCGACCTGACTGCTGTCCAGAAGGCCATCATTGACACCCTCAAGCAAGAGAGTAAGAAACAGAAAGAAATTTCTGAACGAATAGGCTGTTCCCAGAGTGCTGTATCAAGGCACCTCAGTGGGAAGTCTGTGGGAAGGAAAAAGTGTGGCAGAAAACGCTGCACAACGAGAAGAGGTGACCGGACCCTAAGGAAGATTGTGGAGAAGGACCGATTCCAGACCTTGGGGAACCTGCGGAAGCAGTGGACTGAGTCTGGAGTAGAAACATCCAGAGCCACCGTGTACAGGCGCCAGGTCAAGCCACTTTTGAACCAGAAACAGCAGCAGAAGCGCCTGACCTGGGCTACAGAGAAGCAGCACTGGACTGTTGCTCAGTGGTCCAAAGTACTTTTTTCGGATGAAAGCAAATTTTGCACGTCATTCGGAAATCAAGGTGCCAGAGTCTGGAGGAAGACTGGGGAGAGGGAAATGCCAAAATGCCTGAAGTCCAGTGTCAAGTAACCACAGTCAGTGATGGTCTGGGGTGCCATGTCAGCTGCTGGTGTTGGTCCACTGTAGGGTCAATGCAGCTAGCTATCAGGAGATTTTGGAGCACTTCATGCTTCCATCTGCTGAAAAGCTTTGTGGAGATGAAGATTTCATTTTTCAGCACGACCTGGCACCTGCTCACAGTGCCAAAACCACTGGTAAATGGTTTACTGACCATGGTATTACTGTGCTCAATTGGCCTGCCAACTCTCCTGACCTGAACCCCATAGAGAATCTGTGGGATATTGTGAAGAGAAAGTTGAGAGACGCAAGACCCAACACTCTGGATGAGCTTAAGGCCGCTATCGAAGCATCCTGGGCCTCCATAACACCTCAGCAGTGCCACAGGCTGATTGCCTCCATGCCACGCCGCTTTGAAGCAGTCATTTCTGCAAAAGGATTCCCAACCAAGTATTGAGTGGATAACTGAACATAATTATTTGAAGGTTGACTTTTTTTGTATTAAAAACACTTTTCTTTTATTGGTCGGATGAAATATGCTAATTTTTTGAGATAGGAATTTTGGGTTTTCATGAGCTGTATGCCAAAATCATCAATATTAAAACAATAAAAGGCTTGAACTACTTCAGTTGTGTTGTAATGAATCTAAAATATATGAAAGTCTAATGTTTATCAGTACATTACAGAAAATAATGAACTTTATCACAATATGCTAATTTTTTGAGAAGGACCAGTATACACAAGCACAAACGCACTCATCGTTACGGTCACTGAAGGCTAACTCATCTTCATTGACATTACATGGGAGAACCAACTCTGCACTCTGCCTATTGCCCTTTCCTTGTAATTTTGCTGTATCCATTTATTAAAAAAAAATTGAAAAAATTCTTATTCATACATAAATAAAACCACACTACAATAAACACTTCAAATAAATAAATAACTGCAATAAAATTATTGATGTTACTATCTATAAAAATCCCAATGGGGAAATACATTACTTCAATTCCACTGTGGTACAGCATTGCCATATGGCACCATTGATATTTTCTCATTTTACAGTAAAACTATATTAGATATGTTGATTTGTGAATAGAAATATGTAATTTACTAACTATAGATGGTGCAAAAAAAAAATCCCCCCTGAGAAGAAATGTTAAGAAATGAGTTTAACACAGCCATTTCTGGAGCACATCAATAGGTGTCCTCCGTGTGAGGGTGACAGTAGGCAAAAGTGTTTTGGAGGAACATTCAAATGTCATTTGACTTAAAAACAGCACATCATTGACTACCTTAGGGCTGGCCATTTTAATTACCATATTCCAATATATTGTATTTTTTTTTTTTTCAGAATAACAAGGAAATGAGTAGAAATTAATTGTTGCCATATGGCGACTCCGTATCATAGAGGGTTAACCTTACTGATATTTAAGTACTATTGTGTGTTTCAGTAGATAATAGAAGGATCTTAGTAAGCAACTAAGATTTGAGTACTTTTTTAAATGTTTTTTTTTTTTTGGTTGTGAGACAACAGTTTGCACCAATTCTGTAGAATGGTCAATATTGTTAATGAAGGTATTCAGTAAATTTTAGATATCTTAGATCGTTTAAGTCTTAACCTACTGTGAAATGTTGACGTAGTCTAATTAAATTTGTTATCTGAGAAGAGCAGTGCATATTTGTGTGTGTGTGCAGTTCTTAACGTTGCGTATTCTCAGTGCCTGGGGAAGACACCATGAGATCTTCCTGTCGATGTTCAATTCTGTGAACGGTCTCCCCTGCTGCTCGCCGCACCAGCCAGTAATCAATTAGTTCCACCACATAACTGCTGACAGAATCAGCCTGAAGCCCTTAAAAGATCAACCTGATACTGATACACACACGCACACACATACGCACATATGCAAGATAAAGTACATTCAAGTTATATATTAATGTATCTGTCTACACCAGAGCGGAGAACATGATTAACTTCCTATGTGGACATGTTTCCTCCTGAGGGTTATGTATTCGTATATTACATATTCATACTTCCTTTCTCACTTCTTATCTTTTTATCTCTGTCTTAATCACATGCAGACACACGACCCTTTAGAAAAAAAAATGAGAATAAACGCAATCCTTAAGGCAAACAGCCCAGTCGGCTCTAACGCAAGACCTCTCCCTTCTTCCATTTACATTCACTTCATTACCAGTAAGCGAAAATCTAAAAGGTAGGCCAGATGCCAACAAGCATGTGTGTGTTATTAATGCTTGTTTAGAAAGTTGGTGGCTTGCCACTGTGCAGAAAGCCTACTGATGTAAGAAAAAGAGAGTAAGGGTATAAATTTTCAGTGCTGTATCTACAGCATAATGTCACTGCATTTCCAACACACCCTGTAAACTCTGGTTTGCATTTATTTAGCTTTTCTCATCTCTTTTCTCGTTTTCTTAGTAATCTCGCACACAACAGATGTGATTATAAGTTAAATGATTTAAAGTTCATAGGGTTTGTAGGATACATGTATCTTTGTCAGGTGTGTCTGTGTGTTGTACAGCTAAGTAAGCCTATAATACGTGGAGAAAGCATCCAAAAGCATTTCCATTCATCTTATTGAAAGATGATTTGTCAGCAGATGTTGAAGTTGCGACATCTTATAACTGGCCTGTGCTAACCAGGCAAACCCTGAGCACTTGTTTGTAACTGCATCATTGATTCTGACACAAGTACTACATTTTTAGCTCTTTTCCAAAGTGTTACACATCTACTGGCACACATACAGCCTCTTACTGTCACACTGGAGAATGACCGCAACTCTGTGTGTGTGTGTGTGTGTGTGTGTGTCATTGAGGGAGTGCTTGCCAACTCAAACCTCTGTGTAGTCTCAGGCTGTCATTTTATCACATCTTAATGCTATTAAATTGGTGATTGTGAAGTGTTATTTTAAGAGAGCAGATTATTTACACAGCTATGGGAAAGAGTCCAGACTACCTGTGTAATTTACACCAGACTCTGTAAGTGTGTTTATGTATGCGAGACACACTTTCACCTTGAAGCAGGTGGCATTTACAGCGCATGAAATCTGGTATTTTGCATGTCCTCTACTGGTCTTCTGTAATGCAGGCAGAACACCATACTAAAATACTCTAAAAGCATTTGTGACCAAACAAATTCCGAGCGAATGATTTAGTGAGTCAGTTCTAATTATTGAATCAAAAACATACAGCGTAAACAGTAACAGTTTTCTAATTAAAGTCTTTGTAAATGAAAACCATACAGCCTAGCCCAAATGAGTCCCGAACATGTGACTCTTATGAGCCGACTTGGTAAACAAGATTGGGGAGTAACTAGTTACACTACCAGTCAAAACTTTTTGGAAAGTAAGATTGTTTATTATAGAAATCTCTTCTGCTCACCAAGTTTGCGTTTATTTGATCCAAAATACAGTGAAAACTGTAATATTGTGAAATAGTTTTACTCTTTAATTAAAAAAAAACTGCTTTCTATTTGAATATATTCTAAAATGTAATTTATTTATTATATGTAATTTAAAGCTAAATTTTTTATTACTCCAGACTTCAGTGTCTCATGATACTTCAGAAATCATTCTAATATGCTGATTTGGTGCTCAAGAAACTTTTTTTATTATTATTACCAATATGTAAAACTATTGAGTAAAGCTGTGAAAATGTGAATAATTTTAATTTTAACAAGAGTTTAATAAGAGAGATCATACAAAATGCATGTTATTTTTTATTTGGTACTGTCCTGAGAAATATATTATATATAAAAGATATTTACATATAGTCCACAAGGCAAAAAAAAAAACCCTGAAATTATTAAAATAACCCCCTTCAAATGTTTGGGAACCCTTGGTTCTTAATACTGTAAAATAAAAATACTTTTTGTTTTGTGATGGTTGTTCATGACTCCCTTGTTTGTTCTGAACAGTTAAACTGAGCACTGTTCTTCTGAAAAATCCTCCAGGTCCTGCAGATTCTTCAGTTTTCCAGCATCTTTTGCATAGTTGAACCATTTCTAGCAGTGATTGTATGATTTTGAGATCCATCTTTTCACACTGAGGACAATTGAGGGACTCAAACACAACTATTAAAAAAGGTTCAAACATTCACTGATGTTCCAGAAGGAAAGATGATGCATTAAGAGTCGGGGGTGAAAACTTCTTGCATTTAAAAAAAAAGGTAATTTGTACTTAATTTGTCTTCCGGGAAACATGCAAGTATCTTCCGTTGCTTCCGAAGGGCAGTACTAAATGGAAAAAAAAAGAAAAATAAGAAAAATTTGGACATCTTCATCCTGTTCAAAAGTTTTCACCCTCCGGCTCCTAATGCGTTGTGTTTCTTTCTTGAACATCAGTGATTGTTTTAACCTTTTTCAATAGTTGTGTTTGAGTCCCTCAGGTGTCCTCAGTGTGAAAAGATGGATTTTAAAATCATACAGTCAATGCTGGAAAACTGAAGAATCTGCAGGACCTGGAATTTTTTTCTGTAGAGTAGTGCTTAGTGTAACTGTTCAGAACAAACAAGGGACTCATGAACAACCATCACAAAACAAAAAACAGTCATAGATCATCCAGGTTACCACACAGTATTAGGGATCAAGGGTTCCCAAACTTTTCAAGGGGGTTATTTTCAGTAATTGGAATTTTTATGCTGCCTCAAAAACTTTTTAAATCAATATATGACTTTTTTGAAGATTTCTTTCCCAGTGGTAGGCATGCTAAAAAAGTTTATAATAATTTTTGATGAAACCATGAAGGACCTAGAATGATTAATGGGAATCAAAACTAAAATCATTCCTTATGATTCCTGTCTCTTTTAAGATATATTGTAAGAGAGAAAGGGAAATGAATGCAAAGCTGCAACTCTAAATTTTTTCAGATGTATACGTCTCTGTTTTATTTACCAGTAATAGTCTCAATATGTGTGTGTTTGTGGGGGACTCAGGGTTGATTCATGACTTATTGAGATCATCTGCCACATTGTGCTCTTGAGTAGAGCACTAAACCACAGGTTACCTCAGGGGTTCATTGCAATTACAGTTCCTATATGTACCCGCTTGATGAAACACATCCGTTAAATGACAAATAGCAGTGTTCCGTGACTGAATATGTAAGTAAGAGTAAGTAAGAGAGTGTCTGCATCAGTATTTCACTGTTTGGAGTCTGTTTTCTGGAAACCAAACCCTTAAAAGTTTTTATATCATTGTGAAACTTGCACGCGAGATCACTCTAATAAAGAAAAGAACAAAACTCGTTCTCTCTTGTTCAGCTTGTGAGTTTATTTGAGGTTTATATAAAAAAACCTCACACAATGTCAACCTCCCGAATATATTTTGAGCTATTTGCCAATGATTGTTAAAATCCAAAAGCTTTTTGGTAAACTCCTTAAATGGCTGAGGAGTTTTAATTGATGTATATAGAAGAGTGGATTGTGAATGTTGTTGCTGCATGTGTGTGTGTTTTTATAATTGTGGTTTAACATTTGGCTTCACTCTTTGGCTTCTGTTTGTGCTCTTTTCATCGGCGCCCCATTAGCGGCTTTAGACGCGTGCCACCCTCTCAACGAGGCCTCATTCCTCCTTCAGCTGCTCTTTCTCCACTCCTCTTTTCTGTCCAACCGCACATTATATGAGGGGAATGTGGAGGGAGTGTGGAGCTGTACTTCAGAATACTAGAGAAAGATAAGAGAATGTGTTCGTAGGTGTGTGTGTTCAGTTCTTATCTATAGTTTAAATGGGCAAAATATGATTTAAAAAAAAAAAAACCTGGGGTATATTGGGGGGGGGGGGGGGGGGGGGCATTCTCATCTGGAAAATTGATAAAAAAAAAAAAATTTAAATAGTTATATTGAATTCCAAAAGTTCTCTTACAGGGTTTTGGTTAATCTATAATTATAATTAGCTTTCTATAAAAGCAGTAGAAGTCTGTGGTATGTCTTCATTTAATTTATAGTTCTTTAATTTCTTTTTAATAAATTTGATTTTGAGAGGGTTATGCATATACTTCTCACACAAACACACTACTGGAAATAATCTAATAGAGCACCTTGAGCTTACTTTAGTGTGAAAGCCCATTTCTGGCACTGAATTGGGACTTTTTTTATCTCAAAATTCTGACTTTTTTTCTTGCAATTGCGAGTTTACATCTTACATGGTTTACAGTTGACAGAATTGCGAGTTATAAAGTCAGAACTGCAAGAAACGTGGGATATAAACTCACAATTGCAAGACATTTTTCTTAGAATTGCATGTTTGTATCTAGCAATTCTGACTTTTTTCTCAAAATTGTGAGATATAAACTCACAATTGTGAGGGGAAAACAGAATTGAGTTTGTATCTCACAATTCTAAATTAATAACTCAAAACTGTGTGTTCTAAAAAGTCAGAATTGCGAGTTTGTATCAAACTTGCAATTGTGTAGAATTGTAAGTTTATATCACTCAATTCTGAGAAAAAAAAAGTAAGAAATGGGATTTTATATCTCTCAATTCCGGCTGTATAACTCACAATTGTTTATATATAATTGTTTATATCACACAATTGAGAGGAAAAAAGTCAGAATTGTAAGATAAAAACTCACAATTGTGAGTCATAAAGACAGAACTGCGGGATATAAACTAATTTTTCTCAGAATTTCCTGCCCGTATAACTCACAATTGAGAGTTTATATAAAAAAAAACTGAATTGTGAGAAAAAAGACTGATATTTTTTTTTTTTTTAGAATTGCAAGTTTATATCTCACAATTCTGAGAAAAAAAGTAAGAATTGTGAGCTTATATCACACAATTCTGGCTTTATAACTCACAATTGTTCATATCATGCAATTGAGAGGAAAAAAAGTCAGAATTGTGAGATAAATAAACAATTGTGATTATTTTTTTCTCAGAATTTCCTGCCATATCTTGCAATTCTGGCTTTTTTCTCAGAATTATGAAATATAAACCCACAATTTTGAGGTATAAAGTCCAGTTCTGAGGGGATTTTTTTTTTTTTTTTTTTTTTTTTTAAGAATTGCAAGTTTATATCTAACAATTCTTAGTTAATTACCCAAAATTATTTGTTTAAAAGTCAGAATTGCAAGAAAAAAGTCATAATTGTAATTCTGAGAAATTAAGTCATAATTGTTCATTGGCGAAAATGGGCTCCCATACCCTTAGGGTCAAAGATAAATTAATTTTGCAAACTTAAATAGGATGCAGAATCAGCATGTTGAAACATTTCACTCTTTTGCTAAATTTTTTATTTGCAAGAAATCCTGTTGAAATGACCGGATACGACATTCCTGCTTTCACTGTGGACAAATTACTAGGCAATAATTAAAGGCACAGTAGGTAATTTTTATGGCTAGAGGGTGCATATTCAAAAAACAAAACAAACAAAAAACAAAGGCGTAGTTTAATGACAGAGTGATGGAGTGTGGAATCATAAAAGTTGTCATCTTCATTCTCACAACCCATGCAATTTGACAGTTTTCTGGCAGAAATCATGTTTATGGATAAGCTAAAGATTTATTAACGTCACTGTAGTATGAGCTTTCGCTCCTTTCAGCCATGCATATATGTGAAGTAAAACAGGGCTGTTTTATCATACAGGATACATTTGAGTGTGTTGAAAGTGTGTCACCTTTCTAATAAAATGAATAACATATGAAAGAGTCTTTGGTGTTTCATGTTTTCTACAAAATAAAACCAGAAATTGCGGGTGTATGATGGTCCGTTACACTAGTTATATTCTTTATTTCCGTGGATTCAAAATTTTTTGTAAACATTTAGGATAATTTAAGTACACAAGTCAACAAAATATAAAACACTGTTCTAGTGGTTTTTGGATATTTTAATTAAAGATCTTACATAGTCTGTCTGTAAGATTCTGATTTGTTAACAGTTTCAACAGAAAGTCTTTTCAAAAAGTCACTTGCCAAGTTTGGTTAAAATGCCTCTGTTGGAAAAAGAACTGATGTAAACTTACAATCAGTAATATTTTGACTTGGAGCACTTAACAAATAGTTACGCCAATAAAGCATAATTAAATATAATTGACATCAAGAGAAACAGATAAAGAGTGGTTTAGTTTTTTGGAGAACTCCCGTCAGTCACATTCCACAAACTCCAAGAGCTTTTCCTGCTGTTCTGGATTTGAGACGAGTGTCCTCTTTCTCCACTTTATCACAGTTCTCTCCTCATAAAGACAATCTGCTTTGACTAGTTGAGTGATTTATTGTCATTTTTCAGTTGAAATGTGGTGTTCATTGTCGCGTCATTCATAATTCATAACTCGTTCTCTCTCTCCCGTTCCCACAGATCTGTTGGCCACAAACCGTACCTCCATTTTTAATGGTTTCCATGGAGATCTGCACTTGTCGGCTGTGTTTTTGGATGAATATCATGACAGGCTTTTCCTGGGAGGGAAGGATGTTCTCTACTCGCTGAGACTGGATCACACACATGATGCTAAAGAGGTAACATATACTATCACTGCGATAAGGTTAAGATAGTACGCTGCCCACATAGAACACAAGTGAAAGAGCCCAGGAAAAATGCAAGTGATGATGTAGGTGAATGAGGGTCTGTTAGTGAGAGGTGTCATGTTATTCGGTCTGCTCTACTGGAGACTGTTATCTACAGACACAGATAAAATCAACAGACACTTACATGTGCTGAAACATTTTACACATGATTAGTAAAGGGCGTGTACAGACCAGTTAACATATTATGCATTCTTGCGTTTAAAAAAAATGTACGGAGCGCAACAGAATGGAAAAAAGATACGTGTCTGGAGTAGAGCTGCAAAATGCAAAATAGTATTGCATACTATATATGTACTGCGTTTTTTGTTACACATATATGTATGTTTTTTTTTATAATTGTATGTATTTGTATGTAAACACTTGTATTTAATTTATATTACACATACATATAGTGTGCAAACATAAACTTTTATTTTGAATCGATTAATCGCAACTAATCATTTTGCAGCTCTAGTCTGGAGATAGTAATTGTTTCAACTTGACAAGGTGTCTTAAAAACCACAAGATGTATCCCAACTAGATGAGACATACATCTAGAAGTGCTTTACATAAAAAAAAATATATATTTATATTTATATATATGTATATATATATATATACAGTCAAGCCCAAAATTATTCATACCCCTGGCAAATTCTGACTTAAAGTTACTTTTATTCAACCAGCATTTTTTTATTACAAATGACACAGACGTCTCCCAGAAGATAATAAGACGATGTACAAGAGGCATCATTGTGGATAGAATTATTGCTCATCTTTTATTTGCATTTGAACAAAAAGTGGCATGTCCAAAATTATTCATACCCTTCTCAATAATCAAAAGAAAAGCCTTTATTGGCTATTACAGCAATCAAACGCTTCCTATAATTGCTAGCTTTTTGCATGTCTCTACTGGTATTTTTGCCCATTCATCTTCAGCGATGTGCTCCAACTCTTTCAGGTTGGAGGGTCTCCTTTTTCTTTTTCACAGTGCGAAACGTCTTGTATTTTTTAATAATACTTTCCACTGTAGCCACTGGAACTTCAAAACATTTAGATATGGTCTTATAGCCCTTTCCTGACTTGTTAGCAGCCACAATGCGCAGCCGCAGGTCCTCAGTGAGCTCCTTTGTCTTAGCCATGACTGTCCACAAACCAACAGCAGAAAGCTTCCGTTTTTCACCTGTTGAGTTCATGAAAACGGCTGTTCCCAATGAATCAGGGTAATTAGGATGCTTTCGATTAGCTTGGCCTATTTGGAATGGTATAGAACTTTGGATTTTCCCATGGACTTTGACAGTTTGCAAAGGGTATGAATCATTTTGGACATGCCACTTTTTGTTCAAATGTAAATAAAAGCTGAGAAATATTTTTTCCCACAATGATGCCTCTTGTACATCGTCTCATTATCTTTTGGAAGAAGCCTGTGTTATTTCCGGTCAAAAAAAAAACTTGCTGCTTGAATAGAAAAAAGTAACTTTAAGTCAGAATTTGCCAGGGGTATGAATAATTTTGGGCTTGTCTGTGTGTGTGTGTGTGTGTGTGTATATATCATATCATTAAATCTTTTGGTAACTCTTGTTATCCTAAAAAGTTTATTAAAAACTTCAAAGGAAGTTTCTCACAGACAGTAGGCCAAACATATTATTAAATTGTTTACTTTCTCACTCAAAAATTATTTTAAAACACAAACTTATGACAATTTGTTTGGTGAGACTATAATCCAATTTAATACCATCATCTTAAAGTAATACACATATTAAAACAAACTTTCTTTGTTTTTTTCAAACTCTTTTCTCATCCATTAAAATGTTTACAAAAAAATCACACAAAAACAGCTGTCTACAAACACGCATTAAAATCATATAAACTGACCACACTTGTGACAATGACTTGTTTAGACCACACTTAGACATAAACACATTAATGGCCTTGCTTGATTTTATAAGTTCAGTGTTTGCTGCTCTTTTTTAATGTTATTGTCACAGTTTTGTGGTGTAGTTTATTAAATCAAGTTGTGAGTTATGAGAAGAGCCACAGTGTGTAAATAGGCGCTGAACTAAATGGACTGTAAAAGCAGAAGTGCTTTGGTTCTACTTGTCTCGATGGTTTGGCAGCTTTTCCCCGGTGCAATTAACTTTTGTATATATGTGCGTCTGAGCTTAATTAAAGCCTCTGTTCATGTGAATATGTTTTGACTCAAGTCACTGGAGCCTCAATAAGTGTGCATGTTTTCGTATGTAGTCTCCAAAGAACTTATCATTGTGTGTGGCCTTGTTAAAGAATACGAACAGGAAGAGGAAGTGCATTGCCATGGTGACAGACACATGGGAGTGGCTGCCACATCTGAGGTTATGACCCTTTGACCTTTGGCTCAATGACAGACGTTTTCTGTCTTGTTAGACCCTTATGCAGTCTGTAAGGCCACTGTACTACCAGTGTCCACAGTGTTCTATACTGAGAATTTAGTTTTTTGCCTTTTTTTAGCCGAAAAAAAAAAAAGAGGATGTTTGGATGTGTGAATTTGCGTGTGGAAGATTGTTTTGCAGATGTTATCAGTACTCTTTCCAGCCGAAGGGAAGGGTGCCACAGAAATCAAGCAGTGATTCATGATGTTGTTCTTTAAGAGGAAAAATTACTCAGCCCTGATCAGACTTCCTTTTCCCTCTTGGGCATGTATTTACTGCAAATCTCCATCACCTGTTGCCTTCATCTCAGCTGATCTCAGTTCAGTGTGAGGAATCATTCACTTCTTCTTTTCACAGGACTATCAGGTTCAGTATCGACTGTGCAGTGTTTTAAGGTTAAGGTTAATAAAGGCTGGTTAATGTTGAACATGATGCATCCGGAACAAATGAAATGAATGAGTGAGCCAGGGCCCTTTCCCTCACACCATGGTTTTATAGTTTTAATGTAGTGTTTTATCACTCATAATGACATTTTAGACTGTCAAGTTACAGTTTTCAAATCTTTATTTTTTTTATCAAACTTCAAATCTTTATTTTGTTTAAGTTTAAAGGTAGATTTTTGCTCCTAAGTGAAAGTTGTAGAAACCAGACCATTAATTGTGGTTTTATACTACTCTCTATGGTCAGAACATGAAAAACACTTCACTTTTTCAGGTATTTTTCTTCAACAAAATAAATATCTTAATAGGAAAATCTATTTCTTAGTTTCATGTTCTAATGAGTGAAATTGTTTCATATCATGAAACAAGTTTGTGTTGCTGACTTTGATGAGGTGTATTTTCAGCACAGTTTGCAGTGCAGGCTGCAGTGTTAATTATATTACAGTAACATCTATAAAAAATGCAACAACCTCTTTTTTATATGGTGAAATTTAATTATTTTGACTGAGGTTTATTAAAATTAACCAATAGTCTTCCACTGTTTTCTATTTGAATATATTTTAAAATGTAATGTATTCCTGTGATCAAAGCTACATTTTGTCTTCAGTGTCACATGATCTTTCAGAAATCATTCTAATATGGTGATTTGCTGTTCAAGAAACATTTTTTTTATTATTATTATTATCAGTATTTAAAACTGTTGATTACTTTTTTTTTTTAGGATTCTTTGATGAATAGAAAGATCCGAAGATCAGCATTTATCTAAAAATAAAAAGCTTTTTCCATTTAAAAACTTGGAGTCGTTATAATTTTATTTATTTATTTTGGCAAGAAATTATGGAAACTAATACTTTTATTTAGCAAGGATGCTTTAAGTTGATCAAAAGTGTAATGTTTTTGTAATGTTACAAAAGATTTCTATTTTAAATGAATACTGTTCTATTAATTAAAGAAACCTGGAAAAACTCTACTCAACTGTTTTCAACAATAATAAATTGTTTTTTGAGCAGCAAATCAGAATATTAGAATGATTTCTGAAGGTTCATGTGACCGAAGTAATGATGCTAAAAATTCAACTTTGAAATCATAGGAATAAATTATTTAAAAAATATATTTGAATAGAAAACTTTCTACATTTTATATATATATATATATTTACATTTATAAATAAATGCAGGCATGGTGAGCAGAAGAGATTCCCCTTTAAAAAACATTAAAAATCTAGAATATAGAATATTTGTGTTTCTCCTGTTTGCCTGCACTGTTTCATCTGACTTTAAACTAATTAAATAAGCCTTTTGTGTTCATTGCTAAATTCAAGTGCTTCACACTGGATCTCACAGTGTTGTTTAGAGTCGTATCAGCGAGTAAACGCATCTGCTCTAGTAAGCTTGCGCTGCCATTTGAACTTTGAGCCAAGCTTAATAATGGTCCATGTGGCACGTTTTAAATGAGTAGCACTATTTTGTTTCCCTTTTGCCACATAAATGTTATATAGAACTCTTGTTATCAATTTAATTGAGGGAAATTATATTGAGATAATTATTGTTATAGTTTTATCGCTCAGTCCTACATTTCGATCAGTATGACCCAACGATAGCCAGCCACATTTGGACTATTTTTAGTCCAAGTGTCCTGAAGAATAAAGGTGATGACTAATTAAGGAAAGAGGAAATGTTTTCATTCACAGGAAGGATGCTTGGTAACGTAGTTGATTACAGGTTCCGGATTTAGACAATGTCGAAATGTGTATGAGCTCGAAAGTGTAAATAAAAACAAATGACTCACTAATTATTTAAGCATATGAAGGCTGGAACAGATTCAAACTAGCTGGTTTGAGAAGCAACATTTTTGAATAATATGTTACATATTTTATGTGTGATATTTTACAAGCAGTAGAAGGATGTGGAAATTAGTCAACAAGTCCAGGCAGTGTCTACATTTTATCCACAATGACCTAAATTTCCCTGGGAACTGAACCTGTGACCTTGGCATTGCTCCGGGTTTGAGCTACAGGAACACTATTTAACATTACACTGTTTTATTTGAATATACAATGTAGCTCAAAAGTTTGGGATCAGTAAGATTAAGTTTTTTAAAGAATTTGTTTATGCTCAACGAGGTTGCATTTACTTGATCAAAAATGCAGAAAAAAATAATATTGTGAAATATTATTATAGTTTAAAATAATGGTGTTCTATATTAATATATTTTAAAATATAATTTATTCCTGTGGTGCAAAGCTGAATTTTTATCAGCCAGTACTTAAAAAATCATTCTAATATGCTGATTAATTATTGTTATTATCAATGTTGGAAACAGTTGTGCTGCTTGATATTCTTTCAGGATTCTTGATGAATAAAAGTGAAAAAGAACAGCATTTATTCAAAATGTAAATCTTTTTTAACAATATAAGTCTTTGCTATCACTTTTTATCAATTTAACACATCCTTGTTTTTTTTTTCCAAAGAAAGGAAAGAATAAACATGTACTGACCCCAAACTTTTAGATGGTATTTTACATTATTACAAAAGATTTCTATTTAAATAAATGTCCTTTTCAACTTTTTATTTGTTAAAAAATCTTGGGAAAAAATCCAACTAAATATTAAGCAGCACAACTGTTTTAAACATTGATAATAAATCAGTATATTAGAATGATTTCTTAAGGATCATGTGAAACTGAAGACTGGAGTAATTATGCTGAAAATTTAGCTTTGTATCACAGCAATAAATTAGATTTTAAAATATATTCACATAGAAAACAGTTATTTTAAATTTAAATAACGTTTCACAATATTCAAAACATTTTTCTGTATTTTTGATCAAATAAATGCAGCCCTGATCCTAAACTTTTGTGTTAAATTTTGTTAGCTTTTCCTGAAGGGGACCTTATAACTTATAAAATTAAGCTTGCATATGTTTGCAGATCTCTATAAACAAACCCAAAAGTCTCTGTGAGGTCTGAACATGACAAACTGTTGTGTGACACACTAGAAAATAATGTCAGGATGTGCAATCACTGTATATATATTTGGATAGATGGGATTATGTTTATTTCTCAATCTTTCATAATATCAGAATCGGTTTTTGTGCCTTTCACACTCTGAGAGTTATTGTTTTCATAAATCTATCTTTATTGTTGACATTCATGGGGGAAAAAACCCACAAAACATTTTTGTCGCACACCCACCCACAGCGTCACACACTCACTTTACCCCACATAATGAGCAGAGACAATTTGTAAGCTATTTGTAGCTTGATTTCCCTGAAGAGCGTAAACACATGCAGGCACTGTGGCACTTTCGAAACATTGCACTGTTTAATTGCATGCACATACAAAACAACATCGTCTCAGCCAATGGGGTGAGACTATCTGTTTGTCTGAACAGTGGAAGACAGGGGCCACGTTCAGGAAACAGCTATTATTTCTACCAGATCTCATACCTGTGGGAACTTTTTCGCAAAATGTGAAATACATAGCACTGCAGTTTCCAACTGAAATGAACACTAGAGGCGATAAAACAAAGAGAACTTGGAATCGTTTTTATACACAGTTATGATTACAGCTCCATATGTTTTACTTTCCGGACATAACAAGCTTGCTCGGTAGCTCAGTCGGCACGGAATTGGCCTTAGAATGTGGAATCCTTGGGTACAGATCCTGTGAAAAACATGAATCATGATGAAAGAGCTGAAAGATGAGAGATTAAAAAACAAGCTAAAATGGTAGGCTAAGGTGTAGTGCAGATGGTACGTTATTGTAAAACGGAGCATTAGAGTTATAGCAGCATCACTCAACAAGTGAGAACTGCGTTGACACATACAAACCAATGTCACATAAAACATACCATATGTACATTCATCTGTTCTGGGGGAATTAAACGAACACTCTTTTAGTTGCCACTCAGTGGACATTTCACATCGAATATGTCACGAAATGTACATCGTGGTACGTATACTATATTGTATTTGGTGATGAGTTTGCATTTAAAGTCACACCAGAGGTGTTCAACCCGGGATTAGGACTTGGCTTTTATGCAGACCACTCAAATTCTTCCACACTGACCGAATCAATCATTTCAGTTTGAACCTTGTCTTATACACAGATGCATTGTCATGTTAGAATAGAAAGGGGTCATGTCCAAACTGTTAATATAAAATTAAAAGCACACAATTCCCTAGAATATCATTATATGCTTAAACATTAAGATTTGTACTCAGAGAAAATACTAAAGTAGTCAAACCTGTTAATTAGAAGGGGCTGTCCCATTGTGTATTTCGCGTCTTGCGAAAAAGTTCCCACATACGTTTTCGTCATGAGACCAGGTTGCATTATTTTTGCAATATAATTTGGTGCCGCTTTATTGGCACAGAAATGACTCACTTAGCTTTAAAATTGGCGTGAAATGAAAACTGCAATAATCTTTTCTCCCCTATTGTGATGAATATCCAAGTGAAACAGCTTCTCGAACAAGAAAAAAAATGTAGGCCAGGACTTGATTCGTCCATTGGGAAAGATCATTGCATTGGATCATTGTTGCTTCCTTTTTTTCTCCATTTTGAGTTCATGGTGACTTCAGATTTTTAGATTTTGTTATGTTTGGATCTTTGGAAGTTTAATTAGTCTTAACAAGTAAATGAATCTGGGTGTGAGTTGGATAGAAATGTGTTTAGTGTGTGTTTAATTTATGAGATGATAAATTTCATTTGCTTTTCCTCTTTATCTCCAGATCCATTGGCCTTCGTTGCCTGAGAACCGTGAGGACTGTATTCTCAAAGGGAAAGATCCCGAGGTGAGTGAAAAACTGGTTCTGAATTCACTGAAAACAAACTCAAAAGTCATGTCAGCGTGTCAGAGTTTCCAAAGGTCTTTTATTTTTGGGAAGCTGGCGTACTTCAAATGTCAGGTTCTTTTATGATATCCCAAATACAGCCGATGAAAGCAGAAATCATCAAATCTAGTTTGTTTTGGAATGTTTGCTTAGTGTGATTCTCTACCTTATTTCATGTGGTTCAATCTAGAGCTTCAAATGAAAACATCTGTCCATCTTCAGCTATACTCTGAGTGTGCTGCAGTTGGCGTGATGACTGGAGGGAAGAGGCCAAACGCTCATAAATGAGATTTGATCCACTCACTTATTGTTGTCTTGCTTCCAACCAAGTTTGTGTGTGACTCATGAGTCTCTTAAACCTAATGACCGTAGAAGGCTGTCCCAATACGCAGTACGCAGTTATTCTTTGATTTTGTTTCGAAATTCCCTTTGCTTTCTTGTTCTTTTTCTTCATGGTCGGCCTCTCCCTTTTTTTCTTTCAGCACCATGAATATGTTAATTATGTTCCAAAATAAATCTTTCCTGTTTACTGTCCCTAATGGTGGAAGGTCTTCCACACACACACACACTTGTATGGAGATACTCTCTGCATCTGTTAGTGTTTAGCATGTTTCGCTCGTAAAGTGAAAATGTGAGGTGTCGCCATGGTTGCACGCTCTGGTGACCGTCCCGGCAGTATTGTTTGATGTGACAGGTGAGTGCGATTTCGCAGCAGTGTTTAATGACTCTGTTCAGTGTGTGAGTATGTGTTAGGGAATTGAGGATATTTGTTTTTAATTTAAACTTCAGCTGGTGTAACACTGAAACAACACACAGATATGAACTCCACATAATGAACCACATAAAACAGCTCACACAAAAATGACTGGTGGCACTTTATATGGGGACATTTTAGGGTTACATTTTGATAGTCCACTTCAGACATTCTGCTAACTCTATGTAACTTTGCAACTGCATGTCAACTAACTCTCATTAGAGTACTAGTAGTTTAGGGTTAGTAGAATAAGTCGACAAGTACTTGCAAAGTTACTTGTAGTCAGATAGGGATGTGCCCAAATAGTGAATACTCTACGGAGCCACTAAAGGGATATGAACATGAAATTTCACTTAAAGATAGGACGATAGTGAATGATTGTGTGGTAAGTACAGTATATACAGTATAATATACAGTATAATTACCCAACAATATAATTGTGAGAGAAAGCTTTGAAGCATATTTTTCCTGCCATCTCGTATTTTGTAGTACACGCCATTTCCATTCTGAACACAGTATTTGGATTTGGGTACATCCCTATGAGGAATCATAAAATAAAGTGTTAGTGGATATTATGCAGACAGCCTGCTAATACTCTCATGACTAGTAGTTGAGTAGTTGCAGAGTTATTTATAGTTAGTAGAATGTCTAAAGTGGACTATCAAAATAAAGTTTGAATCATTTTAGTTCATTTATTCTAGAATTAGAGGCACAAATCCCTTTCTTGGTGAGAACCATTTGATACTTCAGATTAACTACTATAAAAAAAATGAGCATGAAAATACACTACCAGTCAAAAGTTTTTGAATAAAAGATTTTAATGTTTTTTTAAACAAGTCTCTTCTGCTCCCCAAGCTTGCGTTTATTTAATCCAAAGTACAGCAAAAAGTAAAATTCTGAAATATTTTTACTATTTAAAATAACTGTTTTCTATTTGAATATGTTTTAAATCTAATTTATTCCTGTGATTTCAAAGCTGAATTTTTAGCATCATTACTCCAGTCTCATGATCCTTTAGAAGTCATTCTAATATTCTGATTTGCTGCTCATAAACATTTATTATGGTGATAACAGTAGATTTTGTTTTCAAACAGAAATATTTTGTAACCTTGTGAATGTCTTTATCATAATTTTTTGATCAATTTAAAGCATCCTTGCTAAATAAAAGTATTAATTTCTATAATTTCTTTTCCAAAAAAGAATAAATAATAAATGTTTCTTGAACAGCAAATCAGCATATTAGAAAGATTTCTGAAATATCACATGACACTAAAGACTGGAGTAATGATGCAGAAAATTTAGCTTTGATCACAGGAATAAATTGCATAAAAAAATAAAATAAAAAAAATAATGCAGGCTTGATGAGCAGAAGAGATTTCTTTAAAAAACATTAAAAATCTTACTGTTCAAAGTCAGTTTTAAACACTTCAAACCTCAACAGTGGTATTAAGGTATTTATAAATAAAACTGTTTTAATGACAAAACTATTAATTTGTTAATTTTAATATTAAATTAATTGATTTTAATACATTTAATAAAGTATTTATTGTTAAAAAAATACACAAACCAGGCTTTCATCACAAATGAGGGTTGTCTTAAATTTTAAATACATATCTGCACAAATTCCACAACTTATAGAAAATGAATAGAAAATTAAACCGCTCAATAAAACGTATGACCTCCTGAGACTGACAGTCAGCATAATATATATTTTATCATTAATATATATTTAAATTTTAGGCTCTGTTTTATTCCATGTTTATGAAAAGTGCCTGATACATTGCTGCTTTGTATCTCTCTCACTCTCAGTCCTGCTTGTTAACATCTGGTCGCAGTTTGAGCATCTGCTTGCTCCTTTTATGACCCTTGACCTTTCGTTCATTTATGCTCCACTGATTTTCAACCTACACAGTCAATGAGGCTGCACACAGGTGGCCATAGTTAGAGTGTGTTCGTGTCTTCCTAGTTCTGAACCCTTCAGTAATTGGACCATAAGGGCTTTTTTCCCATGTTGAAAGCTCTGATTGGTCTTCAGTGAGTTTTAAGTAGGGATCATTTTCTTCATATTTTCTCGCTTTTTTCTCTGATCCATTAAAATGTTAATGATTCCTGTAACTCTTCATTCAAACACTCCAGGGACATATTTGCACTTACACATACCAGAATTCCTCATGATTATGAACTGCACTTGATGAGTTTAACCTGGTTGTCCAATGTAAACTACATGTGTTTGTATGTTAGTGTAAGTAATTGTGCTGTAATTATCAAGATTGTACCCACATTTGCCATCCAACATTTTAATATGAACCCTTTCTGTGTGTTTTTGGTACAGACGGAGTGTGCAAACTTTGTGCGGTTACTGCAGCCATTTAACCGCACTCATCTACTGGCCTGTGGAACGGGAGCTTTCCAGCCTGTGTGTGCGCATGTGAACGTCGGACACCGTGGAGAGGTAAAACACCACAAACACTCCCTCCCACAGCTTCACACCTAGTGTGTTTGTGTACGCACATCAGGAGGATCTAATTTACTTATGTATATTAGAGACCTAATTGTTTAAGGTCAGAGGTCACCCACCAACAGGCCAGCCCTTAAGGTCAACACTAGATCGTGAGAGAAAATACAAAGCAAAAACACACAGAGGCAGAGGATATAAAAAGAGAAATAATGGGTGTGTGTCTATTCTGAATAGAATGTCAATTCTGGCATCGGAGAGCTGCTCTTTACTTCCTTTGAGGTGTTTTAACTGGTGTGTCACCACACAGGGCGCCAGAGATGTCTGACAAATAGACAATACGACATTGTGTAACTGAACTGGCACCAGAGGTTTAATCTGTCTTTGGCACCACCGCACACACCCATACAGTGTCTGACATCAATGACAGTAAAAACTATTGCACTGCTATTATTACATTTTAGATCTCTGATATGGTACAACCCAGAAACTCAAAGTCAGATGATACTATTTAAAGGGATTGTTGACCCTTTTTTCATCACTTACTCATGTTTCTTTATTCTGTTGTATATAAAAGAAGATGAAAAGAAAAATCTACGGAGGTCAGTGGCTACCAACAACTGTTTTGGTTGGCAATATTACATGGAAGAACTTCATACCGTTTTAACTGTGTAATCGATTTTGTTTATCTGGCACAAAAAAAATCAATTAGAGTGAATTCAACAGATACGCTGATGATAAATACAACCAATAACAGTAGTTAAATGTAAACCTGAACAAACTATTTCACTAAATGTTTTGAAATTCCCAATGCTGGATACAGTAAAACAAAGAGAAAAGGGATATTGTGTATGAGAGCACAGTCATTGCCTCAGCTCTTCTGGCTGTAAAGCTATGTGTATAATAGACCGTGACAAGAAAAACAATGATGTAGTGTTGTGTAATGCTACTCTGGTACTTGTTGGAAAAAGTAGTTCATTATTTAAAGATCTACACTGTTATGAAAACAGCTGAATTACACTGAAGTCATGCTACTGATAATTGTAGCAAGTAAAACTTAGTAGTGTTGCTACATTTAGTTAATTAAAGCTCAACACTGTTATTTCTGTTTACGGTCAGTTTGACACAAACTACAATAAATCAAATCAAAAGTTTAGGATCAGTAAGCAATTAATACTTTTAAATTGGTCTGAACTGACAGCAAAGACTTACTGTTTCAGTAACTACCTGATCTCATGACGAAAACGTACCTGTGGTAACTTTATCGCAAGACACAAAATACATACCAATAAGTACTTATCACTGGAATTTCCAACAGAAATCGATGATCCATTTCAACCATACTAATAAGCAAATTTTACTTAAGATAAACTAACATTTGTTTGTTTTTTTATTGCTAAAGAGTGTTAAACTTTCTTCTTACAGAAATTAACCATACAGACATGAATTTACTTTTCTCTAAGCCTGAGACTTTTGGTGGGAAAGGGCTTTTACAATTTGCCAATAATGTAAGATTTTATATTAAAAACAAACAAGCAAGCCCTGCCCAGATTAAAAAGTAACTGATATGGTACAACCCAGAAACTCAAAGTCAGAAGATACTATTTAAAAGGGATTGTTTATCCAGAAATGACCATTTTTTTCATCACTTACTCAAGTTTCTTTCTTCTGTTGAATATAAAAGATCAGTAAAGTCAGTGGCTACCAGTAACTGTTTTGGTTAGCAGTTCTTTAAAATATTTTTATTTATATTACATGGAAGAACTATTGTATATCCTTTTAATTTAAACACATTGCTCTTCATTAAAAGGTACTAAGTAAAATAATTTAAGTTACTTTTTAGGGAGTAACATTGCAATATTGTAATGCATTACTTTTAAAAGTAACTTTTCCCAACACTGCTGAAGACTGATTTATTAGCTGATAAAATTCCGCTTTGCCATCACAGCAATAAATTACGTTTCAAATGATCACAAGAAAAACTGTAATAATAATCCACAATATTACAGTTCTCACTATGCTTTTAGTCAAATAAATGCAGCCTAAGTGAGCATCTTTCAAAAGCTTCCTAGAGACCACAAACCTTTAAACAGTAGTGTTCATCAGAAGATTTTTGCATTTCATTTTGTACATTTTTATACCATAGTTTCTAAGATACTAATGTACTGTGACTTTTTTTGAGCTATTCGTTTTGTTTATAATCAGTTCTCATAAGGTGAGGAAAAGTCAGGAAGCATTAAACTGAACTACAATAATAAATATATCTTTGGCAATATTAAGTGGGCCTTGTGGTTTCTATTACTCCAAACTGAATATGATTAATAGTATGTCCCAGTATTGTAAAAATAAATAATACATTTCTTCACCAGCAAGTGAAATTCAAACATGTGTGAGCTCAAGTTTATTGTTGAGTTATAAAATTGATGTGAATTTTCTGACTTCTTGTTGGCAGCATGTGTTCAGTTTGGATCGTACCACGGTACAGAACGGGAGGGGGAAATGTCCCCATGACCCCAAACTACCCTTTGCAAGCACCTTCACAGGTACATTTCAGTGTGTTAAGTTACATTGTCAAAGTTCATGCCACTGCATGCTTGTGTTGTGTGCTTATGAGATTGTTGGAGCACGTTTGCGTGTGTATTTTGGCTTGTGTGTGTTGGGTGGAGGTTTCTGCTTGTCAGTTGTCACTGAGATTATGGGCCGTTGTAGATTGACTGCTCTGATGGGAGAAATTTGACATGTTCTTCAGTCCAGGTTTAGTGTTGCGGGGGTCTTCTGGTTGTGTGTTCGTGGGTGTGTTACAGTCTTCTGGGGCACAGACACATCTTTCAGTGTGTATAATGTGTGTCTTCACAACACTGCACAATCTTGGCTTTCCTTGCATGACATTTTGACAGATGCAATACATTTTGGGACAGATTTTTAAGATTGCATGTTAGTGAACTTGGAGACACTTCCACACACTGACATACTGTACACATGAGTTTCTGTCAGATAATTGATGGCCAACAGGGGCAACATGTGTTCATGTAGATTTTTTTAAGTATTATTAAAAACAGTAAAATGGTATGATCCCATTTAAGATGACTAAGTGTGTGTGACTTTGAAAAGCTGTTGACTGTATATCAGGTCTCACCTCAAATTTACAATAGGGCTTCTTGCAGAAAGTTTTTTTACTTATCCAGTCTCATGTAAGAGATTGAGTTCTCTGAGCTGACCTCTAATACTCTTTTTCTCTCTCTCTTAGGTGGAGAGTTGTACACTGGTCTGACTGCAGATTTTCTGGGGAGAGACTCTGTGATTTTGAGAGGTTTAGGGACTCGCTCACCAATGAGAACAGAGACGGATCAGAAGATCCTACATGGTACAAATTACTTTTGATAGTAATAATTAATTTGATATTGTAGTTAATATTGATTACTTTTGATACTACTAAACAATTGTCTTATTTCTTATGTTTTATAACATGGTGGAAAAGATGGTGACATTAATACATTTTTAGTAGCAAAACAGTCATTGTTAATTAAAGCTTATACATTTTTTTTGTTAATTTAAATAAAAAATTTAAACATAAAAAACGTACACAAAAATAAAAAATGTATCTGAAAAAAAAGAAAAAATACTAACATCAGTAAAACTAAAAATTAAATAGAAATATACTAGAGTTAAAGAAATATATGTTAGAGAAATATTGTTTTCTTAGATATTAGAAATATAAAAAATAATGACAAAAGCATTTAACAAAATAACTAAAACTTACACTAAAATGAAAATAAATACTAAAAAAAGGTAATTAAAAATATGTATATATATTTAATATATATTTTTGCATTTTAAATCTGGACATACACTACTGGTCAAAAGTTTTTGAACAGTAAGATTTTTAATGTTTTTTAAAGAAGTCTCTACCAAGCCGGCATTTGATCCAAAATACAGCAAAAATAATTTTTAAATATTTTTACTATTTAAAATAACTGTTTTTAATATAGTTTAAAAAGTAATTTATTCCTGTGATCAAAGCTAAGTTTATTCCTGTGATCAAAGCTAAATTTTCAGTCTTTAGTGTCACATGATCCTTCAGAAATCATTCTAATATGCTGATATCAAGAAACATTTTTATTATGATTATTATTAATATTTAAAACAGTTTAGTGCATTTTTTTCAGGGTTCTTTGGGAAATAAAGAGCTCCAAAGATCAGCATTTATCTGAAACAAAAAGCTTTTGTAACAGTATACACTATACCATTCAAAAGAGTCAGTATATATATTATACTTTTTTTTGGAAATGATAGAAATGAATACTTTTATTTAACAAGGATGCTTTAAATTGATAAAAACGGATGATAAATACATTTATCATGTTACAAAAGATTTCTATTTCAGATAAATGAAAAAAAAAAATTACTGTTCAAAAACTTTTGGTAGTGAATATACTTGTTTTTTCTTTTGTTTAAAGCATTTTAAGATTAAACTTTTTTTCTATTATGCATTTTATGCCGCCTTATTCATTTTTAATGTTCTTAATATTTTTTATTTTAGAATTTTTGTTTAATTTTACTCAAATTTTCTCTTCTTTCCCTTAATTATGCAATTGTATGATGCCGTTTTAGTGCCACATATATAAAAAAGCTAAAATCATGAGAATAAAGTCAAAATATTTTGAGACTAAAGTTGAAATTACGAAAATAAAGTCTAAATATTTTGAGATGTATGTTTTTGGGGGGAAAGAAATGATAGAAATTAATACTTTTATTTAGCAAGAATGGTTTAAATTAATCAAAAGTGATGATAAAGTCATTTATAATGTTACAAAAGATTTCTATTTGAAATGCTTCTAAACTTTCTATTCCCCCAAGAAACCTAAAAAATTCTATTCAGCTGTTTTCAACATAATAGTAATGTTTTTTGAGCAGCAAATCAGAATATTAGAGTAATTTCTGAAGCATGTGACTGGAGTAATGATGCTAAAAATAGTTAAAAATATATATATATTTTTGCTGTACGTCGGATCAAATAAATGCAAGCTTGGTGAGCACTGAGCAGAAGAGACTTCTTTAAAAAAACATTAAAAAAATTTTGACTGGTAGTGTAAGTGCTCATTATTGATGGAACATCCAATTAGTAATGATTTCTCAAAATCATTAGTCAAACTGAAATGATTTGTAGAGACTACATACTTCAACAATCCAATATGCATTATAATAGTGTGTCTATGTGTGTGTTTGTGCATGTGCAGAGCCCAGGTTTATTGCAGCCCACCTCATTCCTGACAGTGCAGACAAAGACGACGATAAAATTTATTTCTTCTTCACTGAAAGAGCAAAAGAGACCGTAGAGCGAGACGACGAAGGAGCCATACACACACGCATTGGACGATTATGTGCGGTGAGACAAACTACAACAAACACCACATACTTACATCCAAGCACAAGTAGGCCAGTATACTGGAATGCTCCTGCCTTTTTTCAACCACATGTGCACAGCTGCTGGATGGTCTGCATGCCTCTGAATCACACAAACACTTACCGCTGTACCCATACACACACATGCACACTAACACACAAGGCTCTGTAGAGTTAAGGGGAGCAGTACAAACCTCCCTCTGTCATTCAGAGGTCAGTGTTCAAAGAGCCGAGGTCAATCGCACATTACTGTCACTTTGACTGCTGTTCATTGTTCAACTTCAGCACATTCTCAAATCTCACACACACTCTTTTACACTGCGGAGGGGGTGATTATTTTCACATATACCGATTACACAGATTTAGGATTCTTTACGCCACCCATATGTTTTCGACACGGTAAACCCAGCTGCACTGCTTTTTGGAAAACCGTAACAGAATTTCCCTTAGGGTGCCATTATCTCCATAACTGCAGATATTTTCTGATATTGAACCATTCTTGTTCTCACGGGAACAGTTACAACTGAATGTTTATGTATAAACAGGGTTCATATTACAGAGGTTTGGGGTGTGTGACCTCCTTAATTAAACCACTACAGCTGAAAAAGTCAAATGAGAGCTGTCAGAAACTCTGGGATTGTGGGAAATGTTTGCTGAAAAGCATGTATGTAGCTGTTGCGCTAGCTGATTTGGAATGCACTAATTCTAAACTTGCATACTACTTAGGATGGATAGTATACACATTGAGATGCATGGATAGTTTGTTTTACCCAGCGTTCGTTGTGTGTGGTCTGGGGGGTAAAAGACACTGAGATTTGACTTTTTGCCGATCTGTTGTCCAATTGAATCCAATGCCTCATGATTTATTGTTTATGTGGTTTCAGAATGATGTGGGTGGGCAGAGGGTTTTGGTGAATAAGTGGAGCACATTTATTAAAGCCCGACTGGTGTGTTCTGTTCCTGGACCTCACGGCATCCAAACACACTTTCACCAGCTGGGTGAGAAAATAAACACGCACACCCTCGGCTTCTTTTTATATACAACATTATGTAAACTTGAGATCATTTTGAGCTCTTATGACCCTTGTGTGATATTTCATTGTATGTTTGTCATGCAGAGGATGTGTTTCTGTTAAGGACCAAAGATGAAACCAATCCAGAGATCTACGCAATATTCAGCACCATCAGGTCTGTGTCAAATCCAGGCTGAATCTGTTTGTCTGTGCATTTCCTCTGTAAAACACTCATACTGATTGCACTCTCCAGTTTATGTCTTTGTATATGCTTGTTCTTTTGTTTTAAGCATTCTTAGATTAAACCTTTTTTCTTTTATGCATTTTATTTTCTTATTCATTTTATATTCTTAATATTTTTTAATTTTTGTATTTGTTTTATTTTATTTTACTTTTCTCTCTCTCCCTTAATTATGCAATTGTATGACAGAGTTTTAGTGTCACATTAAAAATGAAAAAATAATGAAAAAAATAATCATATTTTGAGAATAATGTCGAAATTACAAGAATAAAGATAAAATATTTTGAGAATAAAGTAAAAATTTGTTGAGAATAAAGTAAAAATTACAAGAATAACGTAGAAATATTTTGAGAAGTAGAAATATTTTGAGAATAAAGTAGAAATATTTTGAGAATAAAGTTGAAATATTTTGAGAATAAAGTTGAAATTTTTTCAGGATAAAGTCAAAATATGTTGAGAATAAAGTAAAAATTAGAAAATAAAGTAGAAATATTTTGAGAAAAAAGTACAAATATTTTGAGAATAAAGTAAAAATTATGAGAATTAAGTTGAAATATTTTGAGAATAAAGTAGAAATATTTTTAAAATAGTCGAAATTACGAGAATAAAATTTAAATATTTTTGAGAATAAGTCAAAATTACTAAAAAATCTAAAATTACAAGAATAAAGTCAAAATATTTCAAGAATAAAGTTAAAATATTTCCAGAATAAAGTAGAAATATTTAGAGAATACTCAAGATTACAAAAAAAGTAAAATCTAAAATTACGAGAATAATTAAAATATTTTGAGAATAGTCTAAATATTTTGAGAATAAAATCAAAATATTTTGAGAATAAAGTCAAAATATTTCGAGAATAAAATTGAAATTACGAGAATAAAGTCAAAGTATTTCCAGAATAAATCCCAAGAATCGATTAGTATAGTCTGTATGCACCATATAACATATTCATTATAATTTTTATTGTTCTTCAGTGTTTAATTTATGTTTGAATAAATCCGCCAAGTTTTTATGAGAGCCACCATTTAAATGTTTATATTTCAAAAAATTAATTGGTATACAAATATAATTACATAATTGTAATTTTGTTATTATAAAAGATTAATTGTGTAATTAAAGGTTTTTATACAAATCAGTTCATTTTAACCTTTAATAATTAACGTAGTATTGACTATCATGTATATTTTACAGCGTTAGTTGAGAGATTTACCTAGTGCTATATTATATATAGTATATAAAATATATCCAAAATAATTTAATCGAATTGCAAGCTTGTTGATCAGAATCAAATCGAATCGCGAAATTTGTCAAAACCCATCCCTAGTAACTTTTCAGCAAATTTTCTTTTTTGAGTGAACTGATTCTTTAACAGCATAAATCGGGATATTTGGGTCTAACAGAACATCTTCTCTCTCTAGTAATGTGTTTCAGGGCTATGCAGTGTGTGTGTACAGTATGGCTGATATCCGTGAGGCATTCAATGGGCCATTTGCTCATAAAGAAGGACCGGACCATCAGTGGGGACCTTACGAAGGACGAGTCCCTTACCCGCGCCCAGGGGTGTGCCCCAGTAAGATCACGGCCCAGCCTGGTCGTGCCTTCCGTAGCACACTGGAGTTTCCAGACACTGTTTTGCAATTTGCACGAACACACCCACTAATGTGGCGCCCCATTTACCCATCACAACGACAACCGCTGCTGCTCCGCACCGGCGTCCCATACAAGCTCACACACATCACTGTAGACCGTGCACAGGCCGAAGACGGATACTATGATGTCATGTTCATCGGCACTGGTAAGATATGAAGTCTCATCACATAGTTAACACTCAAGTGTGTTTGGAACCATGGGGGAATGATTAAATAACTGTAACCTTTGACCTCTTCAGATATTGGGACTGTGCTAAAGGTTATCGTACTTGGAAATGGTAACTCTCTCGCCAACGAGGAAATCACCCTGGAGGAAATGCAGGTGTTCAAGGTCTGCAATCATACGTCTGAAAGTGTTTTTGTGTTTTAAATGCACTACTGTTTAAAAGTTTGTGGTAAAAATTTGGCAAAGCTGAATTTTCAGCAGCCTTCGTTGTTGCTTGATCCTTCAGAAAATATTTAAATATGCTAATTTGGTGCTTAAGAATCCTTTCCTATTGTTATTCATGTTGAAAATAGTTGTGCTGCTTAATATTTTAAATATACTTAATATATCTTAAAATGTCATACTGACCCCAAACTTTGAACTGTAGTGTATATGTGTATGTGTGCATATCTTTAGTTGTGTTTCTCATGATATTTATCTCTGCAGGTACCCACTCCCATAACCTCCATGGACATATCTGTGAAAAGGGTAAGTTTATGCATCATGCACGCTCACTATATTGTTCCAGCAAATTAACGTAAGCGTAGTAACATAAGCAGCACCATAAATTCATTTTCCACTAAATTCCCAAAGAGGCATTTACTGTGTGCTGAGAAATGGGACTCCGCTTTGTGTGTACATGCCTTTTGGCTCCAAAGCAATAAAACATTCATGCAAAACAACCAGTTGCTTTGTAATTCATCATGAAGCAGGTGCTTTATATCCAAACCGACTGACAGTTCACTTATGTCATAGACAACCCTGAAACCACGGGAGTTAAAGAGTCAGTTCACCCAAAAAATAAAAAATGGTCATCATTTACTATCAAATCATTCCAAACTGATGATGTTTTTGACTGGAATTCAAAAGGGATTTGAGCTTAAAGGGATAGTTCACCCAAAAATGAAAATTCAGTCAGTAATTACTCATGCTCATGTTGTTTCAAATACGCAAGACCTTTGTTCATCTTCGGAACACAAATTAAGATATTTTTGATGAAATCCAAGAGATCCCTGTCCCTGCATAGACAGCAACGCCACTGACACTTTCAAGGCAAAAAGCCAAAAAATATTCTCGTAGCTTTATAAAATCACAGTTGAACCACTGATGTCACATGGAATATTTTAACAATGTCTTCACTAACTTTCTGGGCCTTAAATGTGTCAGTTGCATTGCTGTCAGAAAAGCTCTCAGATTTCATCAAAAATATCTTGTGTTCCAAAGATAAACAAAAGGTTTTATGGGTTTGGAACCACATAAGGGTGAGTATTTAATGACATTTTTTTTTTTGAGTGAACTATCCCTTTAAACATAGCGCCTCATATTATACCATTATACCAGGTTTGAGGTCAAACTGTGCCGTTTAATTTTTTTCTTTAAAATAAATAATGACAAATTTTGATTATATATACCACTTTTAGTGCTTTTAAGCTTTAGCTTTTTTGAAACTTAACCCCAGTCCTCATTCACTTTTACATGGAATAGAGCAGCCAGGACATTCTTCTAAATATCTCCTTTTGTGTTGTACACTACCAGTCAAAAGTTTTTGAACAGTAAGATTTTTAATGTTTTTAAAAGAAGTCTCTTTTGGTATTTAAGCCTGCATTCATTTGATCCAAAGTACAACAAAAACAGTACAACTTTGAAACATTTTTATTATTTAAAATAACCGTTTTCTATTTGAATATATATAAAAAAAAATGTAATTTATTTTTGTGATTTCAAAGCTGAATTTTTAGCATCATTACATCAGTCACATAATCTTTTAGAAATCATGCTGCCGAGTAGTATTTTTTTCAGGCTTCTTTGATGAATAAAGTTCAGAATAAATGAATAAATCTTGTAACATAAATCTTTATCATCACTTTTGATCAATTTAACAATCTTTTCTGAAACATAAATAAATAAAAATACACTGACTCCAAGCTTTTAAAAGGTATAGTGTATAATGTTACAAAAGCTTTTTATTTCAGATAAATGCTGATCTTTGGATGTTTCTATTCATCAAAAAATTCTGAAAAAAATATACTTATGTACAAGTATAAAATATTGATGATAATAATAATGTGGCACTGAAGACTGGAGTAATGATGCTGAAAATTTAGCTCTGATCACAGGAATAATTTACATTTTAAAATATATTCAAAGAGAAAACAGTTCAAGTTAAATAGTAAAAATATTACTTGTACTTTGGATTAAATAAATCTAGGCTTGGTGAGCAGAGGAGACTTCTTTAAAAAACATTACTAATCTGACTTTTGACTGGTAGTATACAAATATTACGGACGTATATTAAGAATAATGTGACTTTGACTAAATGACTGAATATAATTTTTTGGTTAACTGTTCCTGTTTTGCTCAAGGGAACGGTGAAAAAAAATGGAATAAAACTCTTATTTCTCTCTCTCTCTCTTCCAGCAAACTCTGTTCGTGGGTTCACAGACAGGTGTTGTCCAGGTGCCTCTGCACCGCTGCAGTATGTACGGTAAAGCCTGTGCCGAGTGCTGCCTGGCTCGAGATCCATACTGCGCCTGGGACGGGCACACCTGCACACGCTACCTGCCAAACACAAAACGACGTTACCGAAGACAGGACATCAAACATGCAAACCCAGCAGTGCAGTGCATGGACCAAAACCTCAGTGGTAAGAAAGAAGCCATGCAGCGTGAATGTCAATACACCACTGGCCTCCGCTGAGAACTTCAATTGCATTTACATGTCAAAGAGCTCACTGATGTGAAAGTGCAGGAGAAGACCTATTCCTTCAGAGACTTGAAGTTACATTGTTTAATCATTTGAGTTCAGTACACCTTTGAGCTAGTCTAATAGGAAGATTAATAGGGTTTGAAGGGCAATCTCATTCCACCGGGACAAACTCTCTGTTTGGTGTTAAAGACAGGAACTGATAGAGTGAGGGGTGAACAGACAGATCACTCTCTGTCTCTCATCACAGAGGAGAGAGAGAATGAGAGGAAAGAACAAAAGAGGTGTGAGTGAAGAGCACTTGAGTGTTTGCATGCCAAAGGTGAGGATGTTGGTGATGAAAAGGGATTACATATGTATCTGCATACTTGCACAAACACACATGCAGTGGAAAATCCCAGACTGACCTTACACTGAACCGTGTTGCGTGACTGTTAAAGGGATAGTTCACCCAAAAATGAAAATTTGATGTTTATCTGCTTACCCCCAGGGCATGCAAGATGTAGGTGACACAAACGAAGATTTTTAACAAAAACTGGTGCAGTCTGCCAGCCATATAATGGACGTGGATGGGCACCAAACCTTTAAAAGTAAACAAAAACATGCACAGACAAATCCAAATTACACCCTGCGACTAGTGATGATACACTGATGTCCTAAGACACGAAGCGATCGTTTTTTGCGAGAAACTGAACAGTATTTATATCATTTTTTACCTTTGATACACAGCTGCGTCCATCTGTCCTGAGCACAAGCTTTTCATTCGGCTCGTTACATGTGAAAGCGCTCTGGCGTAGTATACGCAAACACCGTAAGGGGAAATCAGTGAAAAGTCCCGGATGGGTTTGCGCAAACAAACGTAATCTTTTAACTTTAAATCGGTTTGAACAATCAGGATAAGCGCAAGTAAGTACCATTTTGAATAGCCGCTATACCCACAATCTCTGTGCACCGTGTAAACAATGAGTGTCGTATTCATGCGTCAGATCGCTTCCGGTGTTTGCGTATTCTACGCCAGAGCGCGTTCACATGTCACGAGCTGGATGTTAAACTCGTGCTCAGGACAGATGGACGTGGTTGTGTATCAAAGGTAAAAAATGATATAAATACTGTTCAGTTTCTCACAAAACCAATCGTTTCATGTCTTAGGACATCAATGTATCGTCACGAGTCGCAGGGTGTAATTTGGATTTGTCTGTGCATGTTTTTGTTTACTTTTAAAGGTTTGGTGCCCATCCACTCATATCATTTGGCTGGCAGACTGCACCGGTTTTCGTTAAAAATCTTGTTTGTGTTCTGCTGAGGAAACAAAGTCACCTACATCTTGGATGCCCTGGGTGTAAGCAGATAAACATCAAATTTTCATTTTTGGGTGAACTATCCCTTTAAAGTGTCGTATTCATGCGTCAGATCGCTTCCGGTGTTTGCGTATACTACACCAGAGCGCGTTCACATGTCACGAGCTGGATGTTAAACTCGTGCTCAGGACAGATGGACGTGGTTGTGTATCAAAGGTATACAAAGGTTAACAGTCATGCGTTCGTCTCTGTAGTGGAGGATCTGGATCTGACTGAAGAACGGGTCGTTTACGGCACTGAGAACAACAGCACTTTCCTGGAGTGCATCCCTCGATCGCCACAGGCCACTGTCACATGGCACATTCAGAGAGATGACTCCTTTGAGGAGGTGAGAGACTTATAGTACATTACTGTTTTGCTTCAAATTGCAAAAGTGAATGATTTTACCAAAATAAGAGGGATCATACAAAATGCATGTTACTTTTTATTTAGTACTGACCTGAATAAAATATATTACATGAAAGACGTTTACATTACATCCAAAAATAGTTACATTTATAAAAAATTACCCTGTTCAAAAGTTTACATACACTTGATTCTTAATACTGTGTTGTCACCTGAATGATCCACAGCTGTGTTTTTTTTAGTTTCGTGATAGTTGTTTACAAGTCCCTTTTTTGTCCCGAACAGTTAAACTGCACACTGTTCTTCAGAAAAATCCTTCAGGTCCCACAAATTCTTAGATTTTTAGCATTTTTGTGTATTTGAACCCTTTCAAACAATGACTAAGATTTCAAGATCCATCTTTTTACACTGAGGAACTTACAGAAGTTTCAAACGCTCACTGATGCTGCAGAAGGAAAGATGGGGGTGAAAACTTTTTGTATTTAAAGATCAGGGTCAGTTGAACTTATTTTGCCTATTGTAAGTATCTTCTGTAGCTTTTGAAGGGCAGTACTAAATAACAAAAAATATGATAATTAGGCAAAATAAGAAAAATGTACACATCTTCATTCTGTTCAAAAGTTTACACCCCTGGCTCTTAAAGCATTGTTTTTCCTTCTGGAGCATCAGTGAGCGTTTGAACCTTCTGTAATAGTTGCATATGAGTCCCTCAGTTGTCCTCAGTGTGGAAAGATGGATCTCAAAATCATTCAGTCCTTGTAAGAAAGGGTTCAAATACACAAATGCTGAAAAACGAAAGAATTTGTGGGACCTGAAGGATTTTTTTTGAAGAACAGCAGGCAGTTTAACGGTTTCGGACAAACAAGGGACTCATGAACAACTATAAAATATATATATATATATATATATATTTTTTTTTTAAACTAAATGTGGATCATTCAGGTAACAACACAGTATTAAGAATCAAGTGTATGTAAACTTTTGAACAGAATTCAACTAGTTTCTCTTGTGGACTATATGTAAAAATCTTTTATGTAAAATATCTTATTCAGGTCAGTACTAAATAAAAGAATAACATGCATTTTGTGTGATCCCTCTTAGTTTTTGTAAAGTAATTAAGATTTTGCAGATTGTGTAAGGTGTATGTAAACTTTTGACCTCAACTGTATGTTCACTTTTACATCCAACTAAAAAACACCTGCATTGCTTATGAGACATATTTGCTACAGCAGCTCAATTTCTGACCATTTCTCCTCCTTTGTTTAGGTGGTACTAGATGAACGTATCATTAAGACAGATGACGGTTTGTTGTTCCGCCGTGTGCTCCGTCAGGACGAAGGCATCTACGTGTGTCGATCTCGGGAACACGCATTCACACAAACCCTCTCACGCTTCTGGTTGGATGTCTTACACGCCGAAACCCTTTCGGACCTCCTGTCACGTGACAGCAAATACAAAGTGTGGTCACCTTGCACTGGCAACACAGCCTCTACCAATCGTGGCCTAGCCAGGACATGGTTCAAGGATGTTTTGCAGCTGATCGGTCCTTCAAACCTGCCACAGGTGGAGCAGTACTGTGAACGTGTTTGGTGTAACGAGAAGCTGAGACGCAAACACAAAAGCATGATGGACAAATATCGGCAAGCGCAGGACTCAGCACGGAGAGCACGAGTCCAAAAGAGCACGGGGGAATCCCGAATCCGCTCTCCACGGGACCTCCACACACATGAGTAAAACACCCACATGAAGCAAAATGGACTTCCAGTGGAAAGTGGATCGATTTTTAGATGCTCATACACACATAAACATAAACCTACTTGTTTTTGTTTGTGTTGATGTATATCATAGGTTTTATGTCTAACAGTCCAAGTTCTCTCTGTGTTAATTAGGACATTCTTGAGCGTCCTCTCTAAAAAGTTCCTGTGACCATGGCAGCCGGCCCTCATCACCTCACAGTAGACCGTGGCTAATGTTATATGTCTCACTTAAGAACTCAGCAGCTGCAAAACCTTTTTACTGGAACAAATGAGGGTAGACAGGATGAAACTAGCTGACTGGAGTGCTGCCCCTGCAATAACAGGTGCCAAAAAACATACATTCATTTCAGATACGACTGGCTGTGATACAACTGGGCATAATGCTCAGAGACTTTTCCTCAACTGAGAACTATGGCAGCGTTCAACAAAACTCAGCTTGCCAGTACATCAAGCTGTAAAGAAATAAAAGTTGGACTAATTAGACTTTCTCTGGTAACTGAATCATAGCTTGACGACCGTTGAGACTTCAACAGAACTGACTTTGTTCTTAATCAGCTTGAAACACCACATATCATGATCAAGCTTCAGAACTTTGTACAGGCATTGTTTTCTTTTTACCTTTTGAGATGTAAAGTTTGGTAACACTTTATAGTAAGGTCCAGTTTGTAGCTAACATGCATGAGCAAATTTTTACAGCATTTATCAATTTTTCTTTTTCTAATTATATACACTTATGTTTTTTTTTTTAAAGGGAACCCTGGGTATCAAGACTTGTATGGCTTACTATACCATAAATGATGTTTCCTACTGAAATATGTAAAAGAAAACCCATTAAAGATTTACATTATTTAAAAAAAAAAAATAACATTTAGCTTATTATTTAGTTTTAATGTCATAAAACTAGCGAGCTAAGCCAACTGTAGTGCTGCTAGCTTTGTGTAAACATGGCTAAAGATATGAAAAGAGGAACAAACCAACCGAGTGATTTATGCTGAAACCGCTCCGCTTGATGCAAACTCGTGACTTCAATCATTCAGTTCAAGTGATTCACTTGAAATGATTTTAAAAAGCATTAATAGTTATGAGTGAAACAGAGAAAATGATTTACTGTTTCAAAGCACTCCAATTGGATCACATTTTGCAAATCATTTGATTCAAATCAGACTTTGGGGCGGGATTTGTGCTTTGAGTCCTCACTTGAAATGATTTAGGAATCATTATTCAGATTGGGACTTTGATCGGGATTGCAAATCATATGATTTAGATTGGATCTACGGAATGGGTACACAAATCTTTTGATTTAGATCGAGACTTGTGCAGGTTTGTGTATCATTTGAGTGTATCATTCGGTTACGCTAATTTTTTTTATTTAAATAGCAACTTTGAACCAGGTTTGTGAATCATTTTGCAAATTAAATGATTGGCAATCAGCAATTCGAGTCCTGATCTGAAATAATGGTTTGTGAATCAGGTTCGCAAATCTTTAGATTCAGATTGAGACTTGAGCGGATTTGTAGATCATTTGATTCAGATTAGTACTTCGGAGCAGTTTTCGCTAATTATTTGATTTAGATCAGAACTTTGGACTAGGTTTGTGAATCATTTCACTCCAAGTCCTGATCTGAAATGTTTTTTCACGAATCATTATTCAGATCGGGACTTCTTAATCATTTGATTCAGATCAAGACTTGTGCGGGTTCGTAAATCATTTGATTCAGATCGGAACTTCTAAGTGCAGAACGCAAATCATTTGATTCAGATTGAGACTTGTGTGGGTTCACAAATCTTTTGATTCAGTTCAGGACTTCAGAGCATGGATCGCAAATCGTTTGATTTAGATCGGAATTTCAAAGCAGATTCGCGAATCATTTGATTCAGATCGAGACTAGTGCGGATTCGTAAATCATTTGATTCAGATTTGAGATCTAAATGAATTGATTTAGATTAAACTTCAGACTGGGTTTACGAATTATTTTGCAAATGAATTATTTCACAATCCAAGCTCCGAGTCCTGACCTGAAATGATTTTTCGTGAATCATCATTCACAAATCATTTGATTTAGATTGGAACTTGATAGATAAGACATTGATAAGTGAGACCTTTGTTTGACTTCCTTGAAAATCAAAAAACAGTGCTAGAAAAGTCCTTTAAATTCCTGAAATTTTATTTTGCAGTATCTGTACGAGTAGCTGTGGTCATTTTTTATCACTATCAGTTATATTAGAAGTTGTGTTGTGGTAAAAACAGCAGCAGGTAGTGCCAGTAGCTTACAAGAGTGCAAGCATTTTACTTAATGAAAACAATTGCACCCCCATAGTCCAAAATATGTGTAAAATGATGTAAATTTTTAAATAACCTTAATCTTTCATTGGATTTTTACTACAGTACATATTTAAGTAGGAGACATAATTTATGTTATATCAAGCCATACAAGTCTTAATACCCAGGGTTCCCTTTAACATTGTATACATTAATTTATTATGAACATGAATTACTAATGAACAATAGCACAACAGTCACACCACAAACTTGCACCTTTATTTATTTTTTCACAGAAACGCAAATGCCGCCACTTTGTCTGTCAGTTTTCAATTGTAGTGAAAAATGCAATAACTGTTGCAGATTTATTTCTTTGAACAACCACATATTTTTGCCACGACATCCGCCGGACTGTACATTACACACAAACTGAACCTTACTATAACGTAAGTCCAAGATTAAATCAAATAGCAAACTGTAACAGATGTCAAACTAGACAGCTGATGGTTTACTCTTCTTTCTAGCAAACGCTGTTCAGCAGCTGCAGTACCCTTGCTAAAAACATCTGTGTCCTTTCTCTCTGTTCACTTACTCTAGTTTACGTGTTTCCTTGTACATCTAGACTAAAAACTCCTGCATCACTTGAACCATTTATTTATTAATAGTTAGAAAGGTCTGGAAAAAAATACTGCCTTCTCTAAAAACATTGCTGTACAAATCTTTCCTGGAGAGAAACCGCTTGGCTGCGAACTTTCTCAGTGTCTTTTCAGAACTTAAGAGGAAAATCATCAAACTGCCGGAGCAAATCAAGCAAAAGAAACACTCATATAATGCCCTGACAGGGCTGACTGCATAGACTAGTTGCACTGAAACTGCTTTTTGTGAACGGGTACAGCAGCACTGCTCCAATTTCAACCGCATGTGTCATTAAAACAATAATCTAAAAGGAGTTCTGTACCTCCAATAACATCAACACAATTTCTCTTTTTAAACCATCTTTAAATCAGTTGATTTAAGCTCATCTTCTCTGTAGATAAAATACACACAGGACAAATGCAGTGTTTTAAGTAGTGTGTCTGATATATTTATGTTATTTAAAAGTGATTCTTGCATGCAGAAAACTCAGACCTGTGTTTGGTTCAGTGATACATAAATAAAAACGTTTCACAGAGTGTTTTATGGGTTTGTGTTTCACATCGAGTCCGTGGAGAGCGATTAGGCCAGCTCCGAGCGACCCCCTCTTAGAGGGACCCAGGGGTTGGGTGTGACCGTTCAGCATTACAGATGTTCCTTTTAAGTTCTCCAAAGTGTGCTGGTTTATCATGTTGAACTGAAAAGGTCTTTTTCTCCTGAGATTGTCTTTGTCAGTGCTCAATTTATAAATGACTCCATTCAAGTGAGGTCATACGTTAGTGTCATTAGTCAGTACGAGGCTCGACGTTAAGAACAAGCGCCTGTGCTGTGATGTATATCGCTGCTGGAGAACAGACCACAGTAAAAGAGCTATAAAAATCAGTAAAGACATTCATAAACCAGACCCAGGCAGAACTGAAACACCAGCTAAATGAGGCCCAAATGTGCGTTTATATGTGATGTAGTTAGCAGGTGGATACGGTTGCATCATATAACTGTCAAATTGTGCCATGGTTTTGCTCTCAGTGTTAAAAAGCTAATTGCTAAGTCAAACATCACTGTTTCTATTGCTATTTGTTCTAGCCCCCTGACATCAAGTAGTAAACTTTGTCACACCATTGGTGCAACCGACATGAATCACTCAGAACACATTAGCAACATTCTGGCAACCACACACAATACTCTGGCTAGGACTTTGGTTCTCAACCAGGGGACTGGGGGCCTTAGCAAACTTCCAAGAGGGCCAAAGATGATTTAAATGTATTTAAAATAAGAACAAAGAAAGTATTAAAAAGAACCAGAACCCTAATACTTACTAAAACAAGATATTTCAATTTACCTCCTCAACGTTTTTCTCTTTGAAAAAAACTGCATATACTACCAGTCAAAAGTTTTTGAACAGTAAGATTTGTAATGTTTTTTAAAGAAGTCTCTTCTGCTCACTAAGCCTGCATTTATTTGCTCCAAAGTACAGCAAAAAAAAATACAAATTTGAATTTGAAATATTTTTACTATTTAAAATAACTGTTTTATATTTGAATTTATTGTAAAATGTAATTTATTCCTGATTTTAAAGCAACATTACTTCAGTCACATGATCCTTCAGAAGTCATTGTAATATTCTGATTTGCTGCTCAAACACATTTTTGAAAACAGCCGAGTAGATTTTTTAGGTTTCTTGGATGAATAGAAAGTTCAGAAAAACATAATTTATCTGAAATAGAAATCTTTTGTAACATTGTACTGTTCAAAAACTTTTGACTGATAATGTATTTGATGAGGTCTGTTTTCTTCTACTTATGCCAAAATCTAAAACATTTTATTGGCTGGAAATTGTGATTAAATCTAATTCTTACCATGTTAGTAGATATGTCAATTCATTGGTAAAAGAAAGTAAGATATATGTTAACTTTACTTTTGGGTTCATTTTGAGTAGATCAGCTGGTGTTTGGCTGCATGGGAATCATTTCACTTTGGCAGTAGCATAAAGTGAAAACATAAGATTTATTTCCTTCATGTGTTTGAAACACAGCCAGTTTGTTACAATAACCTTTCAGGATTCTTTCAACTTGAGGAGGGAAGGGAGTCAAACAATTACCTCTTTATGTCTTTCTGCAAAAATACTTTCATAGCAATGTGAATGTAATAGATCAGAAAGTGAATAAATGTAAGAGGGCTTGCACACAGAAGGACAGTAATAATTGCATCCGTTGTCTATTACAGTAGACTGATATTGTATATTTATGCTTTGTTTTTTTTTTGCCAAAGTCTTGTTGTTTATTTGTCAGCATGTGAAAGTATGCACACAGAGGAAAATCAGAGTTTGATCTTAAACTCTTAGTCTAGGTCAAGCATCAATATTACTATTGTTCATATTTGGGGTTAGTAGTTTACTCAAAGCTTTCATTTAGACCGCTAAAGCTTGTTTGTCAGTGTTTTCAGATCATTGTCCGTGGTGCTTCAGCAATGAGGAGCGAGCACGTGTGCATGGTTGCCAGATTGCTTAAAATAAGCAAAACACCGGGTAGGAAATGTATACATGTTACAGCAAAGCTCTGATTCAGGGATTTGAACTCTTGTTATCTGGCAACCAGACATGAAAGCTTGCGTAGTAGAGGCTTGTGAAGCAATAACATTTTGTCTCCTTTTCCTTGACGAAAATAAAGTTTTTTAGTCTCGTCTTATTTCGTCAATGAAATTGCATGTTGATATAGTCTTAGTTTTCATTTATTGACCTTATTGTCGTCTCGTCTTAGTCACATTTTTTGTCATTTTTTGTTGAGATTAGCACCATTTGTAAATTTATATCTTGCAACTTCCAATTTCCTTAGAATTACAAGGAAAAAGAGAAGTTTTGAATTGCAAGATAAAGTCATATTTGCCTTTATTTTTTAAATTCCATGGCAGAAACAAACTTGAAGGATTTGTTCACTCCTGAATCTAAATTTCCTGAATCTAAATTTCCTGATAATTTACTCATCCCCATTCCATCCAACTCCCACTTTTGTTGTTACCTTAATGTGGTGGGGGAGTTTGCATGGCTTTATGACCCTGAGTAGCTATGTCTTGGTTCCTGATAGATATAACTATGCTGAACAGGTCTCAGGTGAGGGGCCAGAGAAAGGAAAACACCCAGTCCTCCTCGTCAGGGGTTAGGCATGAGGCCAACTACCACCAAAAAAAAAAAAAAAAAAAAAAAACACAAAACCCTAGTCACATAAGTGACACTATGACAGTTTCAGATAAAAAGGTCTCCTAGAGAAGTCAGAAGCTTGAGAGTAAGTTTTCTGGGGTCCGTCTTGGTACTTGGAATGTGCGGACCATATATGAAACATCCAAAACAGCACAGGTTTTCAAAAAATGGACAGATATAATCTGGACATACTGGGCATAAATGAGAGCAAATGGACTGGTTCTGGTCGCAAGGTAGCAAGTAAAGACTCAACCATCCTCTTCTGTGGCAGAGATGACCATTATTCAAATGGTGTAGCACTAATTATTAAGAAAGATGTAGCTAAATTCCTGCTACAGTGGGAACCCATTAGTGTTTGCTTAACCAAATCAAGATAAAACTGTAAACTGTAAAATTCTGTAAACTGACCCTACTGCAGTGCTAAGCTCCTACCAATGAGGCAACAGATGAGGTCAAAGATGAATGGTATCAGCAATTACAACAAGCTGTTAGTAATGTCCCTCAGCATGATTTGCTCTTGATAATAGGAGACATGAATGCCAAAGCAGGCAGTGATAATACCAACAGTGATTAGGTAATGGGGCGCCACAGTTGTGGAAACATCAATAACAATGGAGAAAGACTTGTTGACTTCAGCCTTAAACACAGTTGTGTTATTGGTGGCACCATCTTTACTCACAGGGACTTTCACAAATTGACATGCAGCCAGACATTGCGAAAACCTTTTACATCAAGCAGAAGAATGTGGAAGATGCATGGGGCAAGATCGAGGTTTTTACAGAGTCTGCTAAAGAAGTGATTGGCTACAGGAAAAAGGAGGACAAGACACGGCTAACATCTAGTACTTGGAAGACAGATGAAAGAAGAGTAGCTGTGGAAAAACTATTGGGTGCTAGATCACCCAGACTCATTGAGAAAGCACAAGAACAGTGTAAGATCAAAGACAGAGAAGTAAAGGAAAGTGCCCGTAACGATTGGGAGAACCTTTGTAGAGCACCTAGCACATGAAGCAGAAAATGCAGCATTGCAGGTAAAACTGAACACAGTTTACAAGATTACCAAGCAGCTGACAGGTCAAAAAAGCAGTTCCATACCAGTAAAGGACAAACAAGGCAAGCTAATAACAATAGAGAAAGAGCAGGGTGCCAGGTAGGTACAAAACTTTGAAGTACTAAACTGCCCGGAACCAGACGAATCAGTCAATCCTGCCCCATCCAGTAATACTAAAGGTATAGACATTCACCCTCCCACCAAAGAAGAGGTGGTGGATGCTATCAAGGCCATGAAATCCGCCTGGATAAAGCGCCTGGGATTGATTCCTTGCAAGTACAGCTCCTGAAGGCAGAAATATACACATCAGCAAGCATGTTAACAGACCTTTTTCAAAAGATCTGGGATGAAGACACTATCCCAAAAGATTGGAGTAAAGGCGTCACATTCAAACGGTCTAAAAAAAAAAAAAAAAGCAATTGTGACAACTGGTGGGGTATTACACTTCTTTATATTCCCAGCAAGGTTTTCTGTAGGATCCTGTTGAGGAGGGTCGATAACGCTATAGACCACAAACTGAGAAAAGAACAAGCGAGATTTCGAAGGGGGAGAGAATGCACAGACCAGATATTTGCACTTCGTAACATCATAGAGCAATGTCTGGAATGGAATGCACCACTTCAAATCAATTTCATAGACTTCACAAAGGCATTTGACAGTGTCCACTGAGACAGCTTATGGAATACCACCTAAGATTGTACAACTCATTAGAAAGTTAAATGAACAATTTGAGTGCTCCATTATACTCCATGGTACATTGACAGTCTTTTAAAGTCAGGTCTGGCTTGCAGCAGGTTTGTATTCTCTCACCTCTTCTATACCTGATCACCATCGACTGGGTTATGCATCAAATGATATCTGACCATACTCGTGGCATTTCATTCAATTGACTCCCTTCTCTCATTTAGATTTTAGCTTGCATATATATCCAGCCAGCCAGGGATGTGAAT